>NW_006408540.1:13163210-13202054 GCF_000296735.1 Chrysochloris asiatica | reverse complement strand
ACATTCGATTAGGTCACCTCTCTTTGGAATGGGCACAAATATGGATCTCTTCCAAAGTACTGTATACAGCTGAGCTTTTGTATGAAATTTCCATGGGGTGCAGCAACATGGCTGTCCTCAGCAACTTTTGAGAACTGTTTTCGGGGGAAGAAAACTGGAGCGTGCTGGGAAGGAGCTGAGAGGTGAAAGATAGGAACAAACACCAGAGAAGACAGCTCTTTGAAAAGGTCTGATGATTGGCACACTAGAATACTAGACCAGGGTCAGAAAACCTCCAGCTGAGTGTTTGATCCACCCCTCCAGGTGGAATTCAGAAAATCACTTTCTCTGAAGCATGTTTTCTCATTTGGGGGATAATCATGGCCACTCAATTCACCTTTGAGTGATTTGGAGTTTTTGTGAGGCTTGAAGAAAAGCCTTTGTGGACTTTAAGAGCAATTATGAAAATGGGGCTTTAGGGAAGACTGCTACCTTATCTTGTGCATATGGGCCAACGAAAATCCCTAATGGGGAAAGGAGTGTGCATGTGAATTTACATGCTATCCTTATTATCTTGTGCATATGGGCCAACGAAAATCCCTAATGGGGAAAGGAGTGTGCATGTGATTGCTAAGCTAAAAGTTGGTGGTTTGAACCCATCCGTTGGGTTTTTACATGGAATAAAGGCTGATGATTTGTTTCCATTAAGAATGCAGCCAAGAAAATCCTATGGAGTAAGCAGCTCTACTCTGATATGTATGGAGTTGCCATGCATTCAAATACACTCTCCAGCAATGGGTTTGGTTAATTAATTTAAGGACCTAGGTAGAACCTTAGGCTTGTGGAATCTCCTTCCTTCCTAAGGCCTTTTGACCCAGCAATACAGCAGCAGAAGTCACTGATTGAGTAGGCTGGGCTTCCTCACTGCCCAGAACTGTGTGTACCTGGCTATGGCTACATGGCATGGCGTTCTTCTGTGTTCCAGAGGAGATTTTATATCAATCCAGCACCTGGAACTCTCAATCCTGGAGCCTCTGAATTGGCAGAGAAGTTAAAGCCCTTTGTTCTTGGGTTTCAGTCTGTGATCCGTGACACCTTCAGTTCTGAGCTGCTGACTACACATTTGGGGTTTTCCTACTACACTCTCAGGATGACGCCTGTAAACTTGAGTTGTTTTTGTTCTTGGTTCCAGTTCAAGGCCTGAACACTGTACCCACTGAGATGTCGCTGGAGCAGGCCTCCACCAGCTAAGCCCAAAGGACTTTTGCTGGGGGTGGGAGGGAGCCTGGAGGGAGACACTTAACAACACTTTTGCTGGGGCTGGGAAACTCGTCTGGAAGAATCTGGCCCTAGGCTGCATCTGTGTAAGCTGAGGACAGACAGGCTCTGTGAGAGCACCCAGTGTACGGAGGAGCTCAGTGATGGGGCTGCAGGCAGCAGTAAGCACTGGGGAATCAGGTCAGCAGACAGCTGGGGTAGACGGTGTCCTCCCAGGAGGAGCTGGGTGGCTGCATGGATTCAGGTTGCAGTGGTGATTAATTTATGCCTCACTGTATTTGTCAGGTGCAGGGCTGGATGGTGGGGAGGTGCGAGGGCTGAGATGCTGCCACAGGGTGGTAGGGTAGCAGGGATTCCAGGTAGGGCCTCTGACTTTATGGGAATTGGAATGCTGATTAAGGGATCTTAACAGGAAGAGAAAATCCCTCCAGAACAGCCCTTCTTAAACTTTAATGTGCATGGGAATCACCTAGGGTTCTTTAAAATGCAGATTCTGATACAGTGGGTCTGGGGTGAGACAAGAGATTTGGCTTTTTCTAAAAGCTTCCAGGTGAGTTGCTGTTGCTGTTCATTGAACTGGCCACCCCGTGGACAGCAAGGCTAGAGGATTGTCAGCCTTCAGGGGAATCTCAGAGCATTTAATTGCAATGACTGGGACTAGCAGGTTCTCTCGCTGGAGATGCATGGTCTCTTGTCCGCACGTCTGCTCTGTTATCTCAGAACAGGTTTCCTCTGTAGATATTTGTAACCTTGCTTGCTCTGGACCCTAACCTAAGGCTCCAGGCCTAACTCCATTGGACTGTAATAGTTTTCTCTTTTGTCTCTTAATTCAGACATTGTACCACAACTCCCCATTCTGATGGGCTCAAGCTCCGCAGGTATGCGAGTTTGGTCTAAGTAGCTGTGTTAACAGGGCAACAAAGGTGTGTGCTCAGACACACTCTATATGATGTGGAATGGATGGGTACCACCTTCCAAGATCAATCAGATCAGTCTGTTTGATTTCATTCCACATCTTACACCAACTGAATGGAAGAATTTAATCCATCCAAATTCTGATTCAAGTCTGTTCCCCTGTGTTCCACTTTTGTTAAATTCTGACACTAACTGCCTGTGACTAGCAGAGCTAGATCAGAGATCACAAGTCCTCCAGACTACCAAGACCTCAGACACCAGCAGAAAACTGGGTGGTTCCTATGACACCCTCACTGTTGACTTGCTGGCTCTCATGACTTCCTTGGGCTCAATGATTCACTAGAATGACTCAAGGAACTCGAGACAGTGTTATAGTTATAATTACAATTGTATTATTTCAAAAAGGACAACAAATGAAGAGACAGGGTAAGGATGGAGAGGGTTTCCAACATGAAACATCCATGACCATTCACGTCTATCTCCAACCCAGAAGCTCATGGAACTTTCATGTCCAGAGCTTGTGTTGGGCCTCAAGGTATGGGCATGATGCATTGAATTGCTCCCCTTCCCAGAGGTGGACTGATACAATGTGCTAGATCTTTCTAGCATGGTCAGCCATGACCTGAGTCACAAAATGCCTCATCAAAGACACTTCAATCACTGGGGGACATTCTAACATTTTAGAATCTATCAGGAACTAAGGATAAAGGCCAATTGTTTGGATGAAGTTAAGTTATTTGTGCCATACCATCCAACGAGCATTCGGTGAAAGATAGGGCTTTCTGCTCCTGTGAAGCTTTACAGCCTCAAAAACCCTATACAAGGTTACTATGAGTCAGAAACAAGGCATCTAACAACAACAACAGCAACCCAACCAGCAGATGTTTGCAAGATACACAGATAGAAATGCAACTTTGATGAATGTTTTCAAAGGTATGTGATCAGAAACTCTTAAGAAAAATTAAAATTTCAGCTTTTATTTTGGTCACTTTCCAAAACACTAATTTATTTTGAATTATTTATGGAAGTAGGAGGGGACAGACACTATAGTCTTTTTCTAGCTTGGGGCTCTGGAAAGATCCAAGAGAGAGCATGAACCACCAACATGTACAAACAGGAGTAACCCGGTGGGGTTTAGGGACCAAGGCCCTGTAGAGATTTAAGACAAATTAGGAGAAGGGAAGGAGAGAACCTGAGACACAGGGACTTTTCTTTGGACCATATGGTCCCAGGTCAGATTGGGACGAGCTGTGGTGGCATGTGGGAGCCAAGGACTGATGACCCAGCCACCTGACCTCAGCTTCAGTAGTTTGGTTTCCATTTCATTGACAATAATGGAGTCCTGGTATGGTGCTATAGGATAGTCACTGGACTGTGAATCACAAAATTCAGTTCAAATCCACCGCAGAAATCCTATACAGGATTGCTATGAGTTAGACCCTGCTCAATGGCACTTAACAACAGAGGTATAGTCTAAGAAATGCTGGAGATTTGTTACCGACAAATCAGCCATTGCAAACCCTATGGAGTACAGTTCTACTCTGACATGTATGGGGTCTCCATGCGTGGGGATGGATTCAACGGCTGCTGGTCCAGTCAGTAGTAGGGTCTGAAGATGGGGAGGTGCATGCCTCATCATACCTTGGATTATCAGACTTAGACATTTTGTGGTTCTTGTTTATTGCTAAGGGTCTTTGATTCGGTTCTGACTCATATTGACTGTGTAGGATTTCTGAGGAGCTGCTAGTATTTATCCTACAGTGCCACACTGCCACACCAGGACTCTTACAGAGGATGCAATGAGACCCAGAGAGGTTTAGTCCTGTTCAAGGTTAAACTCCCGGTTGGTGACAGAACCAGCCAAGAATGTCAGTGTCTTGACTCCAGCCCTGAGCTTTCCTGAGAAGGAAGGGCCCCTTAAGAATACAATACTTCTCAGCTTTTTGTTCAGCAGAAGTAAGTTTGCAAAGCAGTTGTAGAGGACTCTCTGAAGAAGGGCAAACAGTCCCCAAGGGGGAGGAGCCGGTTGGCTGCAGGCGCTCTATTGCCAGCAATTATTAATTCACTCCTGCTCGATCTGTCTTGGGGGCCTCCCTCACACAGCAATATTAGGAGTGTTGGCAGCTGCGGAGGGCAAAGCCGCTTTCTCTCTGAGAGGAGGAAAGTGTGACTCCTCGCAAGGTTGTTCTTGGGAGAAACTATCTGGGTTTTGGGGCTCAGGCACAGGCTGAGGACACAATGTTCCCATGGATAGTGGCAGATCTTGGAGGAGGGACTGAAGCTGGGCCAAGAGAGAGGAACTGATGCAAATCAGGCCTGGGGATGGTTCATTCAAGGAGGGGTTACCCTTCCCTTGTGCCCCCCCCCTCAATATACCCAGGGCGAACACCTCAGGAAGGGAAAAGAAATCCTTAGGAGAAAAATAATCTTATATCCTTAATGCTGAGCTTGCTTGACCCTTTTCTTGCTAAAATAGCCCATAAGTAAAAATGCCTGTGGGGCGGAGAGGTTTAACAGAAAGAAAGTTTGGTGGTTCAGGAAGCAGAACTGGGTTAGTGGTTGCATTAGGCCTGGGAGCAGCTGAGGGTTTCTTCTGGGGTCTGTAGGTTTACTGCTGCATAGGCTGAGCGCTGCACAGTTCAGAGACAGCCATTCAATTCACACTGGGACTGTATAGTCCCCAGGATTGGGACTTGCTTTCTCTGTGGGAGGCCCCCTTTGATTCCTGGCCAATGCATCTCAAGTACAAATACCATCTATCTGTCCGGTGGTTTTGGTGAAGTCTTGGTGTGGTGCTATTGCACTGGACTGCAAGGTCGGTTTGAACTGCAAGGTCCACAGTTCAAATTCACCAGCCGCTCCTCAGGTCTCTATGAGTCAGAATTGTCTCAATGACACTTAGCAACAACAACAACATGGCGCTGAAACCTCAGCAGAATTTCCAGAGTAAGACAGACTAGGAGAAAGGCCTGATGGTCAAGTTCTGAAAATTAGTCAATGAAGATTCTATGGCTCAGAAGAGTCTGATCTGCAAGCAAGTGGGATGTTGGCGTAGGACGAGACAGCATTTTCTTCTGTTGTGCGTAGGGTTGTCATGAGTTAGGGCTGACTCAACAGTAGCTACACTCAACAACAACAACAATGTTCAAAGCAAAGCAGTAAAATTTAGAGTCCATGTTTTCCACCTTCCCTCTCTGCAGCCCCCCTCCCTAGTTAGGTACCTCATGTTCCTGGTGCATCTGCAGTTCAGGTTGTCCGTTCTGCAACTTGAAGCCTAACCTTTCCTCTCCCCTAAAACCATTTAAGTCACTTGATGCTTTTGAGCATAATTGGCTGCCATAGAGGAAATCAATCCAAAGAACAATATGCACAGAATAATCAAATCATAGAGCTAGGGAGGACCTGAGGTCATCCAGGTCATAGATTACAAATCTGGCCCCACAGGAGTTGGATTTATTTCTTCAATTTAATGGTGATGTGTAAGCTTCATTTCTCCTTGGTTCCTACCATGCCTATTGTTTCACAATTGCCTGCGGGAATCAGTTATGTTACCTGTCTCTCTGGAAATCATTTGCGTTTATGAGTCCTGAATCAGTCCCCTTACCTTAAAGATTGGGAAATAGAGACTAAGAGAGGTGCCCAATTTACTGTATTTTCTTTATGTGTTCCCTCTCCCAGGAATATTGACTTCCTAAAAGATGGAAATTGGGGAGAAATACATCTTAAATGACAGAGGAATTAACCTGGGTCATATAGTTTGTTGGTTGAATGCCCCAAGCAACTTGTCCTCAGTTTCTGCTACTGCTAAATGAGGATGCTGGACTATTTGACCTAAACAATTCCTCCCAGTTCCAGCCTCTGATTTCCTTGGAAGGCGATGGATTGGGAGGATTCTGCTGATAGATAAATGGTTAGACAGTCTCAGAGTCTCTGAAGGGTTCATAGCCCAGTGCGGTGCTGTGTTATTGTTAAGTGCTGTGGAGTCGTTTCTGACTCATAGCAACCCTGTACGGTGTTTCTGAGGAGCGGCTGGTGGGTTTGAACCCCCACCTTGCATTTCAATGTTTATCTTACAGCATCACACCAGGACTCCCAGCAAAGCGTATACACCATAAATAATAGGACCAAAAGTCCATTAAAATACACATTTCCCTATTGTCAGATAATACCTGAGAAACTATTTGATTGCTATGTGATCTCTCTATGGCCATTTAGTTAAGATGGTCTAAAGAACTGGATTGAAACTTTGGTGGTGGTGGTTATGTGCCATGGAGTCACTCCGACTCATAGCGACCCTGCATAGAGTTTCTGAGGCTGTAAGCCTTTATGGGAGCAGAAAGCCTCATCTTTCTCCCACATAACAGCTTATAGTTTCAGACTTCTGAACTTGAGGTTAGCAGCCTGACTTGTTACCACTACATTACCAGAGCTCCTTTGATGCTGTTGTGAAGTGCCATCGTGTCGGTCTGACCCATAGCTACCCTGTATAGGGTTTCTGATGAGCGGCTGGGGAGCTTGAACCACTGACCTTACAATTCAAACTGACTTTGCAGTCCAGTGCATTAACCCACAGTGCCACACCAGGACTCCAGTTTAGTAGGTGTCAAGCTGAATTAATACTGGCTTTTCATTTGAGCTCTGCTGTCAACACATGATCAGACCTTGAAAGGACTGTGAATCTACTTCTGAAAAATCAGCCATGGAGCACAGTTCTACTCGGACACACATAGCCTCACCATGAGTCAGAGTTGACTCGATGACAACTGGTTTAGCTTTGGCCTGTGGTCCTCGAGTTTTCATTGGGGGAATAGGAAAGCTAAGAAGCAGGAGGTTCAGTGGGCAAAGAACTAGTGATGGAAAGAAGAAATTCCAAGAGGGCTCTGGGGACATTTCTTTCTTTCACATATGTGTCTATCCAGTTCAGGCTTGCCATATGTCTGTGGGCCCCTTGTTCTCCCTCCTGACTCCCACTTTTCAATTCTGGAAAATGCTACCAAAATCTTCAAAGAGGTCCCCTCATGGTCTCATAAGTAGACTGAAGGATGAACAAATTGTGGACCCAGAATGTAGGCTCAGGAGCAGATTCTGACAGAATCTCAGGATTCGAATCCTGACAGCTCGTTACCCAGCTGTGTGAATCTGGGCAAGCGAAACTACTTATGGACCATCTCTGTCTTTTAGTGAGATTGTGGGCAAGTGATAATCCTACTTATTGCTTATTAAGTCAGCAAATAAAGGAAGCTCTGCAAAGTTCTACCAGTTATCTGTCAATTTGTCATACTTTGGACTTGTGTGTTGCTGTGATGCTAGAAGCTATGCTACCAATATTTCAAATACAATATATGTTTGAAATTTAAGAATAAATTTACATATGCTACCAATATTTAAAACAACATGGATGGCGTGTCCAACCACACCAACCATCCATGGTGGACAGGTTGCAATGCAGCTTCGAGGTTAAGGCAGACTAGGAAGAAAGATCTACTTCTGAAAATTGGTTAAATTCATCCTCATTTAACCAATAAACACTTGTCTTTCACAATAGACATTGCTTTGGACAAATCATCAGGATGGATCAGTCATTGGAGGAGGGTCTCATGTTTGGTGAAACAGAAGGCCAGTGAAGGTAGGAGAGACCCTTGGTGAGTGGGTTGACCCAGGCGAGGCTATATACAGGGTCACCATGAGTCAGAGTCCACTCAAAAGCAGCTGTCGATGTTAGAAGTCTTCTAGAACACGGGAAAGCCTTGATCAGTTACTACTATTATAGTACCCACTGAGCTCTATGATAGAGACAGCATGATGTATTCTATAATCTGGTGGTGCACAGACCTAGGTTCAAATCCAACCTCTGCCACTGTCCAGGCACACAGCTTTGGGCCAGATGCTTAGCTTCTCACCAATAAAGTGGAGCTGTTGATATTTGCTACATTAGTCCAAGGTGTGAAAAGTGATGTCTCCTAAAGGCCCTGACCATGGCAAGTACTCAGTGCATGGTAGCTGTGAACACTAGCTTGCTTGGCTGGTACGTGTCTCTAACTGGTCAGCTGTCTGCCAGTGGTGCTTGGAGTAAGGAAATCTTGGGCTGTGGTCACACAAGTTCAGTAGTGCCATTGGTGTCCGTGACCTTGGGATCTCTGAACCTGAATGAATTCAAGCTTTAGGGATACAGAAAGCTGAATAAAAATGAACACCATGACATAAACAACAGATGTTCCCTTAGGCAGCTAAGGCGTCTGGGAAGAAGGAGGGGGGCAGCTTCTACAGAGCAACTTGGGTGGCAAGCCCCAGCAGCTGAGGGGGTGTCACCAGGAAGGTGAAAATTCACTGCTATTCTCCACAATGGGCTTATTTATATATCACGCAGTTTGTTTATGGCATAGGTATTTGACAGAAGTATACTCAGCAGAGCACATCAGCCTGATGGTGTTTTACCAGCAAATAGAATTGTGGAGTTAGCTAAGACATAACTAAGTATGTGGCATAAATATGTCACTTGGCCATTATGAATTCATTCGTGTATAGGGATCCTTAATGCATCCCTCTCAAACTTTTAAATGAAATGTTCTTTTTATACCAGGCCTGTATGTTAATTACAAACAGCAGTAATACCAGCTCATTCTCAAGGAGCTGTGCCAAGTTCAGTGCATCCCCAGTGAAAGCTCTTTGTGTTGGGGGCTCCATATTCACAGTGTGAACAGCAACCTGAGGAATGGTACAGCGCTTGGCTGCCCCAGCAGGATGAGGCAGCCCCACGTGGCCTGACCCTTAAAGAGAAAACAGAAAAGTTCTGGAGACCTCCAGCTTCCAGAAGAAATGCTCAGCTGCTTGCAGACCTATATCCCCATTGTTGTTGTTGTTAAGTGCCATCGAGTCGGTTCCGACCCATAGCGACCCTGTATAGGGTTTCCGAGGAGCAGCTGATGAGCTTGAACCACCGACCTTGCAGTTCAAACAGCTTTGCAGTCTGGTGCATTAACTCACAGCACCACACCAGGACTCCTATTACAGTACCCCAACCCACGAGGCCGACTGAGGCTTGTCTGTCTGACCAGCCCTGTTTCTGCCTCTAGTCAGCCTTGCTTCTTTCTGCTATTTCTAGGGGTGGGGGTGGGGTGGGGGATGGAGGGTTGGAAGGCAGTGGGGCAGGGAGCGGAGGCAAGACAGGGGAGCAGAATCCTATAAGGCCTTGGGACTTAGCCAAGGCACTAGAGGGGAATGAGGTGCTGAGATCAGCAGAACCCCCTGCCCCCAAGGCAAACATTTCCAAAATGCTTTTGAGGGACACTTCAATTCCTCATTCTCCGCTGAGAAAGCTTTCTCTCTGCTCCTTGGAGTGTTGAAAAGATAGTCACCCCCTCCCACTGCCCTTTGCCTATTTTTTCCCCCCCTTTTGGGGAAGAAAGGAGGAAAAAGAGCTTAAGCAGGCAAAGAAAGAGACTGTCATAAGGCCCCATTCCTCAAGATCAATCATTCATGGGGGGTGAGGAGGTGAGCCTGGGAGAAGCCAGGAGGGGGCAGAGGAAGGTCCCTAGCTGATTGTTGAAGAGTTGAAAAGTTTCCATTTCTATTCAAATATTATTAATGCGATGGGAAAGAGTCATCTCACAAGCTTTCTTAAGAATAATTTGTACTCTGAATGCAGCTTCATGTGTCTCTCTTTCTTGCTAACCCTCACCCCCACCATGGCACATCTTTAATTGTGTGTCTTGTTGCTGGCAACCTTGGAAGCCTAAGATTATTATTTTATCTCTTGACCAATTTAAAATGATTGTGTGCAAGGTTCGCAAGATAAGCTGGGAACTTTGGAAATCCCCACTAAATGCTAAATCTCTGATGTAGCTCTTTAAAAGAATTCATCCTAAAAGTTCCAAAGGACAAGATTCAACTTTGCTATTTTGGTTGGAGGTTCTTAGGAGTCCTTCTCCTTCCCCCACCCTCTTTTTTCACTTCCAGATAATTTAAGAGAATTTAAAGGTTCCCAGGGAAAGAAACCAATTCCAATCAATTTCTGTTGTTCAACTTCTTTCTTTGTTCTGTAAGAAACAGAAAGAAACCAAAATGTTTTCCAGTAATTACCAGTGTTTGTTCAGAACTCTGGGCTTGCTGGGGGAGGGGAAAGTGGTGGACTGCAAAATCTTGATCTTGGTGATGCTCAAACCTGTCCACTGTCATACCCACCCGTCTATATCAGGGTCTGAGTCCTTTTCTCAGTGGAGTAACTGTACCCACTTTGTCTTTAATGTTGGGCCTGGCAAATTTACTCTCTTTCATATCTTATATTTATAAGAACAAATGTTATTTACATGAGATTTAAGAGTTTTTTTTTGGATTTTGATGGGGTCCCTCCATGGCACAATGGTTTGTACTAGTGTAAAGGTGGGGATTTTGGACCCATACTATGCCACGACAGAAGGAAAGCCTGGAAGTCCACTTCTATAAAGATCACAGCCCAGAAAACACTATGGGGCAGTTCTACTCGGTCACATGGGAGGGACAACCTTGAGTCAGAAGGGACTTAGCAATGAATTTGTTTGTTTGCTTTTGAGGTACTGAGTGGGAAGAGTTTAGGACAGAATTTAATCTTAGAAATCATTTTGCTTACCTCTTCATGTTTTGAAAGAGGAAACTGAATATGGAGAGAAATGTCTTAATGAAGAATGTTCTTTGAGTTAATGGTGGACAAGGGATTAATCTCAACAGAGAGCAGACAAATGCTCAGTAGACTCCTCTAAACACGGGGTAAGTAGCAATTCTTACCAGTGACCTCACCATCCTGCACAGTTTTAATTCAATTCAACAGTGAACTCACTGGTTGATACTAGGCCCTGGGGGTATGGAGAGCTGTCACCAGTGGATGTTGGATGCGTGTACTCCTAGGAAAAATGACAGATATGTGTGTGTCATTTCCAGATGAAGAAAAAGTGAAACAAAAGAGATGTGATTTTTTATTGTTCCTCCTGGTAGTGTAGTATTATGAGTCGGGCTGCTAACTTCAAGGTCAGCAGTTTGAAACTACCAGCCGTTCAGTGGGAGAAAGATGAGGTTTTCTGCTCCCATAAAGATTTACAGCCTCAGAAACACCTCTGCAGGGTGGCTATGAGTTGGAACTGACCCACAGCACATAACCACCACCGCCATGGTGACACAGTGGTTAAGCGCTTGACTGCTAACAGAAAGGTGGGTGGTTTGAAGCCACCAGCTGCTCCATGGGAGAAAGATGTAGAAGTCTGCTTCTGTAAAGACTTATAGCCTTGGAATTCCATATGGCAGTCCTGCATTGCAAGGTCAGCAGTTCAAACTCATGAGTCACTCCTTGAAAGCCCTATACTGGATAGCTGTGTGTTGGAACTGACTCAACGACACTCAACAACCACAGGTCTGTCCTACAGGGTCACTGTGCATCGGAATCAACTTACCAGCAAGGGTTTGGTTTGTCTTTTTTGGTATATTTTGAGAAACCAAAGGTTGAATTTCCTTGTCTAGAAATTCGAAAGTTGGCATGTGGTCTGTGGCCATGCTATTGGGACCCTGTCTTTCCAGTTAACCTGGGTCGCCAGTGCAGGGAGATGATCAACAGGGCACTTCGGGTGCCATGCCAGCCTTCTACCTCGGGACAGGTAACTCGAATGCATGCTGTTGGATGAGAATATTGAAAGTACCATGGGCTGCCAAAAGAACCAACAGATCTGTGTTGGAAGAAGTGCAGCCAGAGTTCTCCTTAAAGGCCAGTATGTCTAAACTTTGTCTCTCATACTTTGGACATATTGTCAGGAGGGACCAGTCTCTGGAGAAGGATATCATGTTCGGTAAGGTGGAGGGTCAGAGAAAAAGAGGAAGACCCCCAACGAGATGGATTAGTAATGTAGCAGCATCAATGGGCTCAAGAGTGGCAACAATTGCGAGGTTAGCCCAGGACTGGGCAGTGTTTTGTTCTGTTGAGCTATGAGTTCTGTTCGCTATGAGTCGGAGCCGACTGGATGGCTCCTAACAACAATATTCTCTTGCCAGGTCAGAGGCAGCTGCATACCAGGATACATGGATTGGCAAACAACACAAATGGCTGTGGGTCCTCTACACTGGACCCCTCAACCACATACCTTTTTTCAGTGCACAAACAGCAGGCCTTCCTGACCATAAGGGTACACATCCATCTCTTTCACCCCCTCTGTCCTCTACAAGGCCTGCTCCCACATGCCAGACTGCCCCTTCCCCACCCTCTCAGGACTGAGACATGCAGCAAGCACTGACTTCTACCTGTCCTGAGGTAGGAGACTGGCACGGCAAGGGGCTGGGAGCTGCTTTTTTCTAATTTGCATAAAAAGTCCCCAATAAGCTCGTGGTAACCCTGTTCCTGTACCATCCTAGGTTGAGGTAGGGAAGGAAGGTTGGTGTCTGGTCTAATCAGAGATTAGAATTCTGGGTGAGCAGTTGGTATGCTCTCAGTTTCTCAGTCTTGGCCTAGCTGCCCAGGTCTGCTCTATCAACCCTGTGGTGTGTACACCCTGGACCTCAAAGGAGACGGTGGAGATCTTCAAGACATTGCTGCATTGTGTGTGTCCATATGTGTATGTGTGCTTTGGAGTCCCTGGGTGGTTAATAAACTCAAAGCTTGGAGATTTGAGTCCACTAAAAGGTGCTTTGGAGAAAGTCCTGGTGATCTGATAATCTGCTTCTGAAAAATCAGCCACGGGAAACTACTCTAACATACACCATGGCATTGCTGTGGATGGAAGCTGATTCCTGGAAATTATTTCCTGTGTATTTTTTCTTCTTTAAATATGTGGTTTGGGTGGCAACTGGCTTGAAGAGAGAAAGTAATTTTTCCTTCAAATTTCTCATTTGGGGATTCTACAGATTCCTTTTTGGTGGTGGTTTCACCACCAACGACCTCTGCAAACTGCCTGGATCCAGTTCCAGGGTAAGTCCTTGAGGTCTAGAAGAGGAGTTTTCTCTTGCCATTAGATTGATCCAGTGACGTCAGAGAGCTCTGTGAAGACCCAGACCGAGACCCGTGAAGTCAGACTAGGACAAAAGATACCAAGTCCTGCTGCTGTGAGACTGTGCGCATGCGCATCTGGGTCAGTGTACGTGTTGGGTGAGCAGAGCTAAGCTGAAACCTTTACAACTCTCAGGCACAAAACCTCTTAAATCATCATTGAAAAGTCATTAGAAACCTGGCAGAAGAGCAGGGTGCAGATTGCCAAGAGAGGACACAAAACCCCATTTTCTTTCCACAATACCTGTAATGAACTGGAAGGACTGGGGTGGAGTTGAGAAACAGATTTCCTGCCATAACTAAAGTCTCTTTTCAGTCCGGTTTGCCACAGTTTTACAATGTGTTAGAATTAACATTCACGTGTTTGTTAACCATTCTTCAAGGCAATGAAACGTTTTTATCTCTCTGACCTCAACCTTTGCCATATGGTGCTGCAAACTGTTGAGCTGAAGTCAGACAAGTGAGAGAGAGGCAGGGGGGTCAGCGGAGGGTGGAGAAAGCCACATCCATGGCTCAGTGGGACTCCTGACTCTGGGGAGGCCGTTCCCACAAACTCATTTAAAAGGGAAAAATGCCCTTGCATGAACCTGTGCCCTTTGCAATTTGTAAGCTCCCCAAGGATGGAGACCACAGCCTCTACTTTCTGGGGTTTAGGACATATTAACTGTCCAGAACAATAAGACCACACACTCCAACTCAGGGGTCAGTGTTGCCAAGTTGGAGAATGTGGGAGAGGACTTGGGGGATCAAGCTCAGAAGTTAACCTAGACAGAACTTAAATTCATAAAGTATGAGCGGATTTACTGGACTGATAAGAGATTGAAGGAACTGCCTAGATTATCAGCCTAAAATCCTGAAACTATAGACACTCCTTTCAGCCAAATAACAGACTGTCATAAATAAAAACAAAACGAACACTAAAAAACCACATGTGAGGAGTGTGCTCCTTTGTACAATCAAGTGCACAAGCAAATGGGCAACATTTGCCTAAAGTAAAGATGAGGAGGCAGAAAGGCCGCGAAACTGGAAGGATGAAACCAGAGGAAGCCTGGTGAATACAGGGAGAATGCGGACACACTGTGGGGCTAGCAACCAATGTCAGGGGGCAATTTGTGTATGAGTTGTTGAACAGGAAATTAATTTGCTGTGTAAATTGTCACCTAAAACACAATGAAATGTATTTTTTAAAAAGTTAGCCTAAACTTTTTGTCCTTTCTGTAAGGTAAATTCTGATGTGGAAAATTAGATATTTCGTGTGGACTGCTGAGGATGAAAGAGAGATATATTTATTTGACTCTTTGATGTCAGGGATGGAGTGGTTTAGGCAGACTCTAAGTCTTATTGATTCACTATTACAAAGTCACAAGGACAACTGGGAGAGAAACCTGTGAATGCCAGTGTGAAAACACTGTGCAAGACCCACTCTGGGGAATAAGCGTAAGACTCTTAAAGTCACAAGTCATTGTCTACATTCCCCTCCCTCAGCTATTGAGAATGGATTTCCTCCCATTCCCGACAACCTCCCATGATTCCTCACTAACCTTGTCATCTCAATCGTCTTTCTCTGGTATTTTTTGTCTTGCCTCTCCTTACCTGCCTGGCAATGTCACTATCGATTTTTATTAGTGGAGAGTGTAGGCAGATTTAGGTACCTGACTTTGGAGACTGCTCCCCATCTTATGTCTCTTTGGCTATTCATTCATTCAGCAAGTACGTATCAGATAATTGCCACACAGCTCTGCAGTAGCAATGGTTAAGATAAATACGAAGCTCTGTTTTTTTCATTCAAGTGACATAGCCTGACATCCTCAAAGTATGAAGAATCTCTTTTCTTAAGGCACCGAGTGTTTAAAGGCATACTGCCTGAAGATGTGCATCCTTCCCTATAGCTTCAAAGCATTGGCCATTAGTTGTGATAACTAAGGTTCTGTTTCAACTTGACTGGGCCAGTGTTCATAGAGGTTTGACAGTTAAGAAGTCATCATCCACCATGATGGGATCTAATAGAAGGTAATCACTTCCGTGGTGAGATCTGCTATGTAAAACCAGTCAATTGAAAGGAAGTTTTCTCAGGGTGTGACTTGCCACATCTTTTATCTTACAAAGACAAAAGGTGAAAGAAGTGAGCCGAGAAAGAGGGGCCTATTACTACCGAGAAAGAAGAGCCAGAAGTGGAGTACATTTTCTGGACTTGGGATCTCTCCACTGTGAAGCTCCTAGATCCAGGGAAAGACTGATGCCAAGATACATGGAAATCTCCAAGGAATGTGGGACCTACAGATGCTGATAGGCGACAAGGACCTTTTTCCAGAGCTGATGCTTTGAATTCAGACTTCTAGACCCGTAAACTGTGAGAGATTAATTTCTGTTTGTTAAAACCAGCCTCTTGTGATATATCTGTTATAGCAGCAGTAGAAAACGAAGACATTAGTGATCCAGTGTTGTTGTTGTTAAGTGCCCTTGAGTTGGTTCCGACTCATAGTGACTCTGTATAGGGTTTCTGAGGAGCGGCTGGTGAATTTGAACCACCCATTTTGCAGTTCAAACCTACCTTGTGGACCAGTGCATTATTCCACAGTGTCACAACAGGACTCCAGTGATCCAGTAAGCAAGTATATATTATATCTACTTGTGCATGGCTTATTGAGTTCTGAAATTGCTACCTCTGTGTTGTACTTAGTATGAAGGCCCATAAACATCAGATGTTGTTGTTATCAGCTGCTGTCTAGTTGGCTCCTGATTCATGGAGACCCCATGCACAATGGCTCATGGTCTGTTGTGATTATTCATTGGGTTTTCATTGACTAATTTTAGGAAGTATATCTTCAGGCTTCTCTTCTTAGGCTACCATAGTCTATAACTTCTGCTGAAACCTATTTGGCATTATAGAAAGATGAGCAGATGGGGCTGGCTGTGACTGGGGTACCTTGGCTGGGAATCCATCCCAGGTCTCTTGCATGGAAGGCAACTGAACCACCGCTACTATCCTTAGAGATCAGATATTGTTGTTATTAAGTGCCTTCTTGTCGTTGGTTCCAATTCATAGTGACTCTGTATAGGATTTCTGAGGCTGTAAATCTTTATGGAACCAGAAAGTCTCGTATTTCTCCCTCAGAGCAGCTGATGGGCTTCAACTGTTGACCTTGAGGTTAGATCAGCTAGAACACCCATCATCTCCTGCTCTCTGATGACCAACCTTTTTAGAAAAAGTAATATCCAATTTGAACACCAAAGCTCAAGGCTCACTATCCCATGAGCCCATTTGTCAATTTCACAAATGAGTTCAGAACAAAACAAAACAAAACAATCTGTTAAGATGCAGTTTTCCCAACCTGCTCCCACACTCTTCCTGGACTGAAGTGAGGATCTCACAGCCTTCAATTTGGAATCTAACTTTCTATGTGAAACTTTCATTGGCCCCCAGCAGGAGCACCGCCTGCAGCTTTTGTGTGTGTGTATGTGTGCACGTGCGTGATGTGCATGTATGGGTTTGGCAGTGCTTGACTCTGCAAACCTCCTTCTCCTTAATTGATCAATTTTCCTGTTCAGAAATAGACATAATCAGAGAGATTGCTTGGTAGCCTCTCTGAGAAGGCATTAGCTCCGTCTGCTTAGACAGGCATTTGGTTTGACACCCCTGAGGGTTGCTTTTCTTTTCCAAGAAAAATTAAATGACTAAGTAAGAGGGTGTTAAAACAAAGTTATATTACTGCCTGGCATTTAATTGAGAAACTTGCTAATGTGTCCTTTGAACTCTTGGTTTCCCCTTTCCCTGAGGAATTGCTGGTACTTTGCTTTAATGGCAGCATAAAAATCTCAGTTTGACTCCCAATGGCATTATTTGGGTTTTAAGAATGCAAATTGTTGTTTTTACTGCATACATTGGTCTAGTGATTCTGACAGCCACCATATCCAAGTAACTGACTGTTCAAAGAGACTTTCTAATTTGGAGGACTCCTATACTCCTGGGACCTTACAGTGCTCTGCTGGTGGTTGGAATTGACAGTTCCTGCTATTTCTCGATGTGGTACTGTAGGATAAGCACTGGGCTGCTAACTGAAAGGTGAGCCGTTCAAACCCACCAGCCACCAACTTGATGGTACTTTACAACCACAAGTATTTCTTGAGGTTGACCTGTAGTGGAAGTGAACTCTTCTGGGTGGGTGGGATGTGGTGGAGCAATGAAAACTGCTCTTCCTAAAGAAAATGCTGATGGAGGGGTGAAAAACATGCTGGTTTGGAACAAGATGGACCTGAGTCTGAATTGGCACCTCTTCTTATTCAGGTTTGTGTCAACAGAGTCATCTTTCAGACTCAGTGTTTGCAGTTACAACAGGTAAGCACTGAGCTCAGTATATATTGTAAGATTCCAGTGAAAGTAGCAGTCAAGAAATCAAATGACATATTGCATTAGTCAAATCTGCTGCGCAAGACCTCTTTAAAGTGTTCAAGAGCAAAGAAATCATTTTGAGGACCAAAGTTCGCCTGACCCTAGCCAAGGTATTTTCAATATCCTCATAAGCATCTGAAAGCTGGGCAATGAATAAGGAAGACTGTAGAAGAAATGATGCATGTGAGTTATGGAGTTGGAGAAGAATATTGAAGTTATTGAAGTTTCATAGATTGCCAGAAGAACAAACAAATCTGTGTTTGAAAAAGTACAGCCAGAATGCTCCTTAGAAGTAAGGATGGTCAGACTTTGTCTCTCAAAGTTTGGACATGTTATCAGGAAGGATCAGACCCTGGAGAATGACATCATGCTTGGTAAAGTGAAGGGTCAGTGAAAAAAAGGAAGATCCTCAATGAGATGGATTGAAACAGTGGCAGTAGCAATGGGCTCAAGTGTAACAAGAATTGTGAGGAAGGTCTGTTGTACATAGGTTTGCTATGAGTCAGAGCTGACTGGACTGCATCTGAGAACATCGACAACAACAACAACAACAGTCTGCTGAGATGTCAGTAGCGTATTGCCATTGTTAGTTGATCCTATGTACAGCAGAATGAAATGTTGTTGGGTCCTTCACCATCTTCACAATCAGTGGTACGCTCGAGTCCACTGTTGCAACCACTCTGTATTCTGAGAGCCTTCCACCTAGGGGCTTATCTCCCAGAACTGTACTGGACAATGTTCTGTCGTGATCCATAATGCTTTCATTGGCTGAGTACTGGAAGTAGATGACCAGGCCTTTCTAAGCAGTCAGTTTTCATCTGGAAGCTCTCCTGAAACCTGTCCACCACAGTGATCCTGCTGGTATTTGAAATACTAGTGACGTAGCTTTCAGCATCACAGCAACATGCAAGTCACCACAGTACAATAAACGGACAGATGAGTGGTGGGAGCAGAAACGTCATCACAACCAGTTTAGAGACCTCTCCATTGTTTCCCTGGGGTTGCTTCTTGGAGTGTCAGACCATTGGGAGCATCCCTCTGTCCACCAAATATCTGACACGGTGTCATTTGTCCCATCTGGATCCTGGTCATCCATCACCTCAGGTTGCTTCTTGTCTCTGTCCATGTGGACCTGTGGTTCTCTCTTTTACTTACATATTATGCATGAGAGCTCTGCATGATTTTTCTGCTTCTAAGCGACACTGGGGCACAAAAGTCTATTGTGGTAAGGCACTCTGCCTTTCTTTCTGCAGGTCTTGCAGCCTTCCTGAGATTCTGCTGGTCAGTAACTGAAAGACCCCCTTGCTGGGACTCAGCAGCATCTTCTGGGACAGCTGATAGCTCTTCCCTTTTCTCTTTCTCTCTAGCCTGAAAGAACCTTTACTATTTGCCAGGAAACTTTTGCTCTTAAACCTTCCTCCTCTCAAGCATGTCACTTGTTCTCAGAGTTCATTGGAGTCTTATAAGAGCATTGAATTTTGGGAGAGAAGTGTCAGAATATTCTTTCTTTTTCCTGCTTTCTACCCTGTTTCATCCCTTCTAAAATCAGTGACTATTAACTAGCCCAGAAACTTGAATTGGGGAGCAGCAAAGAAGTGAAGAAATGAATAGCCTAGAGAAAAACAGGAAGTCAATGAATAATCCCAAATATTATCCTGCCACATGGGGAAAATAGCATCCTCTCTGTGGCACTGCCAGAGAGTTCAGATGTGAGTGTGAATGCTCAGAACTGAGATGCTCCAAGAATAGATGAGCATCACATTTATGCCATCTCAACTTTCTCCATTGCGTGGGGAATGTTCAGCCTGTGAAATCCTTTGGTCTGACCCTTCCATAGCTCCATGTTCTTTATTGACCCATTTGTTCCTGTCAGAAGCCAGGGGATTATCTCAGACATCTCCCTTCTCCTAATCTCTCCCTCCAATTTAATCAATTGCTAAATCTTGATTCTTCTGTCTTCAGTTTTCTCACTCTTTCTCCCTCTCTCCTGTTCACTATGTGCCCCACACCTCAAGTCCAGGCCTCTGTCATATGCGTCCACTCTTGTTCACCTTTAATTCTTTTTGCTACCAGTGGCCAGAGGAATCTTTTTAAAACTCAAAGCCTGTTGCTGACTTTGCCTCGCGTAACCTGATAAGAATGAAATGCAACTTGTTAACATGGTCAAGGTCCTGCAAGATCTGGCCTTGGCTATTCATGTCACCTCATTTCATTTCACTGTGTCTGCTAGAAACCAACAATTTCCCAAGATAGCTTGCCCTCAGTACTTCCTGGCAGTCATTTTCCAAGTGGGCTCTATTTCGCATTCTCCACAGTTGATGTTCCAGACTTGTATGTCCCCTCTCAAGCCGCCATGCTGACTTCTGACTTGCCCATTTTTTTGCAGACAATCTGATCTTCATCTTTGAGAAAATTGAGGACATGGCTTCAGAGCTCCCTAGACTTATTCCATGTCCTTTTCTGAAACATCTTTTTCATCACCATCTTTCTCTTCCCTCCTTCTTCTCAGAGGGGATATACCCCATGTCCTCTCCTAGGCTTGTCCTTCTTCCTGGCCTCTTCCTACCTAGGTTTGGCTGATACAACACAGGATTCCAAGTTGAATTAGACTTTCAGATAAACAACAAATACTTATTTTGTATAAGCATATCTCAAATATTACATGGGGCATACCTATACAAAAAAAAAGTTCATTGTTTATCTGAAATGCAAATTTAGCTGGTCCTTGTGCATTTTAGTTTGCTGAATCTGACAACTCTACCCCTTGTTGTTGTTGTTAAGTGCCATCTCTAGGGTTTCTGAGGAGCAGCTGGTGGGTTTGAACCACCAACCTTGTGGTTTGCAGTCCGGTGCTTAACCTATAGCACCATGGCAGGAGTCCTACTCTCTTAGAATTTTCTTACCCTTTTCTTTTCTCTTTTCCAGTGGCCCTTCCTCTCAGGTTTCAAGCCTTCTCGGGTTACTTCCACATAAAAACTCTTTGACAAAAACAAAACTTTCCCTGATTCTACACTCTTTCAAGTTACTGACCCAAATCACTCTTCTATCCTCCATTTCAACTTCCTTGTTTGCCTTTCATTCTTTAGGTCACTTGACTCTCTTCTTAAATATCTCAAATGCTTTCCAAATTGCCTCTCCAGTAATCTTCAGATCCAATTAGACTTTTTATCTGAGTGGCCTACAGATATTTCCCCTTACACACTCTGCGCTCCCAAAAGTCCAATAGTTAAGCTTCTATTGCCTTGTAGTTTATCCCTCTTCTTGTTCTAATTTAAAAGCATCTACATAGATCAACTTGTCTAGATTAAGCTCTTCTTATTCATCACCCCAAGTCTAATTGGTAATTGGGCTTTATGGCTTCTGTTGCTGGAACGAACCTTTCTCAGTATTCTCTTCTTTGCCCCACTTCCCCTTCTCGATTAGATTTCTGCCATTTCTCATTTGCTGGGTTAAAGGGGATTTTTTGTGGGTGATATACATATAAATCTATGTCTATAGTTGTTGTGTGAGGTCAAGTAAATTCCAAAGCATAGTGAATCCATCTGACAGGGTAGAATTGGCCCATAGATGCGCCAGGCCGCAAAGTTCTTTGAATCACAAGGTCGGCGGTTCAAGCTCACCAGTTGCTCCTTGGAAACCCTATACAGGGTCGCTATGGGTCAGAATAGACTCAACGGCACTTCATAACAACAACAACAATCTTTACAGGAGCAACTCACCAGGTCCTTTCTCCCATGGAGTCACTGGATGGGTCTGGACCACCAGTCTTTTGGTTAGCTGCTTAGCCAGTGACCGTTTGTACCACCCAGGGACTCTTCTATAATGAGTCTCACGTGTTGTGCCAAGTTTCTGTCCTGTCAGTTGGGGATATATTTTCAGAAATCCTTCAGAAATCAAAACGGATTGTTGTCTTTAACAACAACTTTGTCAATCTGATAGGCAAAAGCATCATTTAAGTGTTTTAAATTGTATAACTAATAAAGTTGAACAATTTTCCATCTGCAGATCTTTTGAAAACTCAAAATGGAATAGAAATCCTTGATTTAATTAAAGTCTTCTATTGCTTCCCATTATGAATGAATGAAATTTTTAATTCTTAGCATGGTATTGAATTCTTTTCACTCTCTGGACCAAAAGTATTCCCCCAAATTATGTTTCCTGTTTCCCCTCTACTCCCCCATACGTTCTGTGCTCCATGTACTTTGGGTTGCTACATCTGTCTTCCATGATTTCACTTTCTCTAAAATACTTTGTCTCTTGCTACTCACCACACCATTTTTCATTCCGTTTTGGGGAATCTTCCTCCACTTCCAAGGCATAGTCTGCTCAATTGCATACTCTTCATTCACTGATTCAGTTAGTATTTTGAGGTGTCAGAGGTTGGTATTACAGATGCCCACTAATATTCAGTCCTCATTTCTATCCTCCAGGCTCAATGGTGACATGACAGCTAAATGTTTGACTGTTAATTGAAATGTTGGTGGTTTGAACCCACCAAGTGGCTCCACCGGAAATCCATGAGCAGTTCTCTGCCATGTGAGGTCACTCTGAATCAGACTTAATTCACTGGCACACAACAGTGACACCAGTCTTCTTGCAGCACTCCATGACTATTCTGTCAATTTGGAATGTGAATTTGGGGGCCTTGTGTGGAGATGATAGGACCATGAGATCAAAGCAGACGGACTGTGGAGTCACTTATGGAGGACAGTTACCTTGGAGAGCTACCCAGACTTGCAGCACTATTAGGGTAAACAAGACAGATAGTCTTGTTGGGTTAATCCCTTAAGAGTGGGGTTGTTTGGACCAATGGAAGAACCCATCCTTCCCTGACAAATGCAGTGCCTGCCTCAAAACCAGTGCCTGTGCTCCCCTGCCACCGCCCCCTCCCCTACTGGCTCTTCCTCTCCTTCTTTGTCATAAAATCACATTGTGCCCATTACCACCATTGCACTGTTAAGTCATGTCATGGTGGCTTCCATTAAGGGAGCTGGTGCCTTACTCAGGGTAGATAGAGTCTTCCCTACAGCACAGTCTTACAGCCACAAGGCCAGGATTCCAACTCTTCTTTCCCCTCACTGACCCTTGGCTTTGGGGATATTTCTCCTGTGTCTCAGCTTCTGTACCTATGAAATGGGAATGACGATAGTAGTTTCTACTTCACAGAGTTGTTGTTTTTAAATAGTTAACTCATGCAAAGTGCATAGCTCAATATCTGGCACATAGTAACTACTAAACAATTGCTAACTATTACGATTATCATCATCATTCAGTTTGCATCCCAAGGACCTTACACATTGTTTGATGCATTATAGGTGATTAATTCTTCTTCTTCTTTTTTGCTTAATCATTTTTAATTAATTAATTATTATTGAATCTGGGGTCAAGTTTTTTGAGGACATGAGAAGAGAGAAAATGCCCCTAATAAAGATAGAGTTTACCCACATTAGACAGAAATGCTTTGGGCCACTGAATTACAATTTTAGCTCTCCTTCTATATATGTTGTTGTTAAGTGCCTTCGAGTCATCTAGAACCCATAGCATCCCTGTATAGGATTTCCAAGGAGCGGCTGGTGAGCTTGAACCGCTGACCTTGTGGTTCAAATCGACTTTGCAGTCCAGTGCATTAACCCACAAAGCCACACCAGGACTCCTAGATATGAAGGGGCTTCCAAAAGTTCACGGGAAAATGGAATGAGAAGAAAATGGAATTTTCCCATGAATTCTTTGAAGCCCCCTCCTTTTTGGGATCATGAACTGCACCCCTTTTCCCTCACAACTGTAATCCCTGTTGTAGTACATTTCCAGGTCAGTTGTTACTGAGCCAACTTTGACTTAGAGTGACCAGTGTACAGCTGTGGGTCAGAGTACAACTGTGCTCCATAGAAGGTCCAGTGGCTGATGTTTTGGAAGTAGATCCCCGAGTCTTTCTTCAGAAGCTTCTCTGAGTGGGTTCAAAGCTCCAATTGTTTGAGCAGTAGCTAAGCATGTCGGTCATTTGCACTCCCCAGTGTCTAGCAATTGCAGGTTCTCAATGAGTGGAACAGTAATGAGTGAGAATAAGCTAAATGAGGATGGAAGTCTAGGGGGGAGGTAAGAGCAAGGGGACATCAGGGTCAAGAAATAGTATATGGTGTGGAGGAGGCATCCTATGGTTTGTGACTTTGTAGCATCAGCACTGGATGAAAAACCATAAGGTTGGCAGTTCAAACCCACCAGCTGCTCCTTGGAAACCCTATACAAGGTTGCTGTGAGTCGGTACTGACTTGATGGCACTTAACAACAACAGGATTATTCTAAAAAATGCACAACAGTTGTAAATGTTAACCTTATCTTTAGCATATCTGGAAAAGTGAGAACATCATTTTCTTCATGCCACCAGGAATCCTACACAGACCGGTAGCTGGTGAGAACTTCTGTCCCTCCGCATGTGGCAGTTCTCTTCAGGTATTTGCTAAATTTTCTCCATCTGACCCTGAGGTGAGTACCCAGGCTCCACAGCTCAGAGCAGCCACAGTTTCTGGGTCCCTCCCTGAGATACTCGGATCATTGGACAGTTACTTTCTTCTCTCACCACCACCGATAGAGGGCAGCTCCCACCATCGAACCTCTTGTGCCCTCTAGTGGCCACTAAGATGTTGCACAGCTTTCCAGGTAGGTAAACAATCTGTGCAATCCTTCAGATTTACAGCGGATAAACGCCACCTCTTCTACTCTTCCCTGGGCTAAGCCTCTAATTCTCACTAGGGAACTGAGGCAGGGTCTGAATCCATTGTGGAGCAGACTGGTCATAATTTCAAATTTCTTTTCTCTTGTTTTAGGTAAAGAAGGCGTAGTGGCACTGGTGGGCTAAGTGTTGTGTTCTTAACTGCAAGGTTGGCAATTCAGACCCACCATCAGCTCTGTGTTGTCTACTCCCATAAAGGTTTATAGTCTCATAAACTCCATATAGGGTCATTATGAGCAGGAATTGACTTGATGGCAGTAGGCTTGTTTTTGTTTTTTTTGTTTTTTTTTAAATCAAAGAGCCCTTGTTGTACAGTGGTTGAGTGCTTAATTGCTAACCAAAAGGTCGGCAGTTCTAATCCATCAGCCAGTCTATGGGAGACAGATGTAGCAGTCTGCTTTCCTACATAAACCCTATAAGGCAGCTCTTTTCTGTCAGAGGGTTGCTATGAGTCAGAGTGGATGCTATGACAATAGGTTTGTTTTGTTTTGTTTTGTCTTAGGGCATAGAGAGTCATTTGCATAGTGAGTCCCAGGAACATTCTTATATGCCTCACAGTTCCAGAAGAGAGATGTGTGAATTCAACGCCAATAACAACCCTGAGCTCTACAGATGATTTATAATCGATGTGGTGGTGGTGGTTATGTGCCCTGGATTCGGTTCTGTCTCATAGTGACGGGTTCCTGAGGCCATAAATCTTTACAGGAGCTTAAAAACCTCACCTTTCTCCTGCAGAGTGACTGTAGTTTTGAACTGCTAACCTTGTGGCTAGCAGCCAGGCTCACAACTCAGAATGCTAATCTATTAGGCAAGTCGGCTAATTGATATTATGATGTGGCATGTCTTTTGTTGTTGTTGTTGCATTTATTGCCATGGAAGCAAAAATACAGTGATTTAAAATGGCAGGATTGCAACGGAAAGCCCGGATCCTGTGAAATTGAAAGCAGAGAGTTGGAGATGTCACCTAGCCAATAATCTTTGTATTCTGAGGCTGCTCCCATTGTTAGGTTGACTGATTCTTGGGTTCATGTTCATTTTTCTTAGGGGGAAAGAAAGAACAGCCTGAGATACTGAGAGAGACTTTCTCTACACTCCCCGCCTCTCTTCAGCATAGTCCATGCTCAAACTGTCAGTGTGACGCCCAAGTTGTCATTTCTTCCTGCTGCCTCTCTCCCCAGAGCCTGATGGAGTCTCCTTGAGGGAGCTGAAGGAGTGACAGATAGACATGCTGGATATAGCTGGGCATTTGAGGCTGCCAGGTGAGGGGTGGAAAATGTGATTTATAGGTATTTTTTCCCCAGGGAAAAATGGATTTCATTATTTTCCACCTCAGGTAAGGGGTAAACCTCAGGAGTGACCTTGGAAGGTTGTGCAGCTCTAATAGTGCTGGCTGAAATGCTGATATAGAGTAAAACCTCATTAAATCAATGTTGGTTATTCAAAATCATGCTTGATTGGAAGCAACTGCTTTCCCTCAGCTGCTTGATGCCCCACTGTTCCTGGAGCAAAATGGGTTACACTGGTGAAGTTTTTCTAGTCCTTGGTGTTTCAGTTTAATGGGGCTTTATTCTTTTATTCAAATGAAGAACAGTTCTGAAACACCAAGGCCAATATTGATTATAATCTACCACTGTCACATGTAAGTTTATTAACCGACAATCCTGTCTGTTCCAGTAGAAAAGTCATGCACTCTCTCTCTCCATTTATTCAGGTGTACAGAGTCTGTTTATTGGAATAAATAAGCTTATTGGCCCCTAGGCAAATAGAAGTTATGTAAATAAGCAGGCAATGGCTAATTAGCCATGGCAACGGGCAATTGGGACTGCAGACGGATGAACTTGATCATCCATCTAAAAGCCTTCTTTTAGCCACAGTGAGCTCTGGTTGAAAGAATCAAGAGACGCTCTGTGATCCCAGGTAGCCTTGGACAATTTGATGCTCCCTCTTCTCCCCACCAAACGAAACCATATGAGAGTAGACATCGTTATGGCCACTGGGGTTTTCAACAAAGTGTATCACAATGACTCAGAAGAGACTATGCACTAAGTCAGAGGCCTTGTTAGTCCACAGATTAACAGGCAGCACTTGTATGCTTCTCTTGCTGATGACCCCAGGAAGTTCTGATGGTGTTGACAGTGGCTAACACCAGATGCTGCACATTGCTGGGCCTGCAGAAGTGGAGCTGTGTGTTAGTATGTTTTGTCACCATTGATAAAGACAGTTTTTAGTGCTTAAATGAGACAAGACATTGGATTGAATGTTTGCTTTCTTCTTTCTTTCTGCTGGGTTGAAACTAACATAGTGTCTTTACTAAAACAAGCAACCACTTACTGTTGAGTACATTTCTGACTCATTTCAAGCCCATCTGTGCCAGAGTAGAACTTTGTTCAATGGGGTTTTTAATGACCTGGTTTGCAGAAGCAGTTCACCACACTTTTCTTCCTAGGTGCCTCTGCATAAACTCGAACCTCTGGACTTTCAGTCAGCAGCTGAGTGTGTTCAGAGTTAGCAGAACCAACCTACTCCATGTTTTTACTATGTATCTTATTCTCCCAAACCCTCCATATTTTCTAGATCCCCACCATGGATTCCACCACCCGTCGGTCAGTTTGTTGTACGTTGGTGGCTTGTATGTTGCAGTGATTCTGGAATACCTGTAGGGTCACGTATTGTGGATAGGTTTCAGCTGAGCTTCGACATGAAGACAGACTAGGAAGAAGAAGAGGCCAACTACGTCTGAAGGTTTAGCCACTGAAACTCTTATAAATAGCAGTGGAACACTGTCAGATAACACCAAAATATTGAATATTGAAAAATTATCAATAACATTAGAATATCGTCAGATATAGTGCTAGAAGATGAGCCTCTCAGGTTGGAAGGCACTCAAAATCCAACTGGGGAAGAGCTGCCTCCTCAAAGTACAGTTGACCGTGATGAAATGAATAGAGTAAAGCTCTGGGGACCTTCATTTGCTGATGGGGAACAACTCAAAAGGAAGAGAAACAGCTGTAAACATCCATGAATAAAACGAACATGAAATGAACTAAGTATGAATCTAGGAAATTTAGAAGTTGTCAAACATGAAATAGAATGCAGAAATATCGATTTCCTAGACATTAGTGACCTGCAATGGATGGATATTTGCCATTTTGATTATGACAATCACATGGTTTACTACAGTAGGAATGACAGATTGAGGAGGAATTGGTGTCACATTCATCACCAAAAAGACCATTTCAAGATATATCTTGAAGTATAATGTTGCCTGTTATAGGATAATAACCATACACTTACATGGAAGACCAATTTATACCACTATTATTCAAATTTATGCACCAACTACTAAGCCAGTGATGATGACATTAAAGAATGCTACTAACTTCTTCAGTCTGAAACTGATCAAACATGCAATCAAGATGTATTGATAATTACTGGTGATTGGAATGCAAAGGTTGGAAACAAAGACGATCAGTAACTGGAATATATGGCCTTGGTGATAGCAATGATGCTGGATATCGCATGATTGAATTTTGCAAGACCAATGACTTCTTCATTGCAAATACTTTAAAAAAAAAACACCCATAAAAGATGACTATATACATGAATCTCACCAGATGGACTACACAGAAATCAAATTGACAACATCTGTGGGGAAAGATGGTGAAAAAACTCCATATCTTCAGGCAAAGCAAGGCCAAGGGCAGACTATGGAACAAACAGACCATCAATTGCTCATATGCAAGTTCAGGCTGGAACTGAAGAAAATTAAAACAAGTCCATGTAAACCAAAATATGACTTTGATATATCTCACCTGAATTTAGAGAGCATCTCAAGAACAGATTTGATGCATTAGACACTAAAAACAAAAGCCCAAAAGAGCTGTGGGATGACATCAAAAACAACAACAGGAAGAAAGCAAAAGTCATTAAGAAGGCAAGAAAGCAGCAAAGACCAAAATGGATGTCAGGTGAGACTCCGAAACTTGCTGTCCAGCGTAGGTGATAAATCTAGTGGAAGAAATAGGAAGCAAAAGAACTGAACAAAAAATATCAAAGGGAAACTCCAGAAGGCAAAGTCAAGTATTAAATGAAATGTATAAAGACCTGGAGTTAGAAAACAAACAGGGAAGAACACGCTCAGCATTTTCAAGCTGAAAAAACTGAACGGTAAGTTCAAGCCTCAACATGCACTGTTGAAGGATTCTGTGGACAATACACACAGTCACTGTACAAAAAAAAAAAAAAAAATTGTTGATGTTCAACCATTTCAGGAGATAGCATATGATCAAGAGCCAATGGTACTGAAGGAAGAAATCCAAGGTGCACTGAAGGCATTGACAAAGAATAAGGCTTCAGTAATTGATAAAATACAAATTGAAATGTTTCAACAAACTGATGCAGCATTGGAGGTACTCACTCACCTCTGTCAAGAAGTTTGTAAGACAGCTACCTGGCCAAATGCCCATGCCAAAGAGAGGTGGCCCACCAGAATTCAGAAAGCACTGGACAATATCATTAATATCATGTGCAAATAAAATTTTGCTAAAGATAATTAAAAAATGGCTGCAACAGTACATTGATTGTGAACTACCAGAGGCTCAAACTGGATTCAAATGAAGATGTGTAAGGAGGGATATCATTACTGATGTCACACAGATCTTGGCTGAAAGCATAGAATACCAAAAAGATATTTACCTGTGCCTTATTGACTATGCAAGGCCTTTTAACTGTGTAGATTATGACAAGTTATGGATAACATTGTGAAGGATGGGTAAATTTGGAACACTTAATTGTGCTCATGAGGAGTCTGTACATATACCAATAGCCAGTTGTTCAAACAGAGCAAGGGAGCATTGAATGGTTTAAAATGAGCAAAGGTGTGCACCAGGGTTTTGTTCTTTCACCATACTTATTTAATCTGTATATTGATCAAATAATCAGAAAAGCTGCACTATATGAAGAAGAATTTGGCATCAGGATTGGAGGAAGACTCATGCAGATGATGTAATCTTGTTTGTTGAAAGTGAAGAGGACTTAAAGTATTTAAGATCAAAGACCACAATCTTCAGTATGGGTGGCACCTCAATGTAAAGAAATAAAAAATCCTCACTAATGGTGCAATAAATAGCATTATGATAAGTGGAGAAAAGATTGCATTTGTTGAAGACTTGATTTTACTTGGATTCACTACTAGCACTCATGGAAGCAGCAGTCAAGAAATCAAATGACATATTGCATTAGTTAAATCTGCTGCACAAGACGTCTTTAAAATGTTGAAACACAAAGATGTCAGTTTGAGTACTAAGGTGCCCCTGACCCAAGCCGTGGTATTTTCAATGGCCTCATATGCATGTGAATGTTGAACAATGAATAAGGAAGATGATAGAAGAATTGATAAAAGAATTTGAGTTATGGTGTTGGAGAAGAATATTAAAAGTACCATGGACTGTCAGAAGAACAAACAAATCTGTGTTGGATGAAGTACAGCCAGAGTGCTTCTTAGTAGCCAGGAATGTGAGACTTTTGTCTCTCCAACTTCAGGCATATTATCAGGAAGGAAAAATTCCTGGAGAAGGACATCATGCTTAGTAAAGTAGAGCATTGGTGGAAAAGAGGAAGACCCCCAATGAGATGGATGGACACAGTGGCAACAGCAACAGTGGTTGTAAGGATGGCACAGGACCAGACAGTTTTGCATAGGGTCACTAAGTGTCAGAACCAATTTGACGGCACCCAGGAACAATCACCTCTGTGAATTGGGAATGTGTCCGGGTGGTGTTAAGGTGAACTTTCTAAGAGCCTGAGATTAGATCCAGACTCAGTAAAGAGTGACAAAGAGGCTTCAGGTTTCTCTCTCTCACTAGTTATTGTGTAGAAGAAGGTGTTGGGCTCATATCTTAAAAAGGACAAAACTAACTTGTCACTGTTCCTTGACATTAAAGTCCTCACTGACTCCCCCAGGCTGGCGTCCTGTAATTACTGATCACAGCAAGACCTTTACTCTCTGGTTCTCTGGTCTCCCTGCTCCTTCATCCCAACCAGACTCTTCTTGTGAACTTCAGCAAGACTGCTGACTGCGCAGGTGGAGGTGGGCATTAGAGGTGACCAGTCACAAAACCCTGACATTTAGTAAGCAGCATCTATAAAAACCAGGAAATGAGAGTGTGGTCACCCCCTTAACTCCCTGATCTCTAATCCTTTCCCCCAGATTTCTCCTTCTTCTCCTCTTACAGCCCCCTCAAACTCTTCCCTAACACCTCTTTCGTCTTCATGTCTCATACCAAAGGATTCCTTCAGGTTCCCTATAAACCATGAACTTTCCCAAGGCTATTTTTGTTGTTAGATGCTGTCAAGTTGATTCTGACTCATAGCCACCCCATGTGATAGAATAGAACTGCCCCATAGGGTTTTCTTGGCTGTAATCTTTAAAGCAATAGATAGCCAGGTTTTTCTTTTGCAGCTGCTGGATTTATTTGAACAACCAACCTTTCAGTTAGTAGCTGAGTTCTTAACCACAGTGTCACAAGGGCTACTTAAGGGTATTTTTGGTGTACCTCAATTTGTTCACAACATTTTTAGTATTCTCTCTATCGAGTAAACAGGGCAGCCCTTATGGTAACACAAGAGGGATATTTGGAATACGAAAGTTTGGGGACATTGACAAGGCCAGTAGTCCACCATCCAGGTTGGCTATTTAGTAGAGCAGATGAGGACACTGAGCAAATGAAACACATTTCTCTTTTATCTACTGTTAGTCCTTCTTAATTTCCCCCAGTGTATTGTCTTCCCAAGATTGTAATGATATGAACCTTGCTCAAGATTTGTCCGTTCATAATTAGTCTTCCTTTCTCTTGTTAGACAGTAATGCCAATAATGACTGCAAACATTTTGTCTCCTTTTAGAAAGACAAAGAACCAAAATCGTTATGTCTATGAGTTGGTGTCAGCTTTATAATGCAAGGACGCAAGCTTCACGCACCATATGTGTGCCAAATTTTCATTAAGCCTTTGAAAGGTTTAAACGTGCTCCAGGAATAGATCCTGTTTCTTCTGATGATTTTTTGTTTCCCCCTATTTACTTGTACTGGAAAGCCAGAGATTTCTGTTTACCATGACTCATTTTTAGGGGAGGTGAGTGGGAGGGAAAAGAGAGATTTGGGGAGGTGGAGTGATGGCATGAGAAATACAGAAGAAAGGGGGGTGAGGGAAGAGTCTGAGGAGGGCTGTCAGGGACGAAGGAAATATTCTGGGGGAAAGGAGTAGAGACTAGGATGTAATGACAGGAGGTGGGGTGTGTGTATGTTTGTATGATTGTATATGTGTATGTATGTGTATATATGGGTATACGTGTATGTATGAGGGGGCTTCAAAAAGTTCATGGAAAAAACCCCCATTATCATTAAATTCCATGCTTCCTTGAAACTTTTGAAGCTCCCTTGTATGTGTGTACATGTATTTATATGCATGTGTGTATATGTGTACATGCATGTTTGTGTAGCTGTGTGTAGCTGTGTGTACATGTGTATGCAAACACACATACACACAGCTGTACAACCATGCATGTGTGTGAAGGAAACTTGGTGGTGCAATGTGTAAGCGTTTGAGAGTTAAGCACAGGGTCAGTGGTTCTAACCCAACAGAAGCTCTGTGAGAGAGAAGACCTGACCATCTGCTCCTACAGTGATCACAGCCTAGGGAACCTAATGGGGCAGTTCTGCCTTCTCCTCTAAGGTCACTATGAGTTAGAATTGACAGGATGGCACCTAAAAACAGCATATGTATATATGTATGTGTGAATGCATGTGTGTGCATATGTGTATAGGAGTTCATGGAGCAATAGAATAAAAAGGTAATGGCATTTTCCCATGAACTCTTTGAAGGCCCTTTGTACAAGTGCGCCACACCTGTGTGTGCACACGTGCATGCATGGGGAAATGAATTGCCTAGAACGAAGCTGACAAAACAAAGGGAAATGTGAACTTGACTGGCTGGCTTTGGGTAGTTCTCTTCACCTGGGCTTACCCTCAGGCACACCACAGAGAACAGTTTAAAAATAGAATGAATTTATCATATGTGGTTGAGCAGATTGCTCTCAAGGGAGTGTTTTCCTGGGCCCAAATGGTAGGATCCCAACCATTTGCACTGCAGAAGAGGTAATTTACCTTACACAAGTGAGCACTTGGGTCCCTGGGAGAGCATTTCTTCCTTTCCCGCTTACAACAGAATGAGGTCCAATATCCCCAGTCTTGTTGGCGGAAATCACAGACCCATAAACCAAAAGAGCGAATGCATGGGTTTTGATACTATTTGGATGAGAGAAAGGCTGGGGATCTTCCCAAGGCTCCTGACTTGGGTTCCTTAGCCCACTCCTTGTGGTAACTTAAGAACCTTTTAGGAAAGAGCTCCCCAAAGCTAAAGAACAGAACATGCCTTTCTTTTCTCAGCACTGGCGGTGGTGATTATTTAAGTGTTTAATCTCCCAGTGTTCACCCTCAAGTGCAAATTTCTCAATTTGCTCTCCACGTGCAGGGAAAATAGGTTGGAGTCTGAGGAGCTGCTTGCTGCTGGCTCCTGTTTTCTGGTGTCAAGGTTTCTCAGTAGTGGCCTCAACAGTTGCATTTTTCACCTATAAAAGAATTGCTATCAGAAAACCAGACAGCGGATAATTGTATTTTGTGAATTGACAGTGAAACTACTCGGTTTCAGCCAAGGTCCAAAGGCTGATAATGTTCAACTAGGAGAAATGGTTTGTGTGAGAGAATTCATTTTTGGGTGTTCATTTTTACTGGAGGAAAGAGTCTTGCTTGGATATTATTTTTCTTTTGCAACGTGCAGAGAGAAGGTTCTGCATCCTTAACAGCTCTGGTGACTCCTGTTGTATTAGTGTGAATGCAAAATTCCCAGGAAGATTGTAGGCTCTGTTTTTTAGGGAGATTCTCAACCTTTGTCCATCTCTTCAAATATACTGTTGTTGTTGTTAAGTGCCCACGAGTCCATTCTGACTCATAGGAACTCTGTATATAGTTACTGACATATGGTCAGGAGGGACCAGTCATGGGACAAGGATATCATGTTTGGTAGAGTGGAGGGTCAGAGAAAAAAAGGAAGACCCCCAATGAGATGGATTGGCCAAGTGGCAGCATCGATGGTCTCAAGCATGGCAACGGTAGTGCGGTTGGCCCAGGATTGGGCAGTGTTTCTTTCTGCTATGCATAAGGTCGCTATGGGTCGCTACTGACTCGATGGCATCTAACAACAACAACAACATACAGTTTCAGAGAAGTGGCTGGTGGGTTTGAACTGCCTACCTTGCAGTTAGCAGTCCAATATCGCCACACCAGGATGCGTGCCCATAAATATTCTCCTCAATGAGCAGCAAATGGGTTAACACATATCAGTCAAGGAAGCATGAAGCTGCTGTCATCCTCCAAGCATGTGGAAGGCAGCCCTAACCCTTTTTGGAGCAGACTTCTGATGCTTTTACTGAACATCAGGTGCTATCTGCCTGTGAGGGCCTACCATATCCTTTCAAAGCTGCCAGGGAGAAGCTTGACCTCCTCTCCCCACTCCTATTCCACCCACTAGTACGACACTGCCATTTTCTGGGGCTCATATTCCAGTTTTGGCCATTTTTCATTGGAATTTGAGGGAACTCTTTTCATGCCTCATATGCACGAGAAAGCTAGATAATGAAAAGGAAAGACAGAAGAAGAATTGGTGTGTTTAAATTGTGGTCTTGGCCAAGAATACTGAATATACTGTGAACTGCCAGAAGACCAAGCAAATTAATCTTAGAAGAAATACCACCAGTGTGTTCCTTTGAAGTGAGGATTACTCAGGTACTTTGGACACGTCATCAGCAAAGACCAGCCAGAATTTCATACTTGGCAAAGTAGAAGGTCAGCAAAAGAGCTGGAATAACACAATAGCCGCTGTAATGGTCCCAACCATACCGAAGATCGTGATCATAGTGCAAGAATGGGCAACGTTTCATTCTGTGCTACGTAAAGTCACCAGCAGTTGGAGCTAACTTGATAACTAATAAGAACAGAAGGAAAGACTGACACATCACTCCTTGCCCTAGGAAGAGTATATTGTTGTTGTGAAGTGCTGTTGAGTCGGTGCTGACCCATAGCGACCCTGTATAGGGTTTCCAAGGAGCAGCTGGTGAGCTTGAACTTCCGACCTTGCAGTTCAAATGGCTTTGCAGTCTGGCACATTAACCCACAGCGCCACACCAGGACTCCAAGAAGAGTATATAGACAGTAAGAATAAAGGCAAAACCTGTGAATTGGTTCCTTGCACACTTTGGACTCCTTCTGGGAGTGCTGTTCAACCCACTTAGAAACCCTTTATTCTCCATCAGCACCCACTTACCTAAATTTGATTCATTCTTCAAGACTCATTAAATACCATCTGCTTCATGAAGACTTCCATCTATGCATTCTCTCCCTCCCCTGGCTTCCTACGGTACGACAATCTGTACCAGAGTTTAATGTGGATATAGATCATGTCTTGTTTCTCTTCTCTCTGCTTTGTTTCCCTCCTGTGTCCTGCACAGACCTGGTCCATAATAAGTTTTAAGAAATGTTTGCTGATAGACACATGGAGGAGGTGAGCTGAGCTTCATTTTCTTTTCTACAGGAGGGTACAGAAGTTCAGGAAGTTATAGCATATGTCTTACATGAAAGATCTTCTCAGTGACTGGAGTGCAATCTTAGGGTCAAGAGAATCATCCCCTACCCACACGTCTTATTCTCTCCCCTAACTTTTATACAGACCAGGTCAAGATAAAGTGACTATGACATTTGGAAGGCAGGCCACACCCCAGGCAGGAGGAAGTGTCGTCAAACAAGAAGCTTGACCCAAGTATGCAGGACGCCACTGATCTCACTTCCTGATGGTGTGTGTGTGTGTGTGTGTGTGTGTGTGTGTGTGTATGAATGTGTCTTGGAATCAAGTTTTTCACTGGTCACTCTTCATCTTCCTTGAGAACATGAATTGATGAACTGTTAGAGTTGGTGATGGCTGGCTGACCATGGAAAGAATCTACAAGGGCAGGAGTCATTTGAATCGAATCTTGAGACTCTGGCCAAAGTCTTGGCCCTGACGTCCCCCAAATCCTCCCCTTCCACGAAGAATGACCTCAGTTTTAGTGCCTAGATAGTGGTATGAGGACAGTGGCTAGTGAGTGGTAGAATTCTTGCCTTCTAGGTGGAAGACCCCTGCTCAATTCCAAGCCAGTGCCCCTCATGAGCAATCACTAGTCATCTGTCAATGGAGGCATATGTGTCACTATGATGCTGGACAGGTTTCAGGGGAGTTCCCAGATTAAGATGGACTAGAATGATAGGTTTGTTGATCTGCTTCTGAAAAATCAACTAATAAAACTTTATAAATCACAGCAGTCAAATTTTACTGTATATGGGCTCACCATGAGTGGTGGGGAGGGGACATATTGACCATAGCTAACAACAACAGAAAGTGATGGCACAAACAGACACCAGCAGCAAAAGAGCTTTCTCCTGGACTGTCACAGAGCCAGCAGCTCAGTGCCTTGTAGCGTTCTGCTATTTCTGTCACCCCACTCCCCAAACACAGAGCTTCAGAAGAAGAGTCCACCCTGGGGGACAGCTGGGAGTCTGGGGTCAAGGTGGGCTGCAGAATTTTCTGAAGCTCTTTGGAAATGAAACGTGAAGTCTTATGGGATTCTCTAAAGAAGAGGGAAGAGGAAATCAGTTTGTTTTATTTTTTCAGTATCTTATTGTTTTTTTGTTAGGTGAACATTTATACAGAGAATTAGGGTCCCATTTAACAATTTTTATACCAATGGTTTTCTGACACTGGTTAAAAATTTCACAATGTGTCAGCATTTTCATTATTTCCCTTCAGTTTGTTTTATATGAAAGTTTCTATTGATCTAGTTGCCCTTCTCCTTCATATCTTCTCATCTTTGCTTTTGGGCAAGTGTTGACTTTGCTCTCCTAGAGTTAATTGTTTAAGGGAGCACATTACTCGTGGATTATATTATTTATTTTATAATCCAATCTATTGCTTAGGTGTAAGGTCTCATTTTGGCTCATAAGGTTTCATTTTCCTCTGGGAGTGGTTTCAATTCTAGGCTAAGAGAGTATTTGGGGACAGTAGTCTTGGGGGCTCCCCCAGTTCCTATCTGTTGAGTAAGTCAATCTTTTTTTTTTTTTTTTTTTTTTGAGTTTTATTTTATGATTTCCTCCCATTCTAACCAGGAACTTCTATTGTGTCCCTGATCAGAGTGGTTGGTAGTGGTAGCAGGACATCATCTTGTTCTTCTAGTCTCAGGTTAAAGCTATAAGTTCTATGTTGTTGTTAGGTGCCATGGAGTCGGTACTGACTCATAGCAACCCTATGCACAACAGAACGAAACACTGCCCAGTCCTGGGTCAACCTCACAATTGTTACCACACTTGAGTCCATTGATGCTGCCACTTTTCCAATCCATCTTGCTGGGGGTCTTCCTCTTTTTCTCTGACCCTCCACCTTAACAAACATGATGTCCTTCTCCAGTGACTGGTCCCTTCCGACAATATGTCTGAAGTATGACAGATGAAGCTTGGCCATCCTGGCCTCCAAGGAGCACTCCGGCTGTACTTCTTCCAACAAAGATCTATTGGTTCTTTTGGCAGCCATGACACTTTCTTTTTTTTTAAGTTTTATTGTGAATTATGTAACAGTTTACATGGGAGCACATTAGTTTTACATTCATCTTATCGTATATTGTTTCATTGCCATGGTTACAATCCCCTCCACGCATCACGCATCACCAATCAATGAAAGGATGCATCCTATAAGCCTGCTTCCCCACCCCCTCCCGGTCATCAGCACACAGCCCCTCTCCCTCCCTGGGTCCTGAGTGCCCAGCTGCTCAATCTCTCCACGCCATCATCTCTCTGTCCATCTCTGGGATCGCTGCCTCTTTGGGTAGGGTTCTGCTCTCCGCTCTTCTCCCTTCATGGTTCCAGGGACCTTCGCTCCCTGCCTGCAAAGTCAATCACTCCCCTCCTTGCCACAAAATGCCCACTTTTACATTTTCAACCTTCCCAATCAGTCCTGGTAGCACTTATTCACCCTTGCATCACAAGAGACCTATCCGCATTTCCTTTAATTAGTCTCACCTAGACAGATTGCATACTACTCAGTGGAGATTCTACCTTACTCCACGCCCTCTGGATCTAGGTTCCCTCTTGAAAGCTTGTAAGCCAGTCACTTCTGGCCTTTGTATCCACTTTGGCCATTTTGGATAGTCAATGTCCAAGTTGCCCATCCCTGTCTACTCTGTGTATGGAGGGGGCGGGAATGATCCCTGCTGCAAAGATTTGTTTCCTCTTTTGAGATACTGGATCCATAGGTGTAGGTCAAGTTCATCTAATTGTATCAGGTTACTCTTTTTTTTTTTCCTCTTCTTTCTTCTTCTAGTTAAGCTCTGATCACCCAGTCATTGAGGCTAGGTCAAATGGTTATTATCTGCATATGTGTAGGTGCTCTTGTGGACATGTCCTCTCTTCTTATCCACTGGACACTTCACCCTCCACTCCAGTCCTCCTCCATGGCTATGTCACTGACTCTGGGCCCAAGAGTCCCCAGGTCTTGCCACACTGCTGGCCAACCAGGTCTCCACTTGGGTTCACAGGAGTTTATTGACCATTGTAGGGCTTAGCTTGCAGCCTTATAGCTGTTTTTCCCTCACCTTCCCTTGTCAGTGGCGAACGTAGTCACCCATCAGATCGTGTATTCCCATTGAGTCTTAGTCTTGGGAGGGGGTTTAATCTGAGGGAACCCAACCCCTTTCCTTGATGCCTCCTGAGCGGGCAACTTGCTTATTCTAGTAGTCATTGGTAGGTCTGTTTTGTGTTTTTCCTGTCAGTCTTTCTTTCAAATGGTATCTTCTGTTCTTCTAGCTGCTCCAGGCTGGTCTGCCCATCCTCTCAGGGGGAAATTTCCCACCTCTGAAGATTCTGGATGCTGTTCAGGATTCCACCTTTAGTCTTACATAATGCAGAGGCTCCGCAGGCAGCCTTCTTCACTGGGCACGTTGTATCCCCATTTTAGGTATTCCAATCAGTTATAGGCAGAAGACAGACTTACAAGCTTTCTATGGTGATATTTCTGGATTTTCCTTTCTCTACCCTTCCAGTGTCTATTTTATAATATAATGCAAGGAATACCAAGGTTCAGTAGACTGCCAAGCATCTTAACATTATTTCCCCCTTTTTCCCTATTTCAACCATGTCTCATTCCATGTACCCCCTCATCCTGTTGTTTCAAGGTTCTGTATACATTATTATTTACCTCTGTCCCACTTAGCCCATGCGAACCTACCTACTTGTTCTCCCCTCTGCTTTGTTCTTCCATTCCCCTTTCCCCTTTCCCCTTTTGTGTATTGACCCTTCCCCAGCACCCTAACTAACCTGTGTCTATTCCCTGCCCTGTGCTCTACCTTTCTGTTCCCCTCTCCTTTCACCCCCTACATGCCAGCAATCAGCAAAGAATCCCTCCATCCCCTTTAGTATGGGTTCTT
>NW_006408540.1:13158672-13160030 GCF_000296735.1 Chrysochloris asiatica | reverse complement strand
TGCTGCTTCTGTTGATAGTTGATCCAGGAATAATGAAGTCCTTGACGTCAATCTTTTCTCCATTGATAAGAATGTTGTTTCTTGGTCCAGTGGTGAGGATTTTTGTTTTCTTCATATTGAGATGTAATCCATACTGAAGGCTGTGCTCTTTAGACAGTTTTTTTGTTTTTGTTTTTTCTTGAGTCTTTGGTTTCCTTCCTTCTCTTTTACTTCAGATGAATACAGACTAATAGTTATATCTTACATGGCCACTGGCAAACTTTTAAGACCCCAGACACCACTTAGCAAACTAGGGTGCAGCTCATTAACTTCATAAACTATGTTATGATAATCGGCTAAAGTATCCCTCGAAACTATGGTCCTAAGTCTTTCAACCCAGTAAACTAGTTCAATGAGCTGTTTGGCTATGCCTAGAAAGTCTCTGTAGCAGTGCCCCTATGTGCTTTATTGTAGCTATGGCTTTAGATGTGGCACACAGAGACATGCATTTACATATGATGCTGTAGGATAAGCACTGGACTGCTAACCAGAAGGTCTGCATTCAAACCCATCAGCCACTCTTGGAAACTCTATGCAGGGTTGCAATGATTTGGAACCAATTTAATGGCACACAACAACATCAACATAGATACAGCTGGAGTCCTGCTATGGTGCAGTTAACCACAAGGTCAGTGGGTCAAACCCATCAGTAGCTCCTCAGAAATTGTATACAGGGTCACTTTGAGTTGGAAACCTTGATGGCACTTAACAATGGCAACAATAGTATATGCATTTGCTAGTGCAGTGATTAAGTGCTTGACTACTAATTGAAAGATTACTGGTCACTTATGTCATAATCAACTGTGTGGCCCCTGCTTTTTTGTTTTATAGATACATCTAAATCTATATGCGATACACTCACATATGCCTTTGTTGTTCTTGTTGTAAGTGCCATCGAGTTGATTCCAACCCATAGCGCCTCTGTATAGAGTTTCAGAGGAATAGCTGGTACATTTGAACTGCCAACCTTGTGGTTCAAACTGACCTTGCAGTCCAGTGCATTATCCTGCAGTGACACACCAGAACTCCATATGCCTTACTATAGACAAATATCCATATACAAAATTCAATAAAAAAGTATTGTCACTAGCGTTCTAGTTCATATATACACAGCTATCAGGTTTAGGCTAAAAGAGTATTTTGGAGCAATAGTCTCAGGGACTCCTCCAGTTCCTGCCTGTCAGATAAGTCTGATCTTTCTTTGAATTTTGGTTTATGTTTTTCTTCCATTTGAACCAGAATCTTCTATTGTTTAAACAAGACATGTTTAGACAACATGTTTAAACACATCACTGTAATCAGTGGATGTTGTTGTTGTT
>NW_006408540.1:13148505-13156237 GCF_000296735.1 Chrysochloris asiatica | reverse complement strand
GACTCTGGGCCCAGGAGTCCTCAGGTCTCCTCACACTGCTTGCCACCCAGGTCCCCAACCGGGTCCACAGAAGCCCACTGAATATTGTAAGGCTTAGCTCGCCGCTTCATTGCTACCTTTACCCCACTTCTCCCCATCAGTGATGCTGTAGTAATACTTTTTGACTCACGTATTTCTAGCCATATAGCCAATACTTATTTTTGTTTGTTATTATTGTTGTTGCCAAATCAAACATGAGCTAGCTTTTACTGAAGTTGTACCTTTTTCTTGTATACTTCTTAGTGTCTTCATTACTTTGGTCAAGCTATACAGACTTCACTTTGACTTGGTATAGCCTTTCCCACCACCAAAAATATGTGTCTACTGTCTAGAAAGTGACTTCCCCTTCCTCTCTCTCCCATTTCTGGTTACCATCAAAGAACGTTTATTTCTATGGGTGTATCCATCCCTACAAAATGCTTTTCGGTCTCCTCATTTTTCTTTATAGGTGTATATTATTCCATTGTGTGAATGTACCAGCTTGCTCTTCCATCCTTCCATGGATGGGCACTTAAATTGTTTCCATCCCTTGCCATTGTAAGTAGCATTGTAAATGTTCACTACAGTGACTTCCTGTCACTGCTCTGATGGCTCTTGGGTCTGTACCTAGCAGCGAGGTACCTGGATCATAAGGCATTTCTATTTCTAACTTTCTGAGGAGGTGCCATGCTGGGAAATCTGGTTTTTTTTTTGTTTTTTTTTTTTTATGAACCGAAACTGCAAGTGGTAGAGATGAAAGGTTCAATCCCAGAGTGTTCTGATGTCAGGGGTGTCTGTCAGAGTGAAGCTCCAAATAGGCTACCCTTCTTTGAGAGTCATCCACTTACGAGTGGGGGCAGTGTGGTGGTGGTGGTGGCATGATACGTTTCTCTATTAATTAAAAAAAAACTAGAATGTGGCTCATTGTTTGGATGCTTGACAGCCTTGGTGATTTTAATACCACCTCCAGGATTTGCCAAGAACCTGTTCACATTGGCAGCCTTGAGTAGTGGTTTGGTCCCAGAAAGTTTTGTTTTAACAAGGGATGATCTGAAGTGAAATGAAAAGGAGAGGTGGCTTATTGCAGTGTGATGACAGGCTGCCTTCTATCTTTGGATGCTATTTGGTGACTAGGGACTAGAAGGGGAGCAGTCAGATCCCGAAACACTGGAGTCATGAGGCATTAATCATGGCCACCACACTGAAGGCTCCGTGAGGTATGGGGCAAGTGTGAAGAGAATCATTGGAGGTATTTGTGGTGTGTTGTTCTTGCCAGTTCACCCATAATCCCTTTGCTCTGGAGTGGAATCAGATTTATGGCAACCCCATGTGTAACAGAGTAGAACTGCTCCATAGGGTTTCTTGGCTGTAATATTTAGGGAGCAAATTGTCAGGTCTTTCTTCCACCACCACTGGGTGCGTTTAACTCTCCAACATTTAAGTTAGTAGATGAAAGCAAACCATTTGTAACACCTAGGGACAGTTCAAAGGTTCTGATTCATAGAAACCCTGTATAGAGTTTCTGAGGAGCAGCTGGTGGATTTGAATTGCCAAACTTATGGTTAGCCGTCCAGTGCCACAGAAGGACTCCAGATTGAATATTATCCATCAATTCTTTCAAAAATATTAATTGAACATTTTCTATGCACAAAGAAGCCATTGAGGTTGGCATGGGAATAGGACATAGAAGATTCACAGGCCAGTCTGTACCTCCTGGATTTGTAGGCAGTCAATTGATTAATGAGCAATGGATTAGGTTACCAGCATTGATCTGATTTGGTCCATGAGAATGACCAAAATAATTATTCAGTTTGGTCATTCATTTCATTTATGTGATTTAGCCTCCATTCATAAAAGTTTTTCTAGTTGCCAGGAACTGTGCTCCCTTTCCTTTGAGGAGCTGAGCACTTGGTTGGGGTGATGGATGAACCTCTAAGCTAATCGTCCCATTACAATGAAAACACGGATTGATTACAGGAGGCATGGAACAACCAATTCTGCTGTTAGAATTTGTGGAGGGGCTGGCTCATGGAAGGTTTCACAAGACTAGGATGTGTTTAAATTGAGCCTTGAGAAAGGGGATTAAGAGGAAAGAGGATGGAATTGGGAGAGATGGCGGTCTAGGCAGAAACACCTGCATGGACAATGATGTGGAGATGTGGGGGTGTGCCATGTGACCAGCGTGATCTCAGGTAGGTGGATACTAGAGTCCAGCCTTGTCAGCTCAGGACTCTGAGTAAGAATGCCATAGATGTACTTCAAACCATCTGTGGTACCTTACCCTTTACTTAGTTGTGGAGATGAAAGAGTTTCGCTAATAGGTCAAGGTTCAGGGACAAAGACAGTGCTGTGACTGGGTTATTAGGGTTGCTAGTCCCTAGTGAAAGTTATCACTTCTCTGGATTTTTAGAAAATAAAATTTCAGGGACAATCTGTATATTTGAACAAATTATGCTATTATGAACAAAGCTGGAATTACTTTTAATTATTTCACAAGGGACATTTTAAACCTTGCAGATGATGTTGCTATTTTGTCAGTGTGGGATGGGCTTATTCAAACTTTCTGGCTATATTAATTTTTAATTTAAATTTAATGAAATTAATTCAAATTAAGAAGGTGACCATTATCAATTTCCTTTCCTATTAGTTCCTTAATGCTTTGGCAAATTGCATTCTAAACTTTTCCTTCAAGGAGCTGGATACATATTCATGGGTTTCCTAAGAAAAAATGAATTTGATCTTGATATGCTAATCCCAAACCGTGGCAGCAATCAAGGCGAAGCTAGGAAGAGAAGTGCATTCTGGTATTAATTATGAATCAGGCATTAAGAACTGGTAAATAATTAAAGCTTCATGTGTCACAATACAAGTTAAGGATCAGTGTGTTTTTCCATTACCAAATATATTTTTGGGGGCCTGTTTCTGGTCCTATTCTGAGACTGCCTGAACACACTTTGGGATGGCACCAGGTAACTCTAATTCATCGTCAACTGAGAGTCTAAAATTGGAACTTCTTGAACTGTTGGTGTTGGAATACATTCAATTTCAGAGCTGAGGCCCTTTATTTCTAGGTACTTCTGGGTCATTGGCCTCCTCCCCCTCCCAAAGGTTGCTTGGTCTTTTGGGGAATCTGTGCAGAAGAGTTGTGTGCTGGGCAGGATCCTGCTACCCAAAGTGTGTCCGCAGACCGACCATAGCAGCTGTATTACCTGCGAGCTGGTTAAAAATGCACAGCCTCAGACCCATCCCAGACTGACTGAATCAGAATCTGCAGTTTTTGTATGTGTGCGAAGACCTTCCGCTCTGCCCAAGGGTGGGCACCGTGCTCAACTGTGAGTGAGGGTGAGGCAGTGGGGAGGGGTGAGGGGGTATGGGGGTGCTGGTGATGAGATGCTGCATTGGGAGACAGTGACACCAACCCTAGTGACTAACTACCTTAGCTGCCCATTGCCTGCACCTCAGACCCTGGGGTCATTTTGGTGTCACCAGAATTTTTATTTTTATGAGGTTCCTAGGAGCTCTGGTAGCGTAGTGGTTACGACTCAGGCTGCTAACCTCAAGGTCCGCAGTTCGAAACTACCAGCTGTTCCGTGGGAAAAAGATGAGGCTTTCTGCTCCTGTGAAGATTTGTAGCCTTGGAAACCTTGTGCAGGGTCACTATGAGTCGGAACCGACACTATGGTACTTAACAACAACAAGAGGTAATCTACTTGGACAAGGAAGTTTCAGAAGAACTGCTCAGCATGGGGAATTTGTGATTTTCCCCTTATCTTCACTTTTTCCTCCATAGTGAACAGAAGGCCAGCATTCACTTTGTTTCTCCCAGTGTTCTAAATTGTCAGCTTTTTCCAAGCCCCTCCTCCTCCTCAGATTCCAAGGTCTGGATACCACTGTGGTTCCATTTGAATGCCTTCAGAAACATTAGTCTTGGGCTTGAATCTTGGCTCCTTTTCTGGTTAAAACCAACTGCTGTCAGATGATGTCCACTCATGGCAACCCCAAGTGTGTTAGAGTAGAACTGTGCTCCACCATATTCAATGGCTGGTTTTTCAGAAGTAGATCATTCTAGGCCTTTCTTCCAAGGAGTTTCTGGGTAGACTTGAACTTCACACCTTTTGGTTTGCAACTGAGGATATTAGCCATTTGCATCACCCAGGAACTCTCCACTCCTGGCTAGCTATGTGATTTTAAGCAAGTTATTAACTTCTTGGAGACTAGCTCCAATGGGCTAGTACTGTCTGCCTCACAGGAGTGTGGTGAGGAGTATATATAATAATGTCTGTAGGGAATACTGCCTATTAGCACAGCATTCAGCAACAATCCACCATTATTAGAGTATGGTGATGATGGTGGTGATGATTGTATGCTATGGTATGGTGACATGAAGGAAAAAGTAACTTTTAGAGGAATGCCTGGAAAGAAGGTGATTAGCCCAGTGGACAACGGAAGGATTCTTAGCAGGTTCTTTTAAAACTAATCATAGACTGTGTGTTACAATGGTCTCTGCTTGACAATTTAGAATGGAAGTTTAAAGAAGAGTTTGTTTGTTGTTGTTATTGTTTTTTGTGTTTTTTTTGCACAGGATTTGGGAGAGTAGGAGTAGCATGCTCAGAAAGTAAAACTTACCCAAGAAAAGAGGAAAGTATAGTATTTAAAATGAAATTCCAATGTTGTCTCATTTTGGGGCCTGGTGGGTTTTGAGTAGGCTGTTCACTGCAAGGTCAGCAGTTCAAACCTATCTATTCTAAGATAGAAAGGTGAGTCTGTCTGCTCCTATGAAGATTTATAGTCTTGGAAAACAAAAGGGGTAGTTCTACCCTGTGCTACAAGGGTTGCTATGAGTTGGAATCAACTCAATGGCAGTTTTTCCTTTGTTTTGATGGTGGAAACGATTAATATTCTAGTTGCTCACCAAAATATTGGCAGTTTGAGTACATCCCAAGGTGCCTTGGAAGAAAAGCTTGATCCACTTCTGAAAAGTCAGTCACGGAAAACACTATGGAGGACAGTTCTGTTCTGACACGTGTGGGGTCACCATGAGTTGAATTGACTCAGTAGCAACTGAGCATCTCTATTTTGATCTTCTCATACCTTCGTTTTCTTCACATCAAAATGCTTTAGTCATTCTACCACGTAAACATTTGTCCCTTCATGAGTATATCATTGTAAAAATGGTGTGGGGGCAGAGAAGGAGAATCACCATCAGCATCAGTCCACTGCTGATTCCTATGAGGCAGAAGAAGTCAGCCATGACTCCACCCTCCAACCATTTTTTTTTTTTTTTTTTCCTTAACCAATCATCCCTTCCACGGCACACTTTGCTTGTCTGCTGGGTTCAATAATTTGTAGTGGCCACACAGGACCCACAGACAATACTCATGATCATAAGCTTTATTAGGGAAATAACAGGTTACAATTCAATATCAGAAATGACTCAGAATACAGTTCTTCTGTTAGGATGGCCTCCTCTCTGGTATATACACAAGCATGCCTCTGTCTAACTCTTGGCCTTGCAACCCCTTGACCTCTGCCCTGCTTGAGTAAGTGTTACAAAACTCTTTTTTTTTTTTATTTTTAGCAATGCTGATTAAATGCCCAAAGGCATCCAAATGTACCAGCAAATTGCCTGCCGGATGGTACTCAGCTTTCTCATTCCACGGAGCAGGAAGCCCACTGTGCCAGTAATGCTGATTCTGAGCCTTTGTTTCTCTGTTTCTCACTATCTCTGGTGTCATAGCTCTCTTCCTCCTGCATGGAAGAGGCTCAGTGCAAGAATCTTGGGTCCAAAGCAGGTGCTCCACTTGATTCTTCTTTCCTGATGGTATGAGATCCCCCTTTTCATCTTTGGGATGGCTTATTTTAAGCTTAGTGGGTTGGCAAAACTGACCAATCTGCACGTTAGAGTTCCATATGCCCTATTTGCATGTTACCACCCCACAAGGGTGCCATGCACTTTACAGTATTAGCAAGCTATCCAATCCCATTGGCGGGCCACAAGCACCTCACATTTGCATAATCTTACCCAGTCATTTGGTGGGAGTTCCAAAGACAATAGTCAGAAGGGCCATATCAAGTAATTCACTGCATCACAATCACCCTTTTCTCTGGAGGTGAAAATAAGTACTCTTCTTGTCATTTCTGAAGTTTAAATTATTGAGGAAGGAAAAGCAAATGCGCGCAGTACTGAAGTCTAAAAACATCAATTTAAAATTTCTATTTTGTAGAAATGCTTGCATTTTCACAGACTTCTATTATGCATCCTAAACAGGGGCTGCCCATAATGGAATTCAGCCTCTCTTTTATTTTTCACCCAATAGAAACCCCTCTCTCTACTTTTCCTCAGCCACTCCTGCTTCCAAGAAGTATGGAAATGATATTTATGACAATAATAAATCTTGACCTCTTCAAAGATAGAACTAGCTGTTAGTCGAGTGAGGTTAAGGAAACAGATGCGCAGGGATGTTTTTATTGTCCTTTTAAAGTGCTAGAGGGAATTCACTGAAGGAGAACAGGTTGCCTTTTCCCATTAGCAGCCACAGGTCATGAGGTCACTGGCTCTGGCCCAGCAGGAACATATGAATACCAAATATGAAGGGCTTCTTCTTCCTTTTTCTCTAGAAGGTATAGGGTGGAATGATGGCCATGAATTGCCACTATATTTTCAATGCAATGAAAGACAAGAAAAGCCAACCATTAAAACCAAACCTAACTAAGCCAGAAGGACTCATCTTAAGCCTTTTCAATGTTAACTTATGAATATAGAGGTCAAGACCAGAGCCTTCCTTTGGTTAAAATGTTTTATATCGACTGTGCTGTGTATCAGATTTAGAATGTGTATTTTCTCTTATTTGAGAGGTAAAGGATTTTTAAACAGCTCTACTCATAAACACATTATGATCAAATGCTGAAAAATATTACAATTAGGACCCGAACTTTCCAGTTAAAATTTGAGCACTGTTTGTTTTTGTTTCTTTGATTCAGTGTCAATTGATTTGAAAGCTTCTAACTTGATTCCAAAAAGGGTTGCTTGCAGAATCTATGTGGGAGAGGAGAGAGGGGACCTGCTAAGGTCTGACATCAGAGATATTAGCTGGAATTAGTGTTTTCCCCTGATCTTTCATAGCATGATCTAGATTGTTTTAGGCACAGTGGAAATGGAGTATTTTTACAGATGTGTATTGTCTTCATTTGGAGACATGTGAGGCAGTATGACAAAGTAACTACATGGTTAAGGGCTTGGACCCAAGAGCCAACTGCCTGGGCTTGTTTTTCACCTCTGCCATCTACTAGGTATGGCAGCTTAGGCAAGATACTCTGTGCCTTGGTTTCCTTATTTGTAAACTGTGATTGATAGTAGCATCTAACTTGTAGGGTTGTGTTATTATTGTTGTTGTTGTTAGATGCCATTGAGTTAGCCCCCACTCATGGTGACATCATGTGTTACAGAATAGAACAGTTCCATAGGGTTTTCTTGACTGTAACCTCTATGGCGGGAGCTCTGGTGATGCAGTGGTTAAGTGCTTGACCGTAAACAATGGTCAGTGGTTTGAACTCACTAGCCACTCTGCAGGAGAAAGATGTAGCAATCTGTTTCCATAAACATTACAGCCTTGGAAGGAAATCCTATGAGGCAGTTCTACTTTGTTGTTGTCAGGTGCCATTGAGTCAAAACCGACTCATAGCGACCCCATGCACAGCAGAACAAAACAATGTC
>NW_006408540.1:13143003-13147015 GCF_000296735.1 Chrysochloris asiatica | reverse complement strand
CTTTTCTTGATGCATTCTGCATCATTCAATAATTTGCCCAGTGAATCTTTCAATAATGAAAGCCTTATAGAATTGCTATGAATGGAAACTGACTTGATGACAATGAATTTGTTTGTTCTGTGTGTGTTTGCTTTTTTAAAAAAACAAGCTTTATGGAAGTAAATCTCCAGGCCTTTATTCCATGGAGCCATTGAATGGACTTGAACTGCTAACATTTGGCTAGCAGCTGATTGCATTTGTGCCATTATTAAATTAATTAATACATACAAAGCGATGAAAACAGTGCCTGGCATATAGTATGTATCTTGCTTGCTGGCCCTGAGCTCAGGAGAAAAAAAAAAAAAAAAAAAAAATCATCTTTTACTGTTAACCAGTGTGCATTCATTCATTTTGCAAAATACTTTTTATGTGCCTACAGTGGTCCAGACCCTGACTGAGAGACCTGATAGCTGGTCTGAAGTGTGTGGTTTCAACAGAGAGTTAGGCAATGCTTGCAAGATGTGTAATTGAGAGATGAGTCCTTGGATGATGCAAATGATTAATGTGCTCAGCTAAATGAAATGGTGGTTCAAATACACTTTGATGTGTTTCAGAAGAAAGACCAGGTCTAAAGAGCACAATCCTACTCTGACACACATGGGGTTACTGTGAGTTGGAGTTGGCTAACACAGTTGTAAAGGTGGTCAGTCCCAAGTCTGGGGGTTAGATGTCAGGTTGGAGGCTTCTGACTCACATAGTTACAGGGCTGATGAACCACGATTGGCAGGTCAGATGGTAGGCAGGCAGGCAGGCAGGTCTGGCAGGTACGAGGGCAGGCACTGATGCCTCTCAGGATTAGCGGGCAATTGAGCAGACTACTGGCTTAAGTCCAAAGAACTGGAGGTTAGAAGACAGTCGATGCAAGATTCAGACCCAGCAAAGAGCAAACAAGATTTGCCTAAGTGTCCAATATATTAGAAGCAGGCCACACCCCTGAAGGAACATCCTTTCAATTGATTGGCTGCTCATAACAGATCTCATCATAGTTGATAACGTTATATTATATTTCAGCATGAGAGATAACTACATCTCAATTGTGAAACCACTGAGACTCCTGGACCAATTGAGTTGACACAAAATCTTAACTATCTTCGTCCACCCCTTGCCGACTTGGCACCTATACATAGCTCCTTATATCATATACATAATCTGGAAATAAAGTCATACTTACATGTAACAAACATATGGACAACCAAAAATACACTGACCCCATTTACAACTTATATTTTACAAATGAGCAAAGTAAAAGTATTTGATGCATGTTGTTGTTGTTGTTGTTGTTGCTATGTGCCGTGGTGCAGGTTCCAACTTGTAGTGACCCTGTACAGGGTTTCTGAAGCTCTAAATCTTTACAGGAGCAGAAAGCCTCATTTTCCTCCCACGGAACAGCTGGTAGTTTCAAACTGCTGACTGTGAGATTAGCAGCCCGATTCGCAACCACTAAGCTACCAGAGCATACATACAATAAAAAAAAATTATTCACAGTAATTACAGTCCTCATTTCTGCAACTGGTCAAGTGGTCATAATTAGTATTTAGAATTACCTTCTTCTATTACCTATTCTTTATGCCCTTTGCCTTCAACAAGAACCTCATCTGGTCATGGTTCTTTGCCTGGTGGGGTGATCCAAATCTTCATTCCTAAAGGATTTACACCATTACTAGTTATGTGGGAAGTGGGTTGATTTGAATTATAGTAAATAGTAATACTAAGAAATGTCCCAAGGAATCTTTTGGAGTCTTAACATATTCTTTACCTCTATTATGTAATATCAATCTGATTTCTTCTTGGTAATCAGAATCAATCACACCAACCAACACACTTGGGAATATTCCTCCCTTAGGAACTAAAATGTCCAGACCCAAAGAGCATAGGGTGACAAGAATAGAAAGCAAAAATTTTGTGACTAGGTCACTGGGAGAAATAATGAGTGTTGCTCTTCCAATTTCTAGCCCTTGATTCCTGTGAGTCCTGGTTGTTGGAGAAACAGCACCATAGGTAGATAGAAAATGCTTGTTTAGAGCATATACAGCCACCTGGAGAATACTGCCCCAACCCTGAAAGTATCAGGAGCATGTATCAGGTACCACCTATGTTTTATAATTGTGTCTTTAAAAGACCAGTCCACCAATTGGTCTTGCCAGCTACTTCAGGATGATGAGGAACATGTAAGACCTATGAATTCAATGAGCATGGGCTCATTGTTGTACTCCATTTGCTGTGAAGTGGGTTCTTTGATCCGAGATGATGCTGTGTGGGATACCATGATGATGGAAAAGACATTCTGTAAGTCCAACGGATGGTAGTTTTGGCAGAAGCATTGTCTGCAAGGAAGGCAAATCTATATCCAGAGTAAGTATCTATTCCAGTAAGAATAAAATTCTGCCTTTCCGTGATGAAGGAACTCCTCATGAGGCCATAGGTGTAGACTTGGAGAGAGAAGGTAATGTGACAGGAGTGGATATCATGGACATGTGGGCTACTTCCTCATGAATTTACTTGTGCCTTCAGCTCCTGCTCAAGCCCAGTCTTGTATATATCACTTCCATTTAATGATAGAGTGCTGCTGTGCACATCCAACTGTATGACTATGGATCAGACAACACCCAATTCATAATGGTTAGCTCAGGTTGCGTGGCATTCTCAAAAGGAAAATGATTATCTGCAAAGGATAGTAGGGTTTTGCTCCAATAACCTAAGGGTCTGTGCTGTAATTCAATGATAGGGGCCTGCCAAAGTCTTCAAACTGCATCTTTATCATGACAATTCAAGCACAATGGGATCTAGGATCCAAGTAGGAGAGTGTATTGCACAGTTTTCTGAACCTGTTGCAGAATGTTCTCTTGTTCTGGGTCCCACTCAAAATGAGCAGCTTTTCGAGTCATTTGATAAATAATCCAGAATAGCACTTGTAAATGAGGGAGATGTTGCCTCCCAAATCCAAAGAGGCCCACCAGGCATTGTGCTTTTTTTTCCAGATGTGGTTGTTTTTATTAAGGGTCATCAAGTTGGTTCCAACTCATAGCAACCCTGCATAAGGTTTCCAAAGCTTCAAATCTTTGCAGGAGCAGAAAGCCTCATCTTTCTCCCACAGAGATGTTGGTGGGCTTGAATTGTGGTCCTTGTGGTTCACAGTTCAGTGCTTATCATATGAAACCACCACACTTTTTTTAGTGGTGGGAGGGGCTAAATGTATAATTTATAACTTTAGTAAGACTATATAAACATGCCCACACCACTAAACTGGGAATTTCACTGAGATGGAAGACACCTGATTTTTTTTTTTTTTTTAGTGGTGGAAGGGGCCACATGCATAATTTATAACTTTAGTAAGAATATATCAACATGCTCCATACCACTAAACTGGGAATTTCACTGAAGAGGAAGACACCTGAAATTTTTAACAAACTTAGAAAAAAAAAGTTTTTATTGTGAACTGAATGAGTTTATATGCGAGAGCATCAGCTTTACACCATCATTTCATTGCAATGATTACAATCTCCTCCGTGCATCATCATTCAACAGTATTTGCTTCCATTCCCTGTTTTTTTGTTTGTTTGTTTGTTTGTTTTTGCGGGGGATTGAGGGGGAGGATGTACACAGAAGCACTCAGGAATATATAATAATTTAAACAACCAAAGGGAATATTCTGCAAGCCTGCTTCCTGGCCACCAGCACCCAGTGCCTCTCTTTCCATGAGTCCAGAGTCCTCAGCTGCTCCCTTTCTCCATGTCCTCTTCCCTGCCTCCTTCTCTGGTATTCCTGCTTCTCTGGATAGGGTCCCTCATTCCGCTTGTGCTCTTCTCCCTTGATGATCCTAGGGTCCACTGTTTCTGGACTGTAGGTTTAACAACTCCCCCGTTTTTGTTACAAAACTTCTACATTTAGAATTGTGACAGTAGCAATTAGTCATGATAACAATTACTCACTATTGAATCATAAGAATCTTATCCCCATCTCTTTTCACCAGACC
>NW_006408540.1:13125322-13140872 GCF_000296735.1 Chrysochloris asiatica | reverse complement strand
TTTTCTGTTCAGCTCTTGCACCTCTTCAATTTTTCCATTTGCTTTGGCTTCTCTAAGTTGGAGAGCAAGTTTCAGAGTCTCTTCTGACATCCATCTTGACCTTTTCTTTCTTTCTTGTCTTCTTAATGACTTAATGTCCTACCTCTGAGGTAGAACAGTGCAAGTGTTTTGTTGGCCTTGTCAGCTGAAGGGAAACTGCTCTGGGGATCTTTTAAAACTGGAATTGAGAAAAGACATTGGCTAGATCAATAGTTGCATATCAGGTACCAAGAGATGTATTAATTTGCTGAAGTAATGAAACAACATCTGGAACAGCAGCTGCAATTGGAGCTATCACCTGGTTAAGTTTCCTATAATCCACTCTCATTCTCCAAGATCCATTTGTTGTTTGCAAAGGTCAGTTGTTATTGTTGTTAAGTGCCATCGAGTCAGTCCCAGTCCAAAGTGACCCGGTGTAGGAGTGGCTGATGAGTTTGAACCACTGACCTTGTGGCTCAAACCGACCTTGAGGTCAAGTGCTTATCCTATCACGCCATACCAGGACTCCTGCAAAGGCGAGATAGGTGAGTTAAGTGGGCATGTGGTGGAAATCACCATCCCTGCATCTTTTAAGTCCTTGTTGGTGGCCTTAATCTCTGAAATCCCTTTAAGAACAAGATTATTGACTTTGGTTTACTAGTGTTCTAGGTAACAGGTAGTTTTAATGACTTTCACTTGAGTTTTACTACCATAATAGTCCTTATTCCACATTTCAGGGATCCATTGTGGGAGTTCTGCCAGTTGTGGAGCATAGCTATTCCAATTATGCATTCTGAAACTGGTGAAATCACTATTGGATGAGTTCAAGGACCCACTGTGGAACACACCTTAGCTAAGACTCCATTAATGACTTGTCCTCCATATGCCTGCATGCTGATTGGTGGGTCATAGTGAAGTTTTGGGTCTTCTGCAATTAGTATTAATTCAGAGTCAGTGTCTAGTAATTCCTGAAAAGTCTATTTGTTTTTTTTTTCTACAATGAACAGTTACTCTTCTGAAAGATCCCTTTGAGGAAGACATGGAGAAAGACTAATAGTATACATTTATGTAGAGGGGTCCTTTATCACGAAGACTTTACTTCCTCTTTATTCAAGGAGTTGTGGTTCTGTAACTTGGCTCAAGTCTGGGAATTGATTGAGAGGTCACAGCTCTCTAGTTTGGCAATTCAAGTTAGACTGCTGTTCACTTGACCTCAAATTCTTCCACTTGTACAGATCAAATAAATATTTAATAGGTTTCCAATCTATTTCATTCCTTGAGACACTCTACCTAAATAGCCAATACCATAAGTCCACACAAGTCAGGTGATTCTGATTACTACTTTGATTCTGCTGTCAATTACAGTAACCACACCCACTTTGTTTTTGTCCATTAAGTGCTACCATTTGGCTTCTATCACCACAGGGCCCAAGCAACCCCATTGTAGTTGGTGTCTTGATTCAAGTAGGGCAGTTCCCACTGTCAAGTCTGATTTGCACAAAATAGCAATCACAGCAGGCTTCAAGGAGGCTGGGCACCCTTCACAAATTTGTTTTCACTGTTGTGATAAAAAGTATGTCCTCTGGGCACTCCATGTGTGGATTTATGGGTCTATCCTGATGAATCCATTGTAACACGTCAATTTCCCAAAATCTTTGGATTCTTTTCTCTACAGAATACTAAAACAGGTCTGGTACTCCAATCTAATGTATTATGGGCCACTATGCAATCCATGCTTTAGTGAATTAACCAAATAAACTATTAGATCCTCTCCTAACGTCTTTTTTTTTAAAGAGATGATAAACATACCCTTATTACATTATCAGCCATATTTTCTTCCAGTCACATAAAAATTAATATAATTAGTATTATCTTCAGTTTTTTAATATCTTCTTTTTTCTCTCCTATGGTCTTGAACTGAAATACTGAATGAAGAATATGTGTTTAATGGGCCCATAGCAATAAACTCAGATGGATCTAAGCCTATGTTCCTTGTACCATGATCCCACACCTTAATGCCATTCCCACATATATTCTCCAGGTTTCTGTTTGTACAGATTAGAAAAATCAAGCAATTCTTCTGGAGTGTGGTGTACTTCTTCCTGGGCCACAATTTGTGCTTCATTTTTGGGGGCTAGGTAGGACTTAATCTAGTCACATGTCTAGAAGCAATAATCGATGGATGTGTTTCCCAGGAACATTCAACAATGTCTTGCAAAACATCTACACCAGCAATGTCCCAGATAACCAATGCCTCAGACATCATCTCAGCAAGCAAAGTTGGGTTAATCTCATCAAGTGTGGACAGAAGGGATAATTGTTTTACTGATATTGGATAGCAGACAAAGATGGAATCATCTTTTCAGATGGGTGGGATGGTGTTGTTGGCAAGAGTGATTTGACAGGATTTGTAGTTGTTAGGTACTATCAAGTCAGTACCAAATTATAGCAACCTTATGCATAATAGAATGAAACACTGTCTGGTCCTATGCCAACCTCACAATCACTGCTATGCCTGAGCCCATTGCTGCTGCCACTTTGCCAATCCATCTAATTGGGGGCTTTCTCTTTTTCTCCAACCCTCCACTTTACCAAACATGATATCTTTCTCCAAGGACTGGTCCTTCCTGATAATATTTCTGATGTATGAGAGATGACGTCTGGCCATCCTGTCTTCCAATGAACATTCTGGCTGTACTTCTTCCAGTACAGATTGGTTTGTTCTTTTGGCAGTTCATGGTACTTTCAATATTCTCCTTTAACACCATAACTCAAATGCATCGATTCTTCTACAATTTTCCTTTTTCATTGTCCAACTTTCATAAGTATATCAGGTTACTGAAAATACCATGACTTGGTTCCGGCATTTTAGTCCTCAAACTGACATCTTTGCTCTTGAACACTTTAAAGAGTTCTTGTACAGAAGATGTGCCTAATGCGATATGTTGTTTAATTTATTGACTGCTACTTCCATGAGTGTTGATGGTTGATCTGAACAAAATGAAGTCTTTGACAACTTCAATCTTTTCTCCATTTATATGGATGTTGTCTTAGCTATTGGTCTAGTGGTGAGAATTTGTGTCTTCTTTACATTGAAGTGCAGCCCATACCTAAGGCTGTGCTCTTTGATCTTCACCAGTAGGTATTTTAAGTCCTCTTCATTTTCAGTAAGGAAGGTTGTATTTATAGGATTTAGGGGCCCAGTATCTTTATCTTCTGTCTATATGGCACTGTGGGTAATTTTGCTGGACTTCAAGGTCAGTTTGAACTGCAAGCCCACCAGCCACTCTTCAAAAACCCTATACAGGGTCAACTATGATTCAAAATTGACTTGACAGCACTTAACAACAATAACATGTTCCCATCCCAAGTTTTAGGACCCCATGTCTTCTTAATCAGTGCCCTCACGTTAACATCAGACACCATTCAAGACTAGGAATTCAGTTGGCATTATACTAAGTCACTTTTATGATAAGACTCTGAGTTTGATTTTCAGCAGTATCAGCTCTGTTACTACAAGAAATAAGACTTCTTTTAAGGGCACAAGTGGCAACTTTGAGGTCTTTTATATGTTGCTTAAGTGCAAATTTGACACCCTAGGCTCATCTCTTTCCTTTACCATTTGATCTATTGTCATTAGGGCCAACAAACCAGCTGCCTCACATTTCTCATCCTAACAAAAGTGCAGAAAAATATCAAACACACTATCACCCAGAGTCTCACTTGTCACCAATCACCACTTGACAGGTGGTGATAGTTTGTGTATTAGCATTGTAACCTTTTGCCAGGGATTGGAAACATCTTTTTTACGAGAAGAATCATAGTTATCAGTGCTGTTAAAACTAGTCAGACTTGAGAACCAATTTAGAAACTCATCCTAAATTATTTTGTTTCTCTAGAACCATTCTTGGTACCAAATGTCTTAGGGTAGATTCTCTAAAGAAGTGAAACCAGTGAAGTTTATTACATATGTATATATGGAAAGTGAGATTTATATCTAGGAAATGTCTCACAAGAGTTGTAGAGGTGGTCAGCCAAGACCATGGGTTAGATGTCAGGCTTCCAAATCACGTAGTTGCAGAGTTGATGAACCAGGATTGGCAGGTCAGATGACAGGTTGGCAGGCAAGCAGGTCTGGTAGGTCAGAAGGCAGGCACTGAAGACTCCCAGGACCAATAGGCCACTGTCTCAAATCCAAAGAAGATGAGCTAGTTGCAAGATCCAGACCCAGCAGAGAGCAAAGAAACTTTGCTTTATTAGAATATTTTATTCTAATATATTGGAAGCAGACCAAACCCCTGAAGAAACATCCTTTCACTTGACTGGCATCTCATAGCAGACCTCATCATCGAGCTGATTACACTGTTAGATCTCATCATGGGGGAGCACTACCTCTCAACTGCCAAGTCACTGAGAATCCTGGTTTCATTAAGTTGACACAAACAACTATCACAAATGCTCAGACACTCTTAGTAGTCATGTCTTAATTCCATGAATGAACATAAATGATGGAAGAGGATGATCTGAAAAGGCCTTGCAGCACAAAAGGGGTCTGTGTAGAAAGTAAGACTTGATGAGCTTGGTGTCCATGAAACTGTTGTCGTTTTGTTGTTAAGTGCTGTTGAGTCGGTTCCGACCCATAGCGACCCTGTACAGGGTTTCCAAGGGTGTAAATCTTTACGGGAGTAGAAAGCCTCATCTTTCTCCTGTGGAGCGGCTGGTAGTTTCGAACCGCTGACCTTAAGGTTCGCAGCCCGATTCGTAACCACTACGCTACCAGAGCTCCTCTGTCCATGAAACTACATCCTTGTAATTCATGAGGCACTTTGCTTTCTCATTGCTTCCTTCAGTTGTGAAAATGTCCTCCCTCTAAATCTGGTGTTGCCTCTAGCAACTTACCCACAAAGCATTGGTAGACTGTAATTGAACATGACAAAAAAAAAAACATAGTCAAGTTTCCTTCCTTGCTCTGTTCTGAACCTGGCATTTTACAAGTGCACCACCTTCAAAGGAACATTTGTTCCCATCTGGAGTGCTTATGACCACCACACTCTACTCTCAAAGAGCCTTATCCTTACCTTTGTTTGTTCTCCTAAATATGTCTTTATAAGGCAACGTAGACAAACACTGGGCTGAAAAAAACAAAAATGATTTGCTAGATATTTAAAAGCAAGCTCTGGTGGTACTGTGGGTTAGGCAATAGGCTAATAACTGTTAAGTCTGCAGTTCAAACTCACCAGTTGCTCCCAGGAAGAAAGACCAAGCGGTCTGCTTCTGCAAAGATTTACAGTCTCAGAAACCATATACAGGGTTGCTATGAGTCGGACCGACTTGAGAGCGGTGGGTTTTGTCTTTGGTTTGGAAAACAGGAGGTAAACGTTTTCAAAGTCTGCTAGGACCCTTGGGAGGGGTTGGCGCTGAGCAGAGGCGAGATGGTTGACTTCCTCTGTTCTTTCCTTAGGGAAAAATAGAAGCAGCTCTTGTCGATAGACAATACCATTCTCTGAAGATAAATCCTTGATTTACTTGGAAGCTTGGCTGCTTTTCCTGCCCCTTGATAGCGGGGTCCCCTCGACTCTCAGTAACCTTTTCAACATTTCACTCAACATGATCAATAGCTTTCCATTAATGCTGCTGGGCCGGGAGGAAGCAGAATGGATGAGAAAAGGTGAGTGGGGTGATAAATACTTCAGAATCACCCACAGGTAAATGGTTATTTCATATAGAGAATCCAAGAGAGAGATTCCCTCTAAAGGCACATCTTTCCCAGAGACAAGTGAGTGACTGCTTTGCTCAGGAGGGGGCTGTGTTGGCTGTCAGAGCTTTGAGGATTAGCCTATCTTTACCTTCCTTTTCACGAAGAAGAAATTGTCTTTAGGACTAATCTCTCCCCTGAGAACCTTCTAGAACCACAGAATATGTGCTGAGATATTTCTGAAAGAGCCAATGCTTTTCTTTTTATGGGGAGTTTATCATTCTTTAAAATCTGTAAGTTAGAACTAGAATATATAGTGATTTCTCAGCGGAAGGCGTGCAGCAAGATTAGATAAATGGCAGATTTTAGATGCCATCTTGTCTGCCATGCTTATTTTTGTGTCTCACGATGTTTGGAAAAATGTCCTCAGAGTTGCTCAGGTGATGTTCAGAGCAGGCATGCACTGTGAAATGCAGCAGCTCAGCCATCCCAAGAGCCTTGGACCTATTAAAACTCCACCCGACAAAAGAAAGGGGATGGTGGAATAGCATGATTTGTTGTGGAAATGGAAACGATTCTATCGCGTTTCTCTAGCTATTGACCCAGTTGCGTTGTCAAGCTGTGCTTTATGGACCCAAACTCAGACCCCATGTATCTTCCTTGTAAAGCCATGACTACCTTGTGTTGTAATGTTTGCTTGCTCATTTATGTATATGCAGCTGCTTGTAAGATTATATAGGCTTTGAATTGTAATATTGTTGTTGTTGTGTGGAGTTGGTTCTGACTCATAGCAACCCTGTACAGGGTTTCTGAGGCTGTAAATCTTTACGGGAGCAGAAAGCCTCATCTTTCTCCCACAGAACAGCTGGTAGTTTCGAACTGCTGACCTTAAGGTTCGCAGCCTGATTTGTAACCACTATGCTACTAGAACTCCTTTGTAATGTTTTATTTGTTAAGTGCTGTCGAGTCAATTCTGACCCATAGCGACCCTGTATAGGGTTTCCAAGGAGCAGCTGGTGAGCCTGAAGCTCCGACCTTGCAGTTCAAATGGATTTGCAGTCTGGCACATTAACCCACAGCACCACACCAGGTGTTTTATAAGTGCTGTCAAATCAGTTCCGACTCACAGCGGCCCTGTACAGGGCTTCAGAGGAGTAGCTGGTAGGTTTAAACAGTCAATATTGCAGCTTGCAGTCCAGTGCTTAGTTTACAGCATCACACCAGGACTAGTGTTGCTTAAAAACTGCATTAATTTAAGAAATGATCCTAGTAATATTTGGACATGATTTTTATAAAGTCAAAGAGGGATAGAAGGAGGCAGTAGAACCATCTCTCAGCCCCACTTCACAGAGGCAGCCAGTTTACCTTTTGCAGCTGTGTCCTTGTATGTCATTGGTTACCCTTGACTCATGACATTTTATGTACAACAGAATAAAACACCGCTGGGTCCTGTGCCACCTCCATGATTGTCGGTCTGTTTGAATCCCTTGTTGCAGCTGCTTCATATTTTGAGTGCCTTCCAATTTAGGAGGTTCATCTTCTAGAACCATATGGGACAATGTTCTGTGTGATCCATAGGGTTTCCATCAGCTAATTTTCAAAAGCAGGTCAGGCCTTTCTTGCTAGTTATTTCAGTTTGCAGGCTCCACTGAAACCTGTATGACATGGGTGATCCTGCTGGTTTTTGTAGTCCTGGTAGCATAGCTTCCAGCATTACAGCATCACAGGAACATATAAGCTACCACAGGATGACAAACTGACAGATGGCTGGTGGGTTTCTATATGTTTGTTGTTAAGTGCCATCGAAGTGGTTCCAACTCATAGCAACCCAGTATAGGGTTTCCAAGGAGTGACTGGTGGGTTTAAACCACCAACCTTGCAGTTTAAATTGTCCTTGCAGTCCAGTGCTTATCCTACAGCCCCATACTAAGATTCCTTTCTTTATATGTTGTTGTTGTTGTTAAGTGCCGTCGAGTCAGTTCTGACCCATAGCGACCCTGTACAGGGTTTCCGAGGGTGTAAATCTTTACTGGAGTAGAAAGCCTCATCTTTCTCCCGCAGAGCGGCTGGTAGTTTTGAACCGCTGACCTTAAGGTTGGCAGCCCGATTTGTAAAACAACCCCCATAAAAACCCTTGTCGTGGAATTGGTTCTGACTCATAGAGAAACTGTATGACAGAGTAGAACTACCCTATAGGATTTCCAAGATTGTGAATCTTTAAAGTGCAAACAACCACATCTTTCTTCTGTGGAGTGGCTAGTGGGTTCGAACAGCCAATTTTTGATTAGCTGCTGAGTTCTTTAAACACTGTACCACCAGGCAGGACTTCTATTTATTGATTTATCAAGTTTAGACATTATTTCTTCTCATCCAACCCTACCCTCATCTTAGCCCCTGCTCCATACATCTCTCTCCATCTTTCAGTTGTTTTTGTTTGTTTGTTTGTTTGTTTTTAAGTTGTAGCAATTAAGTGATTACATTACTGTGGATATTTAAATATCTAACACTTTAAAGCCAAATATCACGACTACATTTTCTTTATTGAACAGTTGTTGATTTTTCCTCATGTTTCCAATGGACTTTCTTTTGCTCTTAGCATATCTTTAACTCTTCTGAGTCTTTAAGGTAATACTACACCTTAACAATCCTCCTTCAATTTTCCTGGAGACTCACCTTTTCATGACTAATTCACCATGAAACAGCTTGCTCTTGATAGTAGCACTGGGCCTTTTTATATATACCTACTACCTATCATGTTGTCTAGTACTATGAGGTATTCATTAAAGATTTGATGAGTAAATGAACTACTAGATTTCAGCAGAATGTAGACCAAATGAAGTTAGGCTTTACATGCTTGAGTAAAATTGCTTTTCAAATGTGAGGTGTGAGAATACCATTTTATTAGCTAACCATTTCCTTTTTTCATGTCTTTACATTTTACTCTTGAATTCATTGTGCAAATATTCATGTGTTTCCAAGTACAAGCTGAATTGAAACCAGAAAGTGGGTAGTACAAGGATTGTTGATCATATAAAAAAAGTTTTGATTGCTGGAGTCTGGATAAGAAATAGCTGTCATTTAGTCAATAATTTATTGAGCGTTTACTGTGTAAGCATTGTTTACTTATCTGAGCAAACTACTATTCACTTATTTACTATTACCTTACATCTCTCCTCGGTGTGATTGTTGGCTGTAAGCCATGTGTAAACTCTGTTATAGTGCTTTGCATGATCTGGTCTCTGTCTGGAATTTGCTTCCCATCACCCCACACTCCACTTCCCTCTCCATGCCTAATTCACACCTATCCTTCCTTCCTAGCTTAGCTCATTTATCACTGACCAGGACATTTCCATCTAGTTTACACTCTTACAGCATTTTGTAGCACTTATTCCATTGTAATTCAACTTTTAGTGGAGTGATCTTTTGATTAATGATGGTCTTCCTAACTAGACTGTAGGCTTCTGTAATGTGGAACTATGTCTGCTTTTGTCTTCCATGACACCTCCAGCATTCTGCATGTAGCACATAGCAGGCACTCAGTTATACGACTAAAGCCTTCTTCTGTGATTTAAGTTGTTTGTTTGTTTTAAGTATAGTCTTATGACTTTGAATTTATGGAAATTTCTTTTCTAAAAAGAATTGTAAAACATTGACTTCTGGAGACAGAGTAGGATTGGGAAATCCCATTTAGGGATTTATCAAGAGACCCAGATAATTTGATTTTTCTTGTTTAAGAACAGTGTTCTCCACAGTAAGGATGCCTTCCACTGACTACAGAAATGAAATATGAGAGCTTCTAGTCATAATTATTTTATTTCTTTTAAAATATGCTATACTCTAACATCATTCATCTGTCATGATGAGTATTCAAAGTGTTTCTAAACAAGTTAATTTCCTGGGTAGTGAATGCTTAACCCATTTAGCAGTAAAACATTTTTATGTGCAGTATTTTTAACAAAATATTTCCAGTATGCACACAGACCTTTTTGCCTTCTTTAAAGAGTACACTGACCATAAGCCTTTCCTTAGTGATTCAGTGAAAATCAGGGATATTAGAGAATAAAATCTACTTACAATGAGCTTCACCAGGGTTGTACAATACACTAGTAGAGAAACTGGTTAGATAGGAAGACCTTGATCTTTTTAAATGTAGAATATACACTATTGAGTAAATGCATAAAGATCATTTAAAAATATGCAAAGGGCAAAAAACAATAACAACACAGGAAGCATGCATGTACCTGCAAACCTATTTTAAAAACAGAACATGAATTATCTCTGAAACCTGATGAAGTGCTTCCTAATTCTGCTCTTTCCAAGTACTCTTAGAGGCGGCCACTATTCTGAACTCCGTGTTTATAATTATTTTGCTTTCTTATGATATCAAAATGTGCATTTGCAACCTAAGTAATATATTTTTTAATTATTCATGCTTTTGAATTGTTTATAAATAGTATTATGCTATAATTCTTCTATAATTTGCTTTTATTTTTTGCTCAATGTATTTATGAGATCATATGTGTTTAGTAAGTGTAGTTGTGATTCATTCATTTTCATTGATGCATAATGTTCCCTTGTGAGATTATGTTGCACCTAATTCTTTTCAGTGGGTGATTTCTAGGTTTTGGTATTAGAAATAGTGCTGCTATGAGCGTGCTTTGTGCATGTACCCTGTATGCGTATCCAAGACACAAAGAGCGTTGTATGATCTCACTGACATGAAATATCTAGAATAGCCGAGGGCATAGAGATTCACCCAAGTTTGCTGGGAGGGAGGAATGGAGTTTCTGTTTGGGGTGATGAAAAAAAATGGGGGTTACTGGAGTGTAAGGTATATGCCTCTTCAACTAGATAAAGCCAGAATGCTCTCTAAAGTGACTGTACAAATTTACACTCCCTGTGGCATACCAATCATTTTAATTGGGGCACACTCTCTAGCACTTGGTATTGTCAAACCTTTAATTTTTGCCAAGCTGGAAATATGAAGTGGTATCTCATGACTTAAATCTGCATTTTTCTGATTACTAATGAGGCTGAGCATTATTTTCCACAAATTTACAGGCTATTCAAGTTTTCTTTTCCATGGAGTGCTGTTTCAAATATTCTGCCCATTTTTAATTGATTTTTTTTCATCTCTAGATTAATTTGGGATTTTGTGTGCTGACCTATAATTCTTTAGAGCATATTTCATCAAGTCTAAGACAGCACTGATTGTAAGAGGTACTATTATTTTATTTACTACTAAGAAAGAAAAATACACTAATTATCAAATTGTGACACATCTTTGGTTGTAAAATGCATTCTGATTTTAGAGATTAAAAGGGAAAAATGTGTATTTTAGGATGATGAAATTACTGTATATTCTGCATACCAACCTTTTGCCAATTAAATGCTTTTGAAAATATGGGAACATTCTCTCACTTTGTGCTTTACTTCTTTACCTGATGCGCTGGTGTTGTTAAGTGTCGTTAAGTTAGTTCCCACTCAGAGACCTGTATAGGGTTTCCAAAGGAGCTCTGGTAGCGTAGTGGTTTATGAGCTGGGCTGTTAACCTCAAAGTCAGCAGTTTGAATCTACCAGTTGCTCCACAGGATAAAGATGAGAGTTTGTGCTCTTGGAAACCTATACAGCAGGGGCGGGGGATCTTTTCTCTGCCAAAATTTATAGCATTATTCAGAGGCCACACAAAATTATCAACTTAAAAATTAGCCTGCAATATTTCATCAAACTTTTAATTAACTCATCTCTAATGTGGAGTCCAGGAGCTCTGGTAGCATAGTATTTATGAATTGGGCTGTGAACCTCAAGGTCAGCAGTTTGAAACTACCAGCTGTTTCGCTGGAGAAAGATAAGGCTTTCTGCTTCCATAAAGATTTACACCCTTGGAAACTCTGTACAGGGTCGCTATGAGTCAGAGCTGACTCCACCGCACATAACCACCACCACAACCAACGTAGAGTCCTGGTATGGTGCTGTGGGCTAATGCATCTGACTGCAAAGTTGTTTGAACTGCAAGGTTTGTGGTTCAAGCTCACCAGTTGCTCCTTGGAAACCCTATACAGGGTCGCTATGGGTTGGAATCGACTTGACTGGAACTTAACAGCAACAACAATGTGATGGCTATCTTGGTGTGGTGTCAAAAAAGGAAAAGAGCAGGTTGGCAGTTCAAACTCACCAGTCATTCTTTGGAAATCCTATGCAGGATTTCTATGAATCTGAAATGATTCAATGGTACTTAAATACAAAAACAATGAGATGGTTGAAACTGTAGTTGCCTTGGCAGGGCCAGACCAAATGATTTTGAGGGCCTTCTATGACCCGCGGACTGGACATTTCCATCCCTGATATATATGGGATCACTGTGAGTCAGACCAACTTGAAAGCACACAACCACTATTACCAGGACCACTATAGGGTTTCCGAAGAGCAGCTGGTGGGTTTGAATCACCGACCTTGTGACTAACAGTCCAGTGTTTACTCTACAGCACCACACTAGCACTCCTACCTTATGTTGTTGTTGTTGTTGTTGCTGCTGTTAAGTGCCTTTGAGTCGATTCTGACCCATAGTGACCCTGTGTAGAGTTTCCAAGGAGCAGCTGGTGAGCTTGAACCACCAACCTTGCAGTTCAAATGACTTTGCAGTCTGATGCATAAACACACAGCGCCACACCAGGACTCCTCTACCTTATGTGGACTGTCTTAAAAAACATTTTAAGCTTTCTTTTTTTATAACATGATCATTGTTGTTGAGCATCGTCAAGCCATTTCCAAACCGTGGTGACCCTGTGTAGAGTTTCCGAGGAGTGAATGAATGGTGAGCTTGAATCTCTGACCTAGTGGTTGAAATGACTTCGCAGCCCAGCACATTAACTCACAATGCCACACCAGGACTCTAATGTGATCATGGAAAACTAAATATAACATTAAAATGTTCATTTTCTCCATTTTAAGTGTATAACTCAGAGACATTATGGTCACCATATTGTACAGTCATCAACACTATTTCCAATCCTTTTTCATCATCCCAAACAGAAACTCAGTAACCATTAAGAAATTACTCTTCATTCCTCCCTCTTCTCCAACACTTGGTAACTACTAAGCTGCTTTGGTCTTTCTGCATTTGCCTACCCTAGATATTTCATCCAAGTGAGGTCATACCATATTCATTCTTTTGTGTGTTTCTGACTTATTTCACTCAACATAGTGTTTCCAAGGTCATCCATGTCATCAAAGCATGCATCAGAACTTCATTGCTCTTTATGACTGTATAATATTCCATCGGATGGATAGACTACATTTTGTCATCCCTTTTGGACACCTGGATTGTTTCCACATTTCACCTATTGCTAATAATACTGCAACAAACTTTAGTGTACAAGTTATCTGTTAACTCTTACATTTAGATAAAATGATCCATTTTGAGCTAGTTTTTGTGAATAATGTTAGGAAGGAATCTAACTTCATTCTGTTGCATATGGATACTCAGTTTTCGCTGAACAATTTGTTGTAAAGATTACTCTTTTCCTATTGAATTGTTTTGGCCTCCTATTGAAGGCACATTGTTACTTACCTGATCTTATAAGGCATGCTTTCAACATTTTAACATTTGCATCCTTTGGGCTTTTCTGTGAATATTCTTTACCAGGTTAAGGAAATTTCAATTTCTAGTTTGTTAAGAGCTTCTATCACAGAAATATTTGGAATTCGATCAAACACATTTGTACATATTTATTGAAATAACAATACTGTTTCTTAATATATCTTTTATGTTAATTTACATGAATAAATTCCACTATGCTCAACCAAACATTCAATCCTGTTTTAAATACTATTTGGTCATGATTTATTATAGGTGGGTGAGTAAAAAATTATCTGCACTCCAGTTGTATTAAAACTTCTGTTGGCTAAACTGTCTCATCAACACTTTCTGCTCAAGATCAATGCTATGCAGATGTGAACATGGTCATCAGCAAACAAAATTTGGACTGATACTCCAATAAAGGTAAGGGTTTCTTAAAAAAAAGTCATTACTGGTGATGAGACATGGATTCATCACTATGAGCCTGAGAATAAATGGCAGAGAATGGAATGGAAACATCCTCAATTGCTGACCAAGAAAAAGTTCAAAAGTCAACCATCTTATATATTCCTGAGTGCTTTGGTATATATCCAAAAAAAAAAAATAAGAAACAGAGGGAATGGAAGCAAATGTTGTTGAATGATGATGCATAGAGGGGATTGTAATCATTGCAATGAAACAAAATACAATAGGATGAATGTAAACCTGATGTTCTTCCATGTAAACTATCACTCAATTCACAATAAAAACTAAAAAAAACAAAACAAAACAGAAAAAACCTACAGTGGAAAACAAAAAAACAAACAAGCAAGCAAAAAAAAAGTCGGTCATTGGCTGAAAAATTGATGCTTACAGTTTTCTGGGATTCTTGTGGGTCAGTATTGGAACACTATCAGGAAAAAGGTTCAATAATCAACAATGCTCCCTACAGTGAGATGCTTACTGAAAAGCTGAAGTCTAAACTTTGGATTAAAAGCAGAGTAAAGCTATCCAAGGGCTTTGTGATCTTACATAACAATGCGCATCTAAACACCTCTGCTCACACTGTTGATACTCTGCAAAAAACTCGTTTTCATGTGTTAAAGCATCCGCCCTATAGTCCTGATCTGGCTACATCAGACTTTCACCTGCTTTGTCCCCTGAAAGCTGCCCTTTGAGGATGAAGACTCACCTCTGATGAAGAAGTAAAGACAGCGGTGCATTCGTGGCTTGCAGCTCAGCCTAAAACATTTTTTTAACAAGGGACTATGAAAGCTTGTTAACAGATATACAATACAGATTTTCAACACACAAAATGTATTGAAAAGCAAGGAGATTATGTCAAAACAATGATGCATTTATTTTTCCCCTAAAAGTTGATTAAACCAATTCTATAGCCAGATGGCACTTAACAACAACACCAACTAATAGCCAGACTGAGGATAATTTTTGACTCACTGTTGTATTTTTCATACATTTTTGGATTTCATCTGATAATATTTTATTCCAGATTTCTATGGTCATAAATGAGATTGATTGAGGAGTCCTTGTGTGGCGCTGTGGGCTAATGCATCAGACTGCAAAGTTGTTTGAACTGCAAGTCAGTGGTTCAAGCTCACCAGCTGCTCCTTGGAAACCCTATACAAGGTCGCTATGGGTCGGAATTGACTCGATGGCCCTTAACAACAACAAAATGAGATTGAACCTGCATTTTTTTCCCTTCAAACTGTCCTTGTCAGAATTTAGAATTGAGGTTATACTGCCAATCTAATAAAGTTAGTTTGGGAAGTTTCCCTTTTGTGCTTTTCTGGAGTAGATATTTTAAGATTAAAATGATTTGTTCTTTGGAATGTTTAATACAACACACTAGCAAAACCTCTGTGTTTTCTGTATGGGGAGATTTTTAACTAAGATTTTTATGAAAGAGTTTTAATATTTTGATATTATTTTATAATATTACTCAAAATTTCTACTTCTAGGAATTTCTAGTCCTAGAATTGTCCAAATAGTTAATCACTCAACTACTAATAGCAAGATTTTCAGTTTCAACAAACCCAGAGGTACTTGGGAAGACAGACCTGGAGATGCAGTTCTGAGAGTTCACACCCTGGAAAACGCAATGGAACTGTTTTACTCTGCATATATAGGGTCACCATGAATTGAATCGACTCAGTGGAAACTACAAAAAAAAAAAAAAAAAAAAAAAAAAGACAATTATCCCTCCCATAACACTCCACTTAGCTGGGCTCTATAATTCATTTCAACGGTCACACAGACCA
>NW_006408540.1:13123027-13124613 GCF_000296735.1 Chrysochloris asiatica | reverse complement strand
CTGATGGCTGATTTGAGCAAAAGGAAGTCTTGGGTGACTTCAATATTTTCTCCATTTATATGGATCTTGTTTGTCTATTGGTCCAGTAGTGAGGATTTTTGTTTTCTTTACATTGAGGTACAACCCATACCGAAGGCTGTGGTCTTTAGTCTTCATCAGTAAGTATTTTTAGTCATCTTCAGCTTCAGCAAGGAAGATTGTGTTATCTGGATATCGCAGGTTGTTAATGAGTCTTGCTCAATTCCTGATTCAGCTGGTGGATTTAAACCTCCAACCTTGCTGTTGAAACCCATCTTGCTGTGTAATGCTTATCCTACAGCGCCACACCAGGACTCCTGCTTACTATTGTTGCTGTTAAGTGCTATCAAGTCAATTCTGACTCAGTGACCCAGTATAGGGCTTCCAAGGAGTGACTGGTGAGTTTGAGTCACTATCGTTCAAACTGACCCTGCAGTCCTGTGCTTATTCTACTGCACCACACCAGAAGTCCCCTGCTTACTAAAGAGCTCTTAAATATTTCAGATTAAATTGATTTATGGAATTTTGTAATTTTTATTGTTTTTATGAATGGATGTCTTTTAGGTATTGCTTTTCATATGTTTATCTTGTAACTTACAAACTAACTAGTCTCTGTAATTAGTTCTTTATTTTTGGTTTGTTGATTCTTTTAGGTTATATAGTTAGATGATCATATGATTTCTAAGTTATAGAAGTTTTATCTCTTCTCTTCCAATTCTTAACTATACCCCTCTTTTTCCCTTATAAAAGAGGACAAAGATCCAGTTATGTTGAAAGTAGTGAGGATTCTACTAATGTATTGTTTTAAGTTTAAAAAGAAAGCATCTAGCATTTCTTCATTAAGCATAATTTTAGCTATACATTTTTGATATTATAACATTTTTCTGACAAATGGATTTCTGATATGGTGCTGCAGAAGTGAAATATAAGCTTTCTCTTTGTTTCCTATTTCTACTTGCTCTGGGAAGTTAAGATTTCTCTAGCTGCATAAAGTGAACTGAATAGCTTCTGTTCATTTCTTTTCCTTTGAAACAACTTTTACAAAGTAGGAATTAGTACTTCTTTGAACGTTTGGTAAAACTGATCTACAAAACCGTTAGGACTTGTTTTCTTGCAGGAGTAGATCCTTGAACACTTCAATATATATAATGATTTATTGTACAATCAAGTTATGTATTTCTTCTTGTCCGACATACTGCATTTCATATTCTTTAGAGATTTATCCACTTCATCAAATTGTCAACTTTATTATTCATAATATTCTTTTATTTAAAAAAAAAAAAAACTTTCTAGTTATTTTCCCATTTTCATTCTGTGTTGTAATTTTTCTGGATTGAAAAAATTTTTTTGAGTAGTTTTATCATCTTATCAGAGGTTTGCCTGTTTTATTAACTTTGTGAAATAATTTGAATCCTATCTATTATTTTACAATGAGTTTTATTTTTGTTGTTTCTTTTTAAGATTTTATTGTGAATTGAGTGAAACTTTACAAGGCAGATCATCAGTTTTACATTCAACAAATCATATATAAACAAATCATTTGTTTCATTACAATGATTATAATCCCC
>NW_006408540.1:13119356-13121587 GCF_000296735.1 Chrysochloris asiatica | reverse complement strand
CTTTCTTTGAAGACGTATCATCTGTTGCTCTAGCTGGTCTCCTTCTCCTTTCTAGTGGGAATGTCCCACCTCAGAAGGTTCTGGATGGGCCTCAGGATTCCACCTAAGGTCCTATACACTGCAAAAGCTCCACAAGAGCCCTAGTTCACTGGGCAAGTTGTAGAACCCCATTTAGGTATTCTAATCAGTTATAGGCTGAAGATGGGCTTACAAGCTTTCTGTAATCATGTTTGCTGACATTCCTTCCTGTCCCACTTAAATGTCTATTTTACAATAGTAGGCAAGAGAAATCAATATTCATAAGACAGTTAATCATCTTAGTGTTATTTCCCCTCTTCAGAGTATGCCTATATCCCTGTATCACAGAGCCCTGTTGTTCCAAGGTTGAGCATGCATCACTATTTACCTCTTTCCTATTTAACCCACGTAAACCTGTTTCAGTGTTCTCCTAACTACCTTGTTTTTTCCACCCCTCCCCCTTCTTGTGTATTGCCCTCCCCAACACCCAAACTATGATGTGTCTGCCCCCTACCCTGTGGTCTACTGTTGCCTCACTCCACCTCTCTCAACCTCCTCACCACCCCCACCCGGATTCATCCCTATTGGTAACCAACAAAGAATTCAAAGAATTTTTTTTTTCAGTATGGGTATCTCTTCTTAAGCTTTTACAATAATGGTCTTATGCAATATTTGTCACTTTGCAATTGACTAATTTCATTCCACATAATGTCCTCAAGGTTCACCCATATTATATGGTGGCTTGCAACTTCTTTTTTATTCTTCAAGCTAATATAATTTTTCATTGTGTGTATGTACCAAAGTTTGTTTATCCACTCTTTAATTGATGGACACTTAGGCTGTCTCTATCTTTTTGTATTGTAAATAGTGCTGCTATGAACATTGGTGTGCATATATCTACCCATGTTATGGCTCATATTTCTTGTGGGTAAATACCAAGTAGAGGAATTGCTGGGTCATAAGGTATTTCTATTTCCAACTTTCTAAGTAAGTGCCATACTGTTTTCCAGAGTGGTTGGACAATTTTACATTCCTACTTGGAAACCCTGTACAGGGTCGCTATGGGTCGGAACCGACTCGACGGCACTTAACAACAACAACAACAACAACCAGCAACATAGGAGGGTCCCAGTCTCTTCTACATCCTTGCCAGCATTTATTGTCCTCTGTATTTTTGAACTGTGCTATTCTTGCTGGTGTGAGATGTCTCAGTGTTGTTTTGATTTGCATCTCTCCTAGTGTGGCGCTGTGGGCTAATGCGCCAGACTGCAAAGCCGTTTGAATTGCAAGGTAGGCAGTTCAAGTTCACCAGCTGCTCCTCAGAAACCTATACAGGGTCGCTATGGATTAGAACGGATTCGATAGCACTTAACAACAACAAAATGACTAATGATCATGAACATTTTTCATATGTTTGTTGGCTGCCTGTATGTTTTCCTTAGTGAAGTGTCCTGTGCCCATTTTTTAATTGGTTTATTTGTCTTTTTCTTGTAGAGGTGTTGTAGTTTCCTAAATATTTTAGAAATCAGTCCCTTGTCTGATACATCATTGCAAAAGATTTTTTTCCGTTCTGTGGGTTCCCTTTTTATTCTTTTGGTGAAATCCTTTGATACACATAACTTTCTAATTTTTAGAATGCCTCAATCATCTTTTTTGTCTTCTTTTGTTTGTGTAATTTTCACAATATTTGGTAGTCTGGGTGTGTCCTGGATTAGAGCCCTAAATTTGTTCCTATTTTTAGTTGATGACTTTTATAATTCTGGGATTCCCATTTAGGTCTTTAATCCATGCTGAGTAGGCTTTTGTATATGGCATGAGATAAAGGTCTTGTTTTACTCTTTTGCATAATGATTTCCAGCTCTGCCAGCACCATCTGTTGAAGAGCTGGTCAATGATCAGCTGGCTGTATGTGGATGGGTTAATTTTTGGATTCTCAATTCTGTTCCCTTGATCTATGTATCTTTCATTGTACCAGTACCAGGCTGTTTTGACCATTGTAATAATGTAGTATATTTTGAAATTAGGGAGTGAGAGGCTTCTACCTTTTTTCTTATTCTTTAGCAATGCTTTGCTTATCCTGAGTCTCTTTCCTTTCCATATAAAGTTCATAATTGTTTTCTTCATCTCTTTACAAGATGTCATTGGAATCTGGATTGGGATTGCATTGTATGTGTAGATTGCTTTGGGTAGTATTGACATTTTCGCAATGTTAA
>NW_006408540.1:13115491-13116946 GCF_000296735.1 Chrysochloris asiatica | reverse complement strand
CTTCTGACATCTATTCTGGTCTTTTCCTGTTTTCTTTTCTTCTTAATGACCTTTTGCTTTCTTCCTATATTATGTTCTTGATGTTATCTCACAAGTCTTCTGGTCTTTGGTCATTAGTATCTAATTCATCAAATCTGTTCTTTAGTTGATTTCTAAATTCAAATGGGATATATTCAAGGTCAAATCTTGACTCTCATGGACTTGTTTTAATTTTCTTCACCTTCAGCCTGAACTTTTATAAGAGCAATTGATGGTCTGTTCCACATTCTTCCCCTGGCCTAGTTTTTACTGATCATATGGTGGTTTTCCACCATCTCTTCCCACAAATGAAGTCAATTTGATGCCTGTGTATGCCACTCATTGAGGTCCCTGTGTATAATCATATTTTGTGTTGTCTAATAAAGTTATTTACAATGAACAAGTCATTGGTCTTGCAAAATTCTATCATATGCTATCCAACATAATTTTTATCATCAAGACCATATTTTCCAAATACTGATCCTTCCTCTTTGTTCCCAGCTTTTGCATTCCAAACACCAGTAATTAAGAATACATTTTGATTACATGTTTGATCAATTTCAGACTGAAAGAGTTGGTTGAATTCTTCAATTTCATCATCATTGGCTTTAGTGGTTGCTGTGTAAATTTGACTAATAGTGGTATTAACTGGTCTTCCTCATAAGCATGTGGAGATTATCTTATCACAGACAGTATTTTACTTGAAGAATGATCTTGAAATGTTCTTTTTGATGATGAATATGGTGCTACTACTCTTCAATGCAGAGTCCTGGTGTGATGCTGTGGGTTAATGTACCAGACTGCAAAGCTGTTTGAACTGTAAGGTCTGCAGTTCAAGCTCACCAGCTGCTCCTCGGAAATCATATACAGGCTCGCTATGGGTTGGAACCGACTCAACAGCACTTCATAACAACAAATCTTCAATTTGTCATTCCTGGCATAGTAAACAATACGATTGCCAGATTCATAATGGTCCATTCCATTTCATTTCAGCTTACTAATGCATAGGATATTGATCTTTATGCATTTCATTTCATTTTTGACAACTTTCAATTTCCTAGATTCATACTTACACATTCCATGTTCTGATTAATAATGGATGTTTACCTCTGTTTCTCTTCATTTTGAGTTGTACCCCATCAGCACATGAAGGCCCTGAAATCTTTACTCCACTTGCGTCATAATGGTCAACTCTACTTTGAGGAAGCGCTTCCCCAGTCATATTTTGAGTACCTCCAACTTGAGGGGCTCATCTTCTGGCACTATATCTGACAGTGTTCTGGTGCTGTTTTTCATGTTTCAATATTTAATATTCTGGTGCTATCTGACAGTGTTTCCCTGTTATTCTTAAGGTTTTCATTGGCTAAAGTGAAATCTTTCAGCAGCCTACCTCTCCTTTTCACTAGTCTATCTTAATCTGGAGATTTAGCTGAAACC
>NW_006408540.1:13102226-13114206 GCF_000296735.1 Chrysochloris asiatica | reverse complement strand
AAGGTTGTATCATCTGCATATCGCAGGTTGTTAATGAGTCTTCCTCCAATCCTGATGCCACGTTTTTCTTCATAGAACCCAGCTGGATGCTCATAGATAGGAAGACTTAATATTGTGAAAATGTCAACACTTCCCAAGGCACTTTATAGATATAATGCAATTCCAATACAAACTCCAACATCATTCATTAAATTGATGGTAAAACTAAAAACTAACTTTACATGGAAGAAAGAGATCTCGGATAAACAAAACATTGCTGAAAAAGAACAAAACAGGAGACCTCTCTTTTCTCATTCTCCAAACCTACTATGCATTCAAAGCAGTCAGAACAATGTGGTACTAGTATAATGAGAAGACATATATCAGTGGAATAAAATTGACAACAAGTAATTCCATTCAACTGTGCTCAGTTGGTTTTGACAAAGCCCAAAACTAATTAATTCAGGAAGAGACAGTCTCTTCAACAAATGTTCTGGCAAAACTGGAAATTCATTTGAAGAAGAATGAAACAAGAACTGTATCTCACACCATGTACAAAAACAAACTTAATCTGAGTTAAAGACTTAAATGTGAAACATAGAACTATGAAGATCATCAGTGAAAAAATAGAGACACATTTAGGGGTTCTGATACATGGCATGAATACACTGTCAAACATAACTGAACACACTAACAGTAGATGAAATAGATGACTGGAACCACCTAAAAATTAGACACTTTTGTGCATCAAATTATTTCACCAAAAGAGAATCCATAGATTGGGAAACATTTTTTTGCAATTACATATCTGACAAGGGACTGATCTCTCAAACTTATAGACCACTTCAATACCTCAACTAGATGACAAATAATCCAATTAAAAAATTGGCAGAAGATATGAACAGAATGTCTTCATTAAAGCAGACATTCAGGCAACCAACAAACATATGAAGAAATGCTTGTGATCATTAACAATTCGAGAGATGCAAATCAAAACAACAATGAGATATCATCTTATCACAACATTGATGGCAAAGTTAAAACAAAAAACAAAACAAAACAGAAAGCATCAAATATAGGGGTAAGTGTGTATAAAGACTGGGACCTTCCTACATTGCTGATGGGACTCTAAAATGGTACAACAACTGTGGAAAACAGTACAATGCTTCCTCCAAAACTTGGAAAAAGAAATGCCGATGGTAGTTGGTGGTGATTCTGGCTCGAAGAGTTGGTCCCGACTCATAGCGATCCTTTATAGGGAATTCCCAGGCTGTAATTCTATATGGGAACAGAAAGCCTCATCTTTCTCCCATGGAATGACTGGGAGATTTGTACTACTGATTTTGTAGCTAGCAGCCAAGCTCGTGATACACTATGATATCAGGACTCCTTACCGAAATCCCTCTTCTTTGATATCCTCCAGAAATGAGAGTCGTGACATGAATATATAAATGTATTCCCATGTTCATTGCAACACTATTCACAATAGCAAAAGGATGGAGAAAGCCTAAATGCCCATCAACAGAAGAATGGTTAGGCAGATTTGGGTACATACACATGAAGGTATACTATGCAACATTGAAGAATAATGACAAATCTGTAAAACCCTTTGTAACATGGATGAACCAGGAGGCCATTATGCTAAGTGAAATTAGTCAATCACAGAAAGGCAAATATTGCCTTTATCACTGTTTTAAAAAGTTAAGAAAAGGTTTTCTTGCTAAAAGAAACATTCTATGATGGTTACCAGGGGAGAGAGGGAAGGGAAAATTATTCACTGAATAGAGAGTTGTTGTTAAGTGCTGTCGGTTTGGTTCTGAGACATAGGGACAATGTATAGTGTTTCCAAGGAGTGGCTGGTGAATTCGAACTACTGACCTTGTGATTCAAACTGAACTTACAGTCTAGTGTTTATCCTACAGTGCCACAGCACATGTTAATTTGGGTGATGGGGAAGGCAATATCCAAGAAGGAGGTTAGCATAGGAAAGATGAAGGCAGTGGAAGACACAGGGAGGAACGCAAGAGTTAAAGTGAATAAAGGTAAATACTGTTAAATGATGGAACATGGAGGATATTACTATCATTGTAATGACACAAAGTGTATGATTTGTTAAACATGGAACTAGTTATGTGTTCTGTAAACCATCACCCAATTCACAATAAAAAGAGAAACAAACAAACAAACAACAGTCCAAGTAGGTGATACAAGCCTTTGTTATAAGACAACAAAGACCAAGGTGCACACTGTCTTGATAGCATATAGCAAGGTAATTTGTGTTTTTAAAGTGTTTTATAAGTTGGTATAGAATTAGAGCTTTCCTTGCCATTTTTGCTTTTCCATTTAGAATATGCTATTTGTGCCTTTTTTTTTTCGTATGAAATGTCTGTATTTCTCCTTTGTCTTAAAAGGTATTTTTGCTGGATATACAATTCTAGGTTGCTTGTTTTTCCCTTTTAGTGCATTGGGTTATCATCCGGTGTTACCATAGATTTATTTGATTGGGCTTTTTTAAATCCAAAGTCTTCTTAACTCCCATCAAATCTTTGGGTGGGACCACGCAAATAGTGTGTATAGGACTCTAACACCAGGATTGGTTAGTTTTGGTATTGTGCTAGGCTTAAAAGGAGCCATTTCTAAAGCAGGAACAGATGATGCCAGGACTATCTAGAAAGATGAATTATGAGCAGAGTGTGAGATCCCTACCTGGAAAAACTGGGGTGACAAAGGCAGCAGCATGGGGAGACAGAGCAGCTGTGGGCTTTCCCACACATGGACTGAGTAAAGCTGAATGCCTACGAGCAGGAGGCTGACTTTCAGAATGTGCCCTTTGGACAATTACAGTTTGGTTAAAGGAACTTTGTAACACTTGCCTGAGCAGGGCAGAGACCAGGGGGCCTCATGGCTGAAAGGCAGAAGAAAAGAGTTAATTGTGTCTGCAGAATGGCAGAGAGGAGAACTGCTGGATCCTGAATTATTTTTGATCCTTAAATGTATGTACCCTGTTCACTTTCATTATTAACACACAATTGTGAATATTATATATGAGTTCTGTGTGGCCATTGCAATGGATTATCAAACCCAGATGTGAAGCAGAGGAGGATGGTTGGTGTAAGAATAGGGTCAAGAAGGCTGAAGGGTGGAGGTGTGTCTGATCTCTGACTCATAGGAAATGGCCTTGGGTTGATTTTGAATTTAATTCTCCTTCCTCTTTGTGAAAGCATGGAAAGTCAACATGACCTCCCTGTGATTTTTACACAGCCCATTGTCTTCTAACTGCCATTAGGAAGCCAGCTAGCTTTCTAACAGGTGCTCCTTTGTAGGTACTTATGTTCTGGCTTTTTCTGTGACTCTGATTAAGCTCTCTAACTCTAGTTTCTCTGTCCTTGACATCTCTTACACATTCTCTAATTTTTGTGTCTTTGGGTAGAAATTCAGATGCTTTCTAAAGATACCTTTACTATTAATAGACTATTTAGTTGCATCTGACCTGCTGTTAAAGCTATTCATTGAGTGTTACTTTTTAAATATATTTCTTATTCCTAAAAGTTCTACAATGAAAATAAATAAATTTGGTCAGTTAGCTTCCTTCCCCTCACACAAATCTTCAACTCCATCTTTTATTTATTTAAACATACTAAACATATCTGTAATATGCAGATAAGACAAACTTGCTTGCAGAAATACTTACTGATGAAGTTCAAAGACACAGCCTTCAGTATGGACTGCACCTAAGTGTAACAAAAACAAAAATCCTCACAACTGGACCAATCAATAACATCATGATAAATGAAGAAAAGATCAAAGTTGTCAAAGACTTCATTTTGCTTGGATCTACCATCAACACTCACAGAAGCAGCAGGCAAGAAATCAAATGACATATTGCATTAGGCAAATCTGCTGCACAAGTCTTCTATAAAGTGTTCAAGAGCAAAGATGCCAGTTTGAGAACTAAGGTGTACCTGACCCAATCATGGTATTTTCAATAGTCTCATATGCATATGAAAGCTGGATAATGAATAAGGAAGACTATAGAAGAATTGATGCCTGTGAGCTGTGCTGATGGCGCTGTGGGTTAATGCGCTGGACCGCAGGGTTGCTTTGAAATGCAAGGTCGGCTTTTCATGTCCATCAGCTGTTCTATGAGTCAGTACCGACTTAATGGCACTTAACAACAACATCATGGACTGTCAGAAGAACACACAAGTCTGTGTTGAAACAACTTCAGCTGGAGTGTCTCACACTTTGGACATGTTATCAAGAAGCACCAGTTCTTGGAGTAGGACATCATGCTTGGTGAAGGAGAGGTTCAGCAAAAAGTGGAAGATCCCCAATGAGATGGATTGGCAGAGTGGCAGCAGCAATGGGCTCAAGTGTAACAACAGTAGTGAGAATGGTGCAGGACTGGGCTGTTCTGTTGTGCGTAAGGTCCCTGTGAGGCAGAACTGACTCAATGGTATCTAACAACCACAAACATTTATTTAATATTCTGTGTCTGATTATGCCAGTATTTAAGTTCTTCCAAGATGACTCTGTCAGTAATTGTATCTATAGGCTCTTGCTCACCATTATTTGTGTGTCATGTATTTTTTATTTGGTTACTGTTCGGTCCTATTACCCTCAGAAATGATTCCTGTATTTCTTTATATCCTTATAAAGTGTCTTTTTAACAAAAATGTACATAGTACATATGCATTTACTATTTAAATGAATAGACATGTTGTTGTTGTTAAGTGCCATAGAGTCAGTTCCAACCCATAGCAACTGTGTATAGGGTTTTTGAAGATCAGCTGGTGAGCTTGAACCACTGAATTTATGGTTCAAACCAATTTTGCAGTCTAGCGCATAATCCCACAGTGCCACACCAAGACTCTGTATAAGTTTATTTTAAGTGCATGCTTTAAAATGTTTATGGCTAAGGATTGCAGTGAAAAAAACTTAGAGACCTCATCTTACAGTTTCCATATGGATCATCTCCTTCTCGCAATGCCTGGAAGGTGACCACAGCAGACAGTTAGCTTGTAAGGTCTTCAGTCTCCTGGGGATTTATAGACTTCTCTCTTGGTTTCTTATTACTAGGCAGTATCTAGGAAACTTGTGTAAATGTTGATAATTTTTGCCTCCTGAAAGAGTCTTGAAAGATTCCCGTGGGATGTACTTACCTCTTCTTTGAGGCCATGGCTGTTTGGTATCTGTTAGGGATTGAGTTGTATTCTCCACAAAATATGTATTGTGAATCCTAATCCCTATACTTGAGAAGGAGCCCTAGAGGTTCTGTAGGATAAGTACTGGGCTGCTACCCACAAGGTCAGAAGTTCAAACCCTCTAGCTAATCCTTGGGAGAAAGACGCAGCTGTTTGTGCCCATAGATTTACAGTCTCAGAAACCCTATATAGGGTTGCTATGAGTCAGAATTGACTCGATGGCAGTGGATTTGGATTTGGACACCTGTGGATGTAATTCCATAGGGTTCTCGTTTAGTTAAGGAGATAATAACAGTGTAGGTTGTATCTTTAGCAAATCTGTTTTGACGTAGAAAAGGGAGCAAAGTAGGCACAGTTGCAAGGAGGGGCAGATGGGGGAGATAGATGTCATACCACGTGGAGATTACCAAGGACGAGACACAGAAGTTGAAAAGACACACGGCCTTTCTCCCAGAGCTGACAGAAAGAGAAAGCCTTTCCCTAGAGCTCGTGTCTTGAATTCAGACTTCTAGCCTTCTTAGCTGTGAGAAAGTAATTTTCTCTTCCTTAAAGCCACACACTTGTGGCATTTCTGTTATCCTAACACTCAGAAATAAAGACAGTACCCAATAGAACATGGGGTCTGTGATGTTGACTCCTGACTACTTGGAAAACGTACCAATACCCTTTATACAAAGCCAGGAGCTTAAGCAGTTGGGACCACATCCATCACTCTTCCCATGCCCTATCCTTTGGCTGGCTTTGCTAGAGACAAACCTCTTTCACTCAAGAAGTTTTTTTTTTTTTTTTATGTTGGGAATGAGATTTTTGACTAAGAAATCTTGCTTTTGCTTGACTGATTGGCCCTTGGCAAAGGCCCTTGGCATTTTAGGAGTTACCGGCTAATGTCCTGGCTGGAAAGAGCAATGACCTCATTAATGAATTATCTCCCACTTACTAGGCAAACTCGACTCATTTGCTTCCATAAAAAGATGTTGTAATTGATTAAAGGTGGCCGTTAGTGACCATGAAAGAACAGTCAGTTCTTAGGGTAACCCAGTACGTTTCTGCCTTATCTTAAGGGTGGTCTTACAGTTCTTAATAATAATAATGAGTAAGTTATTTAAGTACATCTGAATTTAATAAGTAGATATAACGATATCCATTTGTAACCCTTAAATTGAGGAACCACGCTAATATTTGGCTAAGTACATGTAATTTCATCAGAAATTGTTACTCAGGCATGTTTATATCCAAAATGAATCTGACCCTAACAAAGCCTTTCTTTAAAGCTCTGAAGCCTAAATGGAATATATCACACCAATTTTGGAACCTGAAACCCAAACCAAATACTATTTTTTTTTTTTACTAAAAAGGCTTTACAGTTCCATTAAAAAAAAAATCTACTGAAGTAAGTTGGAATGAATCCCAAGCCTATGTATTATTAAAATAACTGATTTGGGATTTCGAGATTTCAGAGTGAACTTGTACCAGAAAGAACTCCATGCATTGTTGATTACCAGTCAACTAGCACCTCCTTTGTAAGCTAAATGGGGCTTTTTTGAGAAGGGATGGTTATGCTGTCGGACAACAAAAATGGTGTGACTCACTGGATTAGCATTGAGAGGGATGGCACAAATGTACTGAGAATGACAATGTGTCTCTGATCCTCCTGTGGTGACCAGGAACTGCCAGTTCTTTAGCACAGCAGAGATCGATCCGATCCATCTACCAAGAATCATTCTACAAGAAGCCTTTGGCTGAATTTATGGTTACTCATTGCAGACATTTATGGTTGCTTATTGCAGAATTTATGGTTGCTATAACGGAGTCCTGGTGTGGCGCTGTGGTTTTAATGCGCCAGACTACAAAGCCGTTTGAAGTGCAAGGCCAGTGGTTCAAATTCACCAGCTGCTCCTCGGAAACCCTATACAGGGTTGGAACCAAGTCGACGGCACTTACCAGCAACAATTGTAGCCTGCTTGGGTCTGGCCATGTGGGACACCCAATGAGATGGACTAACTGTGTAACAGGCCACTTACATAGCCACAGCTATGTAAGTGAATGGCGGAGGAAACATTTGCAAACGGCTTCAGGACTCCAGAACCCTCAACAGCTGTGCTGTCTTTCTTGGGGGAGCCTGATTGCTTTTGGCTCTACCCAGTACAGTGTTTTCCATCAAATCAGTCTTTCCTCTGCGGAGGTATTTATTGTGTGCCATTTTGAAAATAAAAGGGATGGGGAGCAATCATCCAGCAAAATCATAAAGCATTTTATTATCCGAGACGGTGAGGGGACAGGTTTGACATACAATACTGGGAGCGGTGATGGCCGAACAATGTGGTACTAAAGTGTGATTTAATGAGGCTTGGAGGATTTAGCTCAGCCAGGAAAGTTCCACTCTGCTTGAGCATGGGAGAAGCGAGCTCGTCTGGGCACCTGCCTGACTGAGCAACATCTCACCAGGTAGACCTCAGCCAGCAGCCCTAATTTGTCTGGCTGTCCTGGACAACCATTGTCAGGGAGACTTTAACTCAGGAAACTTCTGGCAGATTTAGTGGTCCCTAAACTTGGCACAACCTCCCCATGGCTTCCGTTTTACAAGGCCAGCAACTAATCTAACAAAAGCCTGAATTCATTTCCCTCTATACTCATTGATTGCCAGCTGAGAGCTGGATGCTGTCAACTTGCTTTTTTTTTTAAATCCATTTCACTGGAATTGAGGTCCTCTGCCCTCTGACGAATGGCAGGGTGCCATCTTGGACTGCGTTTTTTTTTTTTTTTTTCCCTTTCACTTTTCCAGAGGCAAAATGCATTAGCAGATGGTGGTGGATCATTGAGTTAATCATTATCTTTGGTTTTAATCATCCGCATCTTTCCGATTCAGCTGACCCAAACCTATCTGTTGTATTTCACTATTGTACTGACACCACAGAGCACTGAGGTGTGAACATAGCAACTAATTTATAGACAACTTTCAAGAGTTGTGCCATCATTGTCTTCAGTGAAGATATGTGCTTACTGAACATTTGTTAACTATGGTTTGCTTGGTACTGTGAGCCTAGGTACGGGAGAGTGAAAGGCCTAGGTTTCTGCCCTGAAGGAGCTGATGATCTAAAAGATGAGATGGGACACACCCATGAAGAGATAAAAAAACACTGAATTATTACATGCGCTAATGACTAAGCCCCCCAACAAGATGGGCTGGCACAGTGGCAACAGCAGTGGGCTCAAATGTAGCAACGCCTGTGAGGCTAGTGCAGAACTGGGCAGTTTTTCGCTCTGGTGTACATAGGGTCACTATGAGTCGGTATTGACTTCATTGCACCTAAACAACAAGGACTTTGGAGTGTGACACTGTCAGATAAGCACTGTACTGCTAAGCCCCAGGGTCAGTGATTTAAACCCACCAGTCACTCCTCAGAAACCCTAGACAGGGTTGCTATGAGTTGATGGCACTTAACAACAACAAGGATGTTGGTGGAGATGGCCTTGGTTTAGTCTAATTCTGTGATTTTCAGCTGATACTGCATTGTGGATTTACCTGAAAATCTTGCAAAACATACGGGTGTTCAATTGCCCCCTACCAGAGACTCTGGTTTGATTGGTCTTTGGAAGGGCCTGGCATTTGACAACACTTTTAAATAGTTCTGGAGTCCTGCACTGGGCCATAAGGTCAGTTTGAATCTCAGGTCAGAGGTTCCAACCCACCAGCTGCTCCTTGGAAACCCTATACAGGGTCACTGTGAGTCAAAACGAACTCGACAAGACTTGACAACAAAAACAATGATATAATTCTGATGTGCTTCCAGGACTGATAGCCAATGGTCTCTAAGAGAGACTGCTGGGTTGTTTTAGATATTTATGTTTTATTCTGGATTCTGTCCCTCTTTAGGTAACTAGAAGTTTCTTTTTTCTACTCCAACATATCCTTTTGTACATCTTAGTAATGTACAACAGACATTATGGAGTGAGAAGAGGCTCACTCCATAATGTCTGTTGAATAAAGGTGTGAATGAACGATCTGGTTGACCTTGAGCAAGGTGCCTACTTTCTGCTTATAAGTTTTTGTCTTATAAGACTTCTAGTACTTTGTCAGGTTCGTAACGATGAAAGGAGGGAAAGGATAATGCCCCTCACAACCTCTTATTTTATAAGCGTTTTGTGAGTGGATATTTGATGTAAGTGTCTTTCCCTGATGACTTTAAAAGCCCTTTTAGAAAGTTGGGGCAATGCAAATTCTAGGCATTCTCATGGACAATTGACCCTGGAATAATGCCTTTGTTCTCCCATGTTGTAGCAAGACACAGGTGAATTCAGATGAGATTAGAGCAGAGCTGATGCTGTTGCAATGAGTCTACCAATGTCATCTCAATGAGATGGCTGACTTCTAAAATCGTCTGGAACACAGTGAAGACCCAGTCTCTGAGAGGAACTAGCAGTTCAGGATGGTAGTCCTATGACCTCTCTCATGACCCAAGGGTGGGGACTAGGGGCCAGAGATCTCCGTACAGCCTTTCTATCCCATTACCTCTAAATCACCTCTCTTCCATTAGTCCTCTTTGCAAACTCTGATTTGGGAACGCATTATTTGGGTTGACGAGGCTGGTATTTCCAGGAGACCAGTGGTTAGGATTCATCTACAGTGACAAATTAACTATGGGAATCTTTTTTTCTTTATAATGAATTCCTTTGACTGCATTTACAAGTCCCTCTCTCATTTTCTTTTCTTCCTGAAACTTTCAGCATGATACAGATTTGCCTTCAAAGCTCCAAGCCACCTCTTCTAGATTACAGGAAAACCTTGGCTTCTCAAAAAATATTTTGTCCATTTAGGTGCTCTATGTTTGCCCTCTGGGTTTCTGAAATCCAAGCTCATTTGTTCGTTTGGGGCCCAGAGATGAGACTTTCTAAAATAGCTTCATCCCACCTCTGCTCAGCAAAGGCTGAGTGTGGTTGCTAGTCTCCCTGAATACTATTGAAAAGAAGCAGCCCTTCTGTCTTATGTTTCAATAGCAGGTTTTCTACTTGGAGATCAAAATGCCTTTTCAGCATTTTACAGTGGGGAAACAAAGTCCCAAGGACGTCTAAGGTCACCCTTTCAGTGTTTTTTGTCTCTCAAGAGTTCTTTTTTCCTCATGTTGCTTCTTTCTGTTTTAATTTTGGAGAGGAAAAAAAAATGAGTTCAGATGATCATTAGGGAAATTGGTATCATTTAAAGGTGAATTAAATATTCTCCTCTTCTCAAAGGCTCTGGGGATAGAACAAAGGAGAGTCACAGGATGGCGGTTGATACCTAGGTGGATTTTGTGTTGGTTTTTCCTTTTGTAAATGGCAACTGTGTAATGACAAAGAGAGTTTCAATGAGACAACAGGGTATAGGCACCTTCAGTAATGTCAAGGACTTTGGAGTGAGCCGTGGGGTTAGACACAAGTCAGTCCCTAAAGGGTCAGACTGGAGCCAATTCCTAACTTCTACCATTAGAGCAGGGGGATTCTGCATGTCAAATTCCTATTTTAAATGGATGTGAAGCTTGGTTGGAGAAACCTCACTTTTCTTTGCAGCCACAGCTGGGCAGCCACCAGAGAGTTTTCAGGCTAGACATGTTTTTCCCCAACATCTGTCAGCTTAGCTAAATCAGAGCTCCAAATGAACAGTATAATACCCAAGATCATTATCTGGATTTGTGACACTCCCTCCCTCTTCTCCCCGGAGGACTGAGGATTGAAAATGAAAAACAACATTTGAAAGGGATCAAGAGAAGGAGGGTTTTCATCTTTATTATTATTGTTACTAATAATACATTTTCATTAACATGGTTTTAATAGCATGAAACAAGAAAAATGAAACATGCCCCCCCACCACCGCCACACACCCCAACATGCTTCCCAGAGCCTCTTGCATAAATCCTGTAGCTGTGACTCATTCAACCCTGGATAAGCTTCCATCTACAGGTGCGGTCTACACAGCTGTAATTTTCCTCTCTCAGCTAACGGGGAACTTGCAGATGGTTTCTGGGCTTAGCACATTTTCATGCTCCAGGAAGAAGAGAGTTAATCCTCTAATTAAGCCAACAAATATTTATTGAGTAGCTACTTGGTGCTTAGCTAGGTGCTAGTGTTGCAGGAGACGTGCAATGAGTGCTGTACCTTTGGTGAGGAGGCCTGATTCACATGCACTGTGGACAGGGCAGAGCATCTGGAACAGGCTTAGAAATTCACTTCCACAGATTCACAGTGGTGTGACCTTGGGACTTGTATTTCACATTGTATATGCTTAATTTCTTTATATTAAAGCAGGGTTATTAATACCTTTCAGGATCATTGCAAGCAATAGCAATAACATGAACAGAGCACCTGTCACATTGGAGATACTCTAAAAATATTAGTATAAGGTGGTCTATTTGATATGGTATAATTTAGCCTTTAATTATAGCTTGCAAATGCTCAGAGATGAGAGAGAATAGTGCCAGCTGGAACTGATGGGTAAACTTTGAGTATAACTAAGAAATGACAGAATCAAATTACTAGAAAGAATCTTAGAGGTTAACTGGTATAACCGATGCATTCTAGCAATACATCAGCAGAGGCTCAGAGATGTTATTTGTCCAAACTACTCAATGAATTCAGAGTAAGTTCCAGCTTGGACTATGTATAAATGGAACCTTGTGTTTGGAGATGGTGCTAGGCAGTGTGGCAGTTCTCAAACCTGGCGGAGTGTCAGGACATCTTGTGGAGATCATAATAAAATTAAATAATAAAAATGGGACTTTCAAAAGAATTTCATTCAGGAGGCTGAGAGTGAGACCTGGAATATG
>NW_006408540.1:13086237-13102051 GCF_000296735.1 Chrysochloris asiatica | reverse complement strand
CTGTAAAGAGCACTATAGCTCTGTAGCTATTATGTGCTGTGTCATGTGGACTAGCCAATTCTTGTGAATCTTAGTTGATTTATGTATTGAATGAAGAGACTGCATTAATTGAGCCTGATCACTTACATCTCTCATAATGGATTACCCACAACACCACTTCAGCTCGAGTTGGGACTGAACCCTGGCTGGGAGCTAGCTTGGAAGTGAGAGGGCGGTTGGTGTGTGTGGCTGATGGAGGGTAGGTAGCATTATAGCTTGGCTGCAGAGGAGGCTCTGTAGGGAAAGAGAGGGAGACTTGGTCAAACAGAGAGAAGAGATTTTCAGTATGGAGAGATATGAAAAGTAGGTGTAGGGATTTGGACATCGTTTTATGCAAGAGCACTTCCCAGACTGTATTCTGTGAAACATTAGGTTTTTGAGATGCTCTGCAAGAGACCCATGTGGCACTAACTTTGAGAGATGCTAGGAGTCCTGGTGTGGTGCTATGGGCTAACGCACTGGACTGCAAAGTTGTTTGAACCACAAGGTCGGTGGTTCAAGCTCTCCAGCTGCTCCTTGGAAACCCCATACAGGGTCACTGTGGGTCGGAACTGATTTGATGGCACTTAACAACAATAACATATTCTATATTGGAGTCTTGGTGTGTCTCTGGAGGATAAACACTGGACTGCAAGGTCAGTTTGACCTGCAAGATTGGTGGTTCAAACCCACCAGCTGCTCTTCAAAAACTCTATAACTTGGTCCTGTGAGTTGGAACCGACTCGACGGCACTTCACAACAAAATATTCTATATCATAGTCTTTTGTTGTTGTTAGCTGTCATCAAGTTGGCTCCTGACTCATGGTGACCCTGTGCTCCATCCCCATGATCAGTTAGAGGCTGGGCCATTGTGACCCATAGAGTTTTCATGGACAGATCTACAGAAGTCGATCACCAGGACTGGACCCTGTTCAGTATCACAGCAACACAGTGTAAACCTCCGTAGACAGATGGGAGGTGGCTGCACATGAGGCGTATTGGCTGAGGATGCAATGCAGCATTTCTTGCGTGAAGTGTGGAGTTTCACTACTGAACACCGAGCGTCTCCTTTGTCATCTTCTAAGAGAGTCATAGAAGTTCCAGTAGCATAGTGGCTAGGCACTTGACTGCTAACCTAAAGGTCCATCATCCAAATCCACCAGTAACCTGTTTCCAAAAAGATTACAGTCTAGGAGACCCTGTGGGGGCAGTTCTACTCTATCATATAGGGCTGCTATGAGTTAGAATTGATTTGATTGCACATATCAACAATAAGATATTTATATGCACAAAGGATACTGAGAAATCTTATTAGCTCTGCTTAGTCAGGGATACTTTAGATTCATTTGGTGAAGAACACTTACCCAACAACAAACACCAAAGCCTATTATTAACTAGTGTTTCCTGGAGCATACTTTGGGAACCAGGGAGTCACTGAAAGTTCTGTGAAAACAAGGAGTCATTGGAAGTTCTGTGCTTGGTTTTATAGACTTTTTAGAGGAACTTGGAGGAAGTGACCATTAGAAAGAATGTTCAAAGAGAACAGCAAATCAACTGGAATTTCTCAGCACAAAACAGAAAAGCCCTTATGTATGAATCGGTATAATGAGAAATATGATTGATTGTTCTTCATATTCTTGGAGCATAAAGTCAGAAGGAATGTGCTATGAGTTAGGTCCAGAGATTTAGGAAGAAGAAAACAGAAGTCTTTCTGGTAAGGGAAACAAACTAGAATAGTCTATCTAGTGAATAAAGTAATTTTTAGAGTCTTATCAATTTCATGTAGTAAGAGCAGGGGACTAGACTTGATAACCACTCAAGTACTCTGTGTTTTCTTGCCTTTGACCTTCAGGAACTCATGCACTTCCACCTGAACAGTCTAAACAAAGACCCAGCTGCTCACAGATCCTCTCGCCTGGAATGAACCCAACATCCAGTCCAACTTCCTACTAAAGCAGAAGTATTTTTGGCAACACTTCTGCCCTGTGGCCTTCAGGAAGATGCTGGGAACTCCTCCAGTGCCTGGAAAACCATTGCTTTTTCTAGGCAGCTCATTTCACTTATGGATGGTTTTAATTGTTAAGAAGGACTGCCTTGCCATGAACCAAAATGTGCTTCATTGCACCTTAGATATTTAACTCCTAGTTATTTGTGTTAGAGATGTACAGAATAAGCTTATTACCTTTTTCTTTATGTGATGCCCCTTCAGATGACTGAAGAAAAGTATCCTATCTCCAGGAAATCATTCTCCAAACCAAATAGTCCAAGCCCTTCAGCCATTTCTTCTAATATATGGTTTCCACCTGCTGTAAACATTCCAGTTTGGTAATCTCCTTACAATGCCATATCTAGAGAATAGTCTCTGATCATCAATGACATACACACGTTATGACCTTTTTTGATTTGGTCAGAGTTTTAATGCAGAAGGACCATATGTGCAATGCAAGCCCCTAAAAAATATATACTGAGCATGCAGACAAGTCCAGCTTATCTGGAGAACTTTACCCTTTGGTTAATTACATGCAGAATCACTTTGTCTATTTACATGTGGAATCAAGAGGTCACAGGATGGACTCCTAATATAAGAAAATGTCAACAAGCACCAGTTTGCCAGAATAATGAGCACTGGGGAGGGTGTCAGAGCCATGGGGAACAAAGAGTTGGTGGGGTCTAGAATTTCTCTAAGTCACAGCATGCAGTAGTCAGAGTGGCTCTGTCAATCATATTAACGAGGTGACAGATGATGTCAGAGCCACCTGATGGATCTTCATAGGAGGTTGTTGTTGTTGTTGTTAGGTGCCATTGATTCGGTACCGACTCATAGTGAAATTATGCACAGCAGAACGAAACACTGCTCAATCCTGGGCTAACCTCACTACTGTTGCCACACTTGAGTCCATCGATGCTGCCACTTGGCCAATCCATCTCGTTGGGGGTCTTTCTCTGTCCCTCCACCTTACCAAACATGATATCCTTCTCCAGTGACTGGTCCCTCCTCACAATATGCCTGAACTATGAGAGGTGAAGTTTGGCCATCTTGGCCTCCAAGGAGCACTCTGGCTACACTTCTTCCAGAATGGATCTATTGGTTCTTTTGGCAGCCCATGGCACTTTCAATATTCTCCTTCAACACCAGAACTCAAAAGCATCAATTTTTCTACGGTCTTTCTTATTTACTGTCCAGCTTTCACATGCATATGAGGTTATTGAAAATACCATTGCTTTGGTCAGGCGCACCTTAGTCCTCAAACTGACATCTTTGTTCTTCAACACTTCAATTACATTACTGGTGACTGGAATGCAAAGATTAGGAGCAAAGAGGAAGGAGCAGTAGTTGGAAAATATGGCCTTAGTGATAGAAATGATGATGGAGAACACATGATAGAATTATGCAAAATCAATGATTTGCTCATTTCAAATACCTTCTTTAGACAGCATAAGAGATGACTATGCACATGGACCTCACCACATGGACCTCACATGGAATACATAGAAATCAAAGTGACTACATCTGTGCAAAGAGAGCATGGAAAAGCTCCATACCATCAGTCAAAACAAGGCCAGGGGCAGACTGTAGAACAGACCATCAATTACTCCTATGCAAATTCAAACTGAAGCTGAAGAAAATGAAAACAAGTCCATGAGAGCCAAAGTATGACCTTGAATTTATCCCACCTGGATTTAGAAATCATCTGAAGAACAGATTAGATATATTAAACACTAAAGACAAAAGACTAGAAGAGTTGTGGGATGACATCAAGAACATCATACAGATAGAAAGCAAAAAGTCATTAAGAAGACAAGAAAGAAAGGAAAGATCAAAATGGATGTCAGAAGAGACTCTGAAACTTGCTCTCCAGCATAGAGATGCTAAAGCAGATGGAAAAAATGAGGAGGTCCAAGAGCTGAACAGAACATTTCAAAGATCAGTTCAAGAAGATAAAGCCAAATATTACAAGGAAATGTGTAAAGATCTGGAATCAGAAAACAAAAAAAAAAACATTTTTCAAGCTGAGGGAACTGAAGAAAAAATTTAAGCCTTGACTTTCATTACTGAAAGATTCTCTGGGCAAATTATTGAATGATGCAGAAAGCATGAAAAGAAGATAGAAGGAATACACAGAGTCATTGTACCAAGAGGAAATGGTTGATGTTCAACCATTTCAAGAAGTAGCCTACGATCAAGAGCCAATGATACTGAAGGAGTCCATGTAAGAAGGAATGTGCTATGAGTTAGGTCCAGAGATTTAGGAAGAAGGAAATAGAAGTCCAAGGTGCATTGACGGAATTGGCAAAGAACAAGGCACCAGGAATTGATGGAATAAAATTGAAATCTTTCAAGAAAGTGAGGCATCACAGGAAGCACTCACTCATCTCTGCCAAGAAATTTGGAAGACAACTATTAGGCCAACTTATTGGAAGAGATCCATATTTGTGACCATTCCAAAGAGAGGTGACCCAATGGAATGCGGGAATCAGCAGACATTCTAGGAGGTAGACAACCATTATTGGAAATGGGAGAGGATGTATCAAGGAACACAGTATTTAAGAGAGAGTGTAAGGCATCCTTGTGGTAGTGGGTTGTGGTGACCCTATGAAATCCTGCTTCAGGATTCTTACTCTGACTAACCCCATCACTCCTGACCTTACCCATCCAGAAATATGAGCCAGGTTTCCATGTGCTTATTAATTTATTAACTTCTTCTTACTTTGATTAAAGAATGTGAAGTCATAACAATTTCATGAGTTAATTCTTTTGTTGTTCAGCAATCATATCATGGAGTTAAATAAAAAGGGGCTTGAAAAAGTTCTATTATCTTTTAATTCCATTTTTTCCATTAGCTTTTTGAAGCCCTTTTATATTTCTTTTTCACATAAACCACTACCAATTACGTTCTTCCTCAAATATATTGTAATAAATTACTTAAACCTAAATGCAAGATTTTTCTTTGCTCTTGTTTCATTTAATTTTATTTGAATTTGGTGTTCTTTCTTTTTTTTTCCTGAGAGCTAGGCATTTCTCCTAACTTGGTGTCATCTTGACTTCCCCCCTTAAATTTTATTTATTTTGTTGATGTTGTTGAGAATATACACAATAAGACATTTGCCAACTCAACAATTTCTACATGTAGAGCCAAGTGATAGTGATCATTTGCTTTCAGTTGTGCAACTATTTCACCCTCCTTTTCTGTGTTGTTCTTCCTCCATTAACATAAATTCTTTGACTCCTAAGGTTCCTATTTTTGGAGTTGCTGGTTTCAGTTTTATCCCTTGTAGATAATTCTTTCAACTCCTAGTATGGCACTGTAGGCTCAGCACTGGACTGTGAACCACAAGGTCGGCAGTTCAAACCCACCAGCTGCTTCTCAAAAACCCTATGCAGGGTCACTACAAGTTGGAACCGACTTAACTGCAACAACAAAGATAATTCTTAAATGTGCATGATGCTCAAGTCAGGCTTCTTTCTCTTAACTGTTGTTGTTGTTGTTATGTGCTGTGGAGTTGGTTCCGACTCATAGCGACCCTGTACAGGGAGGGTTTCCAAGGCTGGAAATCTTTATGGGAGCAGAAAGCCTCATCTTTCTCCCACGGAACAGCTGGTAGTTTCAAACTGCTGACCTTGCGGCTCACAGCCTGATTCGTAACCACTATGCTACCAGAGGAAAGTTAAACTACTGTTTGCTTTTAAGATGACCTTAATGGATATTTTTGGTTTAAGGTTGAAAGATCATCTCAGGGTCATAGTTTCAGGGGCTCATCTACCCTCCATGCCTCCAGCAAATCTAGAGTCCATGAAAAATTGAAATTCTGTTCTATATTTCTCACCATTTAATCACGATTCTTTCATGGAATCTTCAATCAAAATGTTCAGTAATGGTAGCCAGGCACCATCAGTTCTTCTGGTCTCATGGCATCTTCACTTTTGATAAACATATTTCTGTTCCTTCCTCAAAGTCTTTGAAATGCCCATTAGAAAAGGAGCAGAGAGAGAATGTGTCATCTTCTGGCATGCCACTAGAAACTTCCCTAAAATATGACACCAGCCCTTGGAATTAGCATTTCCCAACTAGCAATTAATTCATAAAATTGTATTATTTTCCATCCTGTGTTTCTCTGTCTAGCTCATGAGGAAATCAGCAACTATCAAAATGGTTTTCTAAAATCAAAATATATTATGCAGTAAGCTTGAGTACCTCTTTCTTGTTTTGATAGTCATGGGAATTTGGGTTTAATGAGAAACCAAGGGTACTCTACCTGATGAAGACATTGCTGTTTTTCCATCCACCTATGTAGTTGAGGTGGTTCTGTGCACAATGGAATGACACACTGCCAGGTCCTTTGTCGTCTCCATGACTAGTCACAGATGTGATCCATGGGGTTTTCATTGGCTGATTTCCCAAAGTAGAATCCGAGGCCTTTTTTCTAGTTGTTCTTAGTTTAGAAGCTCTGCAGAGACCTATTCAGCAGTATATAACATTCAAGCCTCCACTGACAAAATGTGATGGCTAGATGTGGTGGTTGTTCTTAGTTGCTGTGGAGTCTATTCAGAATGAAAATCATCCAGTGTGTTATAGTTTTCAATCTCCCCTTAACAGTAGGAGGAAATGGTTCAAAGTCACACTGTTTATTACTATCTGAGTTAACTTCCCCATGACTTCAAAGCTCTGACTTCAAAGCTCAGATCTATTCATATGTTCAGCACCGGGCTCTTTCCAGCTCTCCAGGTCTAAGTGTGGCTGTAGGATTTCCTGGCATTTCAGAAGGGAGCAGGGCTTGTAGGAGGCTCTGTGGCCTGCAGATGGAGCAGGTCTAGCCATGCTGCTGGCAGACATACTGTCCTGGCTGGCTTGGCGCCCTGCTCACGCACTCACTCGGAGCTAGACTGGCAGGCACAGAGGTGTCCAGGCAGCGTGCATGGTTTATAAAAAGCCATCAGGAGCACCATCCTGGGATTACAGTCATTTATCCTCACTTTTTCCTTGTAAAATGTTACTGACTGTTTTACACCAAGGGCAGTTTATCCTGAATGGGATGTGGAGGCATTCAATTCACCTCTACTTTTTTGCCAATTCGGCTTTTTCCCCCTTGCTTCTGAAGTTATATATGGTTCTGAGAAAAGAAGCCATTTTCTATTCAAGGGGGTGGGGAAAAAAAGAGCTGATGGTTTTAAAGAGACACTTTCCATCATAGGAAAGAACATTTGGTGGGAGAGATAATGCCTTTGTTTTAAAAAATGGAATCCTGTTTCCATGGTATTACATTCTTCTCAGATTGACCCCTGTTTCTGGTCAAATGCTAAGAACTTTCAAGAGACGATCCGCATCAGTGTACTTTGTGAGGTTAAAATGGAGGTGAGATGTGATCAGCCCCATTTTTTAAAGGGGAAAATTGAAGCACAACGAGGTTAAATCACTTGATGACAATGGAAGGCCACTGGGGCAATGAATGATGGAGAAACAGAGAGAAAGAAAGCCCCTGCTTTGAGCAGGTCTCCTCACCCTCAAGAGCGATCTTAGGTAATTTGCCCCCAACGGATGGGACTTATGCTCATTTTGCAGATGAAAAAAACCTGAGTACTCCGTGACATTAGACCATTGCCTAAAATGAGCATACTTAGTCATTACAAGACTCATAGTGACCCCTTAAGATAGCGTAGAACTGCTTCACAGGGTTGCCAAGACTGTAAATCTTTGCAGGAATGGTCAGCCTCTTCTTTATCCCAAGGAAGCTAGTGGATTTGAACCTCTGACTGTGCATTTAGCAGCTCAGTGTTCAACTCACTGTATCACCAAGGCTCCTTCGTTCTTGCAAAATGCACTGCCATTGAGTTGATTCAACTCTATGAGTTGATCAACATTATGAATTGATTTCTGGTTTGGTGCTGTGGGTTAATGCACTGGAATGTAAAGTCACCATTGGCAGTTCAAGCTCACCAGCTGCTCCTCGGAAATCTTCACTATGGGTGGGAACCAACTTGACTGCACTTAACAATAATGAGTTGATTTTGATCTGACTCATAGTGAACTATATAGCACAGGGAAGAATTGCCCCTTTGGGTTTCTAAAGTTGCAAATCATTACAGGAGCAGATAGCCTCATCTTTTTTCCCAAGGAGCAACTGGTGGGTTCAAACTGCTGACCCTGAAGGTTGTTGTTGTTGTTGTCGTTGTTATGTGCCATGGAGTCAATTCCAACTCATAATGACCCTCTACAGGATTTCCAAGGCTGTCAGTCTTTACGGGAACAGAAAGCCTCATCTTTCTTCTGTGCAACAGCTGGTAGTTTCGAACTCGTGACCCTGAGGTTAGCAGCCCAATTCGTAACCACTACCTTATCAGAGTTCCTTGACCCTGAAGGTACCAGTTCCTTATATAACCAACTATGCCACCAGGACTCCTTTAGTTCTTGTAAAGCCGGTCACAAAGCTAAACCTTCAGAGTCCAAGCTTGTGCCCCTCCCAGGTCCTCCAGCGACCTGCATTAGTACCCATTGCCACCTGCCTCGGCTTCTGCAGAGAATCTAAATATAATGGATTGCTGCTGCAGAATGCCAGGTTTTTTAATTTATAGAAAAGAATAATGGGGTTCAGGTGAATGCCCTCTTCTGTATGTTCTCTTTGGAATGACACTTAACTTTATTGTCCTTTCAATTCCCGTTAGTTCTAGCTAAAGCGATTCTATAATGACATATAAACCTGAACGTGAGTAATTGATGGCAGCCCCCAGAACCTGAGCAGGGTAAAGCCAGACCAACGAGATTCTCCAGGGTGAATAATTAGCATTTATTGGTTTAGTGAAATGAATTTATGTCCCAATAAAGCCCGTACCAGACTAGACAGTGATTTAATGAGGTGCCTTTGTAAAAAGAGCAAATATGAACTTCGGGGCCTGGGTTAGGTTGTAACTGATGTGTGACCTAATAAACCAATTTTTCAGATCGGTTCAGAAATATGCATGAAATTTCCTTAATCCATGAAGTTTGTGTTTAACCCATTCTGTCTAAGGAACTGAAGCAGAATCAATATTTCTAAAACCATGAACAATACAGTGGTTCATCACTCCCATAATACTAGAACTCTTAACTCTCCCGGAAACTTAGAGAATAGAATTTAGAACAGATTCCACTATTAAAGAAAGAAATATGCATAAAAAGAAGAAAAAACAAACCCACTGATTCTAAGTCATGGTGACTTCATGTGCTACAGAGTAGAACTGCACTCCATAGGGGTCTCTCGGCTGCGATTTATATGGAAGCAGTTTTCCAGAACTTTCTTCTGTGGTGCCACGGGGTGAGTTCGAACTTCCGACTTTAGGTTTGTAGCCCAGAGCAAACCATTTGCGCCACTGAAGGACCGCTAGATGTGCATGACACCCTATAAGTCTAGGGTGACTGTGATAGTATCTGTATGAGGGAGCCAGGGAGGAGGAGGAGGAGGTTGTGGACAGAGAAGGACTCTTGCTGGTCTTCATTATGAGAAAGTGAGGAATTGTTTGTCTTTGATAATAAAATGCTCAGGTCATTTTATTAGGCCTTTGAGTTACCCTGGACTCTTCTCTGTCTTTCATTGTTGTTGTCATTGTTGTTGTTAGGTGCCATCCAGTCGGTACCGATTCTTCTGTCAGTTTGTCATACTATGGTGGCCTGTGAGTTGCTGTGATTCTGAAAGCTATGCCACCAGTATTTTAAATACCAGCAGGGTCACCCTGTTGGACAGGTTTCAGATGAGCTTCCAGACGAAGACAGACTAGGAAGAAAGAGTGACGAACTACTTCCGAATATTTAGTCACTGAAAACCTTATGAATAGCAGAGAAATAGTATCTTTTGTAGTCTATATTTAATCCATCCAAAAATTCCAGAGGTTCGACTTTCAAAATATTTCCAGAATTGTCACATCTCAGAGGCTCAGCTGCTACATCCCTAGCTCAACCACTAATCTCTCGGCCTAGATTAGTTCCACAGTATTTCACTTGTCTTCCTGCTTTTGCTCCTGATCCTCTGTCTCTCCACTTACCTCCATATCCACCCCACCTACATCTAGTCTTAACACAGTAGCTGGAGTGGGAACCTTTTAAAATCAAAGCTGGAGCCAGTCTCTTTTCTGTACCAACCTGCCAGTGGCTTTCCACCTTTCACAGATAGCCTATAGAGCCCTCTATGACCAGCAGCCGTACCCCCACCCTTGTCCGCTCTCATCCTCTACCACCATAACCCTCAGCCTCCCTGCCTCCTTGTTGTTTCTGGATGATATCTGGGCTGGCCTTCGCTTCGGCTACATCAGTCTTTCCTGACATATCTGTGTGTCTCACTTCTTCACCTCCTCGTTTTTGCACTTACTTGTTGTTGTTAAGTACCATTGAGTGTTTAGTAGATGCCAACTTACAGTGACCCTGTCTAGGGTTTCCTAGGAGTGGTTGGTGGGTTTGAGCAGCCAACATTGTGGTTCAAACTGACTTTGCAGTCTGGTGCATTATCCTGCAGTGCCATATCAGGACTTCATTTAGTACTTAGAAAAATAAAAATGAAAACCAGTTGACATCAAGTCGATACCAACTGATGTCAACCCTGTGTGTTGTCAGAGTAGAACTGAGCTCCATAAGGTTTTCAGTGGCTGAAGTAGATCCCCAAACCCCTTTCTTCCAAGACACTGTTGAGGTGGCAGTCGATCACTTTAACTGTCTGCATCTCCCGGGGATTCCATTTAATATGTGTCTTGTTGTTGTCGTTGTTAAGTGCCGTCGAGTTGGTTCCGACTCATAGTGACCCTGTACAGGGTTTCCGAGGCTGTAAATCTTTACGGGAGCAGAAAGCCTCATCTTTCTCCTGCGGAGCAGCTGGTAGCTTCGAACTGCTGACCTTGTGGTTCGCAGCTCGATTTGTAACCACTATACTACCAGAGCTACACTAACATGTGTCTTAGTTCCCAAGTATTGCTGTAACAGAAATACCACAAGGGGGTGGCTTTAAAGAACATACATTTATTTTCTCACAGTTCTGGAGGTTAGAAGTCACAATTCAGGGCACTGGCTCTAGGGGAAGGTTCTCCCTCTGTCAGCTCTAGAAGAAGATCCTTATTTGTCTTTTGTAGCCTCTATCTTCCTCATTTCCTTGGTGATCTTCACCTGGTATATATATCTTTTGTAGCCTCTACCTTCCTCATTTCCTTGGTGTATATATCATATATATATATATATATAATCTTCACCTGGTATATATCTTTCCTCACTTATGTTTACTTCTGTACTGAATTGGCTCTTTTTGTAATTCACTGAGAAGTGATTAGGTCTAGGACACATCCGACATTGACATGCTTCATTAACATAATAAAGAGAACCATATTTCCAGAAAGGATTCTATCCACAGTTGAAGGGTCAGGATGTGGCACAAAATTGGGGGGAAACAAGATCTAATCCATGACACATCGTAACCATCGCAGAGTGACCCTAGTAGCCCTTATCTTGTTCTGCTTTCCCTAGGACACTTAGTACCTTTTAGTAGGCTATCTAATATACTAATCTATTCTGCTTTCTGCATATTTTCTGACTTCTTCATTAAAATGTAAGCTTTGCAAGGACTGGAATCTGCCTGTGTTGTTTATAGACGCAGCTCAAAGTCTAGGGCAGTGCCAAGTACATAGGAAATGCTCAGTTAATGTTTGTTGAATGAATGAATGAGTGAATAAGCCTACTGAAAGCTATCTTAAAACAGATTTAATAATAAGGTGATAAACAAGATTCATTTACTTTGCTCCTTGTCTTAGGTTGGGTTTTCTAGAGAAGCAAAACCAGTGAAACATATATAAAATGAGAAGTTTATTATCAAGGAAATGGTTTACTGGTAGCGTAGTGGTTATGAATAGGGCTGCTAACCTCAAAGTCGGCAGTTCAAAACTACCAGCTGTTCTGCAGGAGAAAGATGAGGCTTTCTACTCCGGTAAAGATTTGCAGCCTCGGAAATGTTGTGTAGGGTCACTATAAGTCGGAACGGACTACATGGTACTTTACAACAACAACAAGGTCCCCAGCAGAAGACAGAGAGATAATCCATCTCACATATCCATAATATTGGGAACAGACCACACCCCCAAGGAAGCATCCCTTTAATTGATTGGCTGCTTACAGCCACTCATCAGAGTTAACTATGCCTGAATTAGGTTTCATCACCATGGGAATAAGCACATCTCAACTGCTAAACTGCAGTTAGAACCCTAACCATTACAGTCCACCCTTGTCAGCTTGAGACCAATAAACTACATGTGTAATCTCTAAATAAAGAAAAATTGTAAAGTCATACTTTCATCTAATATGATATAACTAAACATGTACAACCAAAAATGCAGTGCCCCATTTTCATCTTCTGTGCCACAAATTAAGAAAGCAAAAAACTGATGCACACATGCAAAACAAAACAAAACAAAAACAAAAACTGTATTCATTTAATTGTCTAAAGGGAACATTCAGCAAGCCAGCCTCCTGCCATTAGGCACACAGCCTTAGTCAATCCCTGGGCCTAGAGCCTATAGCTGCTCTGTTTCCATGCCACTGCCTCTACCTCCATCTCTGCTGTGGCCACTTTTCCAGGCAAGGATCCTAAACTTCACTCATGTTCTTCCTTAATGATGATCCCGGGATCATCTGTTTCTGAAATGAAAGATAACTATTCCCGACTTTTCCTCTACACATCTTCTACAATTATAGTTTTGACAACCACAATTAATCCTACTGACAATTGCTTACAATTGAAATCATAAAATCCTATCAGCATCATCCCCCCACCCCCTTTCACCGTATTCATCTGGAAAAGAGGAAAACTAGTCAGTGGGGATTCTCCTTTGTCCCCTCATTCTAAAACTAAACACACCCATGAAACCTTGTAAGCCAGCCATTTCATGCCTTTATCTCCCCCTTCCCATTTTTGATAGCTAATGTCTAAATTGCCCATTTCTATCAAACCAGTACACTGAGGAGACAAGCACATTCTGTGTTCTGAGGTATCTTCCATTTCAGTTGGAATTTTGAGTAACTGCATCCATAAGCAAAAGTCCAGTTCATCTAATTATACCAATTGACACTTGCTCATAGAATCAAACATCTTTATCTTCATTTGGTTAGGTTCTGGTCAACTTAACCTTAGCCATCCAAGTGAGGTCAAATGGGTACCAGCTGCAAGTCTGGGAGTTCACACACACCTTGTACTTCAGACCAGCTGGCCACTTCACTCCCAGCCCTAGTTCCCATGGAGTAGGTCAGTGCCCATGGATTCAGGAGTTTACAACTCCCCAAACTTCAGACCAGGCAACCTTCCCTCTTCTCTTAATCTCAAGATCAACCGGTCCCAATGGAACATGTCCAAACTCAGACATGTCTTCATTGCTGCATTTTCCCCAATTTCAATTACACGTAGATCCAGATGGTCAGCAACAAGCATGCTGCTCACCAGTTCCCTTAAACTTTCAGTTCTAGAAGGGGGTTTTCTCTGATGGGTCGACTTTCCTTGCCTTGATGCTTCTGAAACTCAAAATGCCAAATGGTCTGCTTTTCTTCCTCTGCTTGTATCTCCTGTTCTCCCAGATATTCTGGGTTGGTCTGCTTGTCTTTTCAAATGCAAATGTGCCAACCCTAATGGGACGTTTCTGGGTGGGGCTCAGGATTCTACCTAAGGTCACATACTCTACAAAGGCTTAAAGAAGCCTATCTGGTAGTGTAGTGGTTATGAGTCAGGCTGTGAACTGCAAGGTCAGTAGTTCGAAACTACCAGCTATTCCGTGGGAGAAAGATGAGGCTTTCTGCTCCCGTAAAGATTTACAGCCTTGGAAACCCTGTACAGTCACTATGAGTTGGGACCAACTCCATGGCACATAACAACAACACAACATTTTTTTCTCCAGGCAACTTCTAACTCCCCTCTTAACAAATGCAGTCAAGTTCAGGTTGAAAGCAGGCTTATAAGCTCTTGGTAAGCATCACACCCAATCTTCATTTCTACCACACATGTATGTCTAGTTTACAATAGCGCTGCTGCTGTGTGCCATCAAGTTAGTTTCTGCTCATAGCAAAGCTGTATATGATTGTCTGGGCTGTAAACACTCAATTTCAATGTTTCTTCTCCTTTGGACTAACCCCATTCATATGCTTATGGCCTTGGGCCTCTGGCAGGGTAAATTCCAGTAGGCCCTGGCCCTGCCATCAGCCCTGTTTAACCAGCTTGTCACTGGCTCCAGGCAACTCCAGAAGCTGCTGCTGTCCTCTTTGCTGAAATATTTTATCCCACGTCCTTTCATACTTTCTCTTGCAAACTGTCATGAATTCATAGTACTGGAGCCATTGCAATGAATCCTGCTCACAGAGCCAACTGCTTGAACCAAGTGGGGACCATGTCTGACTTCCTCTGACTTCACAAGAGGAAAAGATGACCAAACTCAAAATCAGGCTGCTTCCTGTGAAGTGGAAGTCAGACATGACTTTTAAATTAGTGCCATTTAAATTCGTCAAACTTAAGAACCCATTTAGAAAACTCATCTTTATGATTTTGTTTCTCTAGAACACCACTCTCTAGGTTCTACATGTCTTAGATGGAAAATCACTGAAACATGTATATGTGTGTGTGTGTGTATACATATATATATATATGTTGTTTTTAAGTGCTGTCAAGTTGATTCCGACCCACAGCGACCCAGTTACGGTTCCCAAGAAGCAGCTGGTGAGCTTGAACCACTGACCATACAATTCAAATGACTTTGCAGTCTGACACACGAGCCCACAGTGCCACACCAGGGGCAGATTGTAGAACAGACCATCAATTGCTCATATGCAAAATCAAACTGAAGCTGAAGAAAATGAAAATAAGTCCACGAGAGACAAAATATGACCTTGAATATATCCCACCTGAATATATCCCACTTGAATATATGCCATCTGAAGAGCAGATTTGATACATTAAATACTAAAGACCGAAGACCAGAAGAGTTGTGGGATGACATCAAGAACATTATATAGGTAGAAAGCATAAAGTCATTAAGAATACAAGAAAGAAGGAAAAGTGGATCAAAATGGATATCAGAAGAGACACTGAAACTTGCTCTCCAGCGTAAAGATGCTAAAGCAAACAAATGGAAGAAATGAAGAGGTCCAAGAGCTGAACAGAAAATTTTAAAGATCAGCTCGAGAAGATAAAGCCAAATATTACAACAAAATGTGCAAAGATCTGGAATCAGAAAACCAAAAAGGAAGAACACGCTCAGCACTTCTTGAGCTGGGGGAACTAAAGAAAAAAATCAATCCTCGACTTTCATTATTAAAGGATTCTCTGGGCAAATTTTTGAATGATCCAGAAAGCATCAAAAGAAGATGGAAGGAATACACAGAGTCACTGTACCAAAAGGAAATGGTTGATGTTCAACCACTTCAAGAGATAGCATATGATCAAGATCCAATTTACTGAAGGAAGAAGTCCAAGGTGTATTGAAGGAATTGGCAAAGAACAAGGTATCAGGAATTGATGGAATAAAAATTGAAATCTTTCAAGAAAGTGAGGCAACACAGGAGGCACTCACTCATCTCTGCAAAGAAATTTAGAAGACAACTATGTGGCCAACTGATTGGAAGAGATTCATATTAATGCCCATTCCAAAGAGAGGTGACCCAACAAAATGTGTAAATCATAGGACAACATATTCAATATCCCATGCGAGTAAAGTGTTACTAAGAGTAATACAGAAATGGCTACAAGCATATATTGACGGAAAACTTCCAGAGGTTTAAGCTGGATTCAGTAGAGACCGTGGAACAAGGGGTATTAT
>NW_006408540.1:13054109-13085232 GCF_000296735.1 Chrysochloris asiatica | reverse complement strand
TGATATTGAGGTTGGCCCAGGATCGGGCAGTGTTTCGTTCTGCTGTGCATAAGGTCGCTATGAATTGGTACCGACTCAATGGCACCTAACAACAACATATATATATATATATACCCAGTGAAACATATATATATACCCAGTGAAACATATATAAAGAGAAGTTTATTATCAAGGAAATGGCTTACAAGAGTCCCAGGTCCCCAGTAGAAGTGAGAGGGAAAGTCCCTTTTACATGTCCATTGGGAACAGGCTACACCCCCAAGGAAGCATCCCTTTAATTGATTGGCTGCTCATAGTCACTCATCAGAGTTAACTATGCCTGAATTTGCTTTCATCACCATGGGAATAAGCACATCCCAACTGCTAAACCACTGGGCATCCTGGCCTAGTTGAGTTGACATAGAACCCCTAATTATTACACTCCCACAGTCTGGTCTTTTGCACCCTGATTTTTGTCACGTGTTTGATTTTTAACTCTGGAAAATAAGATACATTGAATTGGATTGGAGCTGTGTTTTTTACATCCATCAAGTTTTGAGATCTTGTGCAAAATAATTTTAATCAGATAAAGATTTCTATTTGCATAGTTTCTGTTGAATCCTCTCTTATTGCATCAAGCTAGAAAATTTGAAAATCAAAACCAGGTGAAATTGTCTTAGGACAAATATTTTCTTTTGTAACACTACCATTGCTATTGATAAAATATTTGAGTCCACACTATGTGCAGAGCATTGGAAAACAAAAAAACCCAAAACAAAACAAAGCATTAAATTTGTGGCACACACATCTGTGCAGCTGTGAGGCCAGATGTTCTTGTTATGGGAGTTTTATGTCTCTAGTGCATCTAAACAGGGAAGTCAGATTTCGTGCATTCTAATTAACTTTGTAAGTTTGAAATGTGGTCATCCTGGAAGAGAGCAGACAGTAGATATGTGCAAGTGGAAATACCCTATAGCACTTTGGAGGAATTTTTAAATTATTATTATTATACTAAAATGTTTTTTATTATAGTAAATTTTATTAGACTGAAATAATATGAAGGCAGCATGTAGATTGTAGTTGTCATCTTAATTCACATTTAAATAGCACAGTGTGGCTTACGAAGCACTTGCTTCTAATAGACCACCTCAAGTGTATCATTTCTGGGAACTGATTTGCCAAAGCCATTGTCTCTGGTGCAGACAGTATGCAGAGTTGGGTTTTGCAGATCGAGGGAAACAGCTCACTGTTATGTGGGTGAAGAGGAGCCACCAGTAGGACCCACAATTGTGGAGCAGGCAGCTTCTGGGTAACTGCCCTCATGGTACTGAAAGCTGAGAGCATCGACCTACACAGCTTTCTAGGCCACACATGCTTCTTAACTTGGTGTCTCAGTTTTATCATCTGTAAAATGGGATTAGCATAATAAAGCTGTTATGAGGATTAAATGAGTTTAGTAGTCCTGGTGTTGTGCTGTAGGGTATGCACTGGACTGCTAACCATAAGGTTGGCAGTTCAAACCCACCAGCTGCTCCTTGGGTCACTATGAACCAGAACCGACTCAATGGCACTTAACAACAACAAATGGCACTTAACAACAAGTAAATGGAGAGTGCTTAGAATGACGTTTGGTACCTGGGCAACTTTCCATGAATATTATCTGTTATTATTCAGCAAATTGCTTTCCTTTGGCTGCCTTAACAACAACAACAGCAATAGCAAAACACAAAGTGGACGGCATTAAGCAACAGCAACTTTTGGTCTCACAGTTCTGGAAGCTGGGAGTCCAAGACCAGGTGTTGGCTGTGTTCATTCCTTCTGAAGCTTTGAGGGAGACTCTGTTCCCTGCCTCTTTCTGACTTCTGGCAATTACAGATGGTTGTTGGCTTACAGCTGGAGTACCAGATGGTGTTCTTCCTTAGTGTCCCTGTCTCTATGTAGCTTCTCCTCTTTCATAAGGACACTGGTCACACAGCACCTTGTTGTTGATAGGTGCCTTCGAGTCAGTTCTAACAGAGACACTGTATAGGGTTTCTGAAGAACAGCTGGCGATTTTGAACCATCACCTTGTAGTTCAAACCAACCTTGTGGTCCAGTGTTTATCCTACAGTACCACATATAACATCTGTTGTTATTGTTGTTGTTAAGTGCCATTGAATTGGTTCCAACCCATAGTGACCTTATATAGGGTTTCCGAGGAGCAGCTGGTGTGCTTGAACCGCTGAGCTTGCAGTTAAAACTGACTTTGCAGTCCAGTGCATTAACCCATAGCACCACACCAGGACTCCTACCTCATGCTAACCTAACTGGCAACATCATCAAAGATTCTATTTCAAAATATCATCATCATATTTGCATGTACTGAGAGTTAGGACTTCAGCATCTTTTTTTCTTAAATTTTTATTGTGAATTGAGTGAAAGTTTACAGAAGAGACCATCAGTCCCACATTCAAGAAATCATACACTTTGTGTCATTACAATGGTTGTAATCCATTCCATGTACCAACAGTTCACAGTATTTAAGTCTATTCACTTTAACTCTTGCATTCCTCCGTGTGTCTCCCACTACCTTCATCTTGCCTCTGCCAACCTGCTTCTTGTTGTATATTGCCTTCCTCATCGCTCAAGTTAACATGTGTCTAACTCTCTACTCTGTGTATAGTTTTGCCTTCTCTCCCACCCCTGTTAACCATCATGTTGTTGTTGTTGTGTTCCGTGGAGTGGGTTCTGACTCATAGCGACCCTGTACAGGGTTTCCAAGGCTGTAAATCTTTACGGGAGCAGAACGCCTTATCTTTCTCCCACGGAACAGCTGGTAGTTTTGAACTGCTGACCTTGTGGCTCATAGCCCGATTCGTAACCACTATGCTAGGATGTTTCTTTTAGCAAGCAAACCTTTACTTTACTTTTTGAAACAGTGGTCTCATGCCATATTTGTTGGGATACAATTCAATCCACAATATGACGAAAACTCAAGAAGACCTGGCTACCCCTGGTTCTTCCTTTGGTTTTTGTGTCTAGAATGTTGGGAAATTTCTCTTTGGAATCATGCCTCTGTATAGAAAATTCATAACATGTTTGAGTTACAGAACTGTATGAGAATTAGATGAAAACCATGGACTTTTCTCAAGAACAATGTATATATTCACATACATATACAATTTTGAATATAACTTCCAGGAGTTTATAAATTTTTATGGTCTAGATCAAGAATCTGCATGTTAGAATATCACATTTCCAGAAGGTTCAGATTACATTGTCCTGGGTTGGGTCATTGGAGTTCCTGCGTGGTACAAATGGCAGCTGCTAACTGAGTTTGGAGGTTTAAATTCACCCAGAGGCACTTCAGAATAAAGCCTGCTGATCTACTTTAGAAGACCCAGTCAATGAAAATCCTATAGAGTACAATTCTACTCAGACACAAACAGGGTTGTCAGGAGTCTGTGACAACTGGCTGGTTGGGTTATCACATAAAGCCACCAATAGCTGTGAGTCACTATCATTAGTTATTGACCTGTTGCATAGTCTTGGTCTAGACCTTGAAGGTCTAGACCTTGAAGGATGGGGATGAGTGACTAGTAACTTTAGATGGAGAAAGACTAAATGAAACAAGAGATCTAGAGTCTGGGATTCTGGAAGGGCAGATTCTAGGGGGACTGCTACAGTCATGGAGCATGAAGATTCTGACATATTCCTGAGGGACACAGGAGAAGCCACAGAAAGTAGACAGAGGAGCATAGACAATGGACAGGTGTCCCTAGATACCAGGTTTCCTAACTTAATCATTCTCCTGAGCCAACTCTCCTCAGCTTCTTCCAGCTTCTCGATTCTCCAGAAACCCAGGTAAGCCTGATACTCTCTTTCTCCTCCCGCTTCTCCCCCATGCTCAAGTTGTTTCTCCCTGGGGACAGCAAGCTGCTAAGAAACCCCCAGAGAGAGAAAGACTTCCCAGTGAAAATGAAGACGCGATGAGCAGATCATAGCAGGGACAAGAGAGTGATCTGACAATGGAAGTTACAGCAAGGAAGCAGAGCTGTGTAATTGGATGTCAATATATGTATTTCAAAACACAGTCTCCAGGTATGCAAACTTCCCAGGGAGATGAAAAAAGCATCTTTCAATATGAAAGCCTGTTACAGCTCAGAGCAAGCACACTGGTGCTTCCCAGGACAGAAGAGAGCAAAGAGTCACAAGCCGTGCACGATATGGGGTTTCTTTGACACTTTTTCCATCATAGTCTAAAGGGTCTTTGGATTTTAGTTTTCCTTTGTTCATCTTGTTCTGCAGGGCAGGCTTATCTGATGTCAGAGTTTGACTTGTAGAGATAGCAATCCTGTAGTTTCCTCTCAGATCTGCTCTGTTGAGGAAAATGCTGATTCTCCATGTTTTCTACACTGGTAAAAGAGGATAATAAAAGCTTTTTTTTTTAGCTCTTGGGGACTTGCAGAAGATTAATTAGATGCTGCCTATGAAGTGTTTTAAGCTCTGGCAGAAGAAGGTGCTAAACATTCGTTTTAATGTTAGCTTCTTTAACCCATTGTATCAAATGGAGTTCTCTGCTCATGGACAGGAAATCCGGGAGGGATGTGTCTTTGTTCTCCAAAATAAAATGGCTGGTGGGATGGGAGGGGCTGAAGTGGGTGGGTGGGAGTGACGATGGAACCAGCCATCAGTGTAGCGAATGGGAGACTTTTATAAACGATGATTACAGCATCTGAGGGGATGAACAGAATGGGGCTGCATCAGTGGCTCTTGTCTCGAGTTGGTGAGGGTGTGAGCCTGTCCCTCTGACTTGGGCATCCAGAGTCCTGGAGATGGGAGTCTCGGCCTGTTTTCCTGGAGGCAGAGAGACCAGGACATCTTAGCTTGGAAGAGTCAATGTTTCTTTCTTTTTTTTTTTTTTTATGTTTTATTATGAATTATGAGTTAGTTTACATGGGAAAACATTAGTTTTACATTCATCCTATCGTATGTCATTTCATTGCCATGGTTACAAACCCCTCCATGCATCATCAACCAACCACAGGGTATATCCTACAAGTTTGCCCCCTTCTGCCCTCCCCACCCCCTGCCTCCTCCAGTCATCAGCACACAGCCCCTCTCCTTCTCTGGGTCTAAAGTCCCCAGCTGCTCCATCTCTCCACGTCATCATCTCTGCCTCCATCTCTGGCATCACTGCTTCTCTGGGTAGGGTCTTGCTCTCCACTCTTGTCCCTTCATAGTCCCAGGGAACTCCACTCCTAGACTGCAAAATTAATCACTCCCTACCTTGCTACAAAATGGCTACCTTTACATTTCCAACCCTCACAATCAGTCCTGATAACAATTATTCACTATTGTATCACAAGAGACCTATCCGCATTTCCTTTTATCAGTCCCGCCTAGACCGACTGTATATTACTCAGTGGACAGTCTACCTTGCTCTGCACCCTCTGGATCTAGGCTCCCTCTTGAAAGCTTGTAAGCCAGTCACTTCTTGCCTTTGTAGCCCCCCTCCCCCATTTTGGGTAGCCAATGTCCAAGTTGCCTGTCCCTGTCTACTCTGTATATGGAGGGGGTGGGAATGATGCTGCCTGTAAAGATCTGTTCCCTCTTTTGAGCTACTGCATCCATAGGTGTAGGTCAAGTTCATCAAATTGTATCAGATTACTCTTTTTTTCCTCTTCTTTATTTTTCTAGTTGAGCTCTGATCATTCAGTCATTGAAGCCAGGTCAAGTGGGTATTATCTGCAAGTGTTGGTGTTCTTGTGCATATGCCCTCTCTTCTTATCAGCTGGATGCTTCACTATCCACTCTAGTCCTCTGTGGCTATGTCACTGACTCTGGGCCCAAGAGTCCCCAGGTCTTACCACACTGCTGGCCAACCAGGTCTCCACCCGGTTTCACAGGAGTCTATTGAACCTTGTAGGGCTTAGCTCACAGCTTCATTGCTGTTTTTCCTTCACTACCCCTTATCAGTGACGAATGTCATCACCAATCAGAACGTGTATTCTTATTGAATCTTAGTCTTGGAAAGGGGTTTACTCTGAGGGGGCCCGACCCCTTGCCTTGATGTTTCCTGGGCGAGCAACTTGCTTGTTCTTGTAGTAATTAGTCGATTCAATGCTTCTTTTGGGTCAGGTTAAATGTAGAAGCTCAGAAGTGGGACTTTGGATGAAGTTACTGTATTCCAAAGCATCCAATGTGTGGTGAAGCCTGTGAAATAGAGGTCTGGGTGGGCTCCTTTTAAAATGGTCATCCCCATTATCAGAGGGAGGAACTCAGGTAGGTAATAAGTAACGTCAGTGAGGTCCTGGTTTTGAATAACAGACAAAACCAGCTATGAATCCAGACACTTTCTTTTAATAAATATTTATTTGGCATCTAAATTAGTTATTAGTTACTGTGGATACATCTTTGATTAAAATAATAAAGACCCCTTTCCCAAGGAGCTTATGTTATTGTAAGGGGACAGTCAGTAAACTAAAAACCAGTTGCCATCAAGTTGACTTCCGATCATGGTGGCGCCATGTGTGTCCAAGTAGGACTGTGTTCCATAGGGTTTCCCATGGCTGATGATTTTTTTGTGGATCTCCAGGCCTTTTTACTGAGGTGCCTAAAGATGGACTTGAACCTCTAAATTTTGGGTTAACAGCTGAGCATGTTAATCATTTGCACCACCCTAGGACTTCTGGTGTGGCACTGTAGGATAAGCACTGGACTGCTAAGTGCAAAGTCAGTTGCTCAAATCCACCAGCTGCTCTTTGGAAAGCCTATACAGGGTTGCTATGAGTCACAACCAACTCGAAGGCACTTAACAACAAGAACTCCAAAGAAATCAATGAATACCTATATTAGTACATTTTAACTGCTCTTAAAGGGCTTACATTCTACAAAGCCAGCGTTTTGTGTTTTGTTTTTGTCTATTTAATTTAATGCTCTGTCCCTAGCACTTAGAATGTTCCAGATGTGTTTTGGAGCTAGGAACAGCAAGATTGTTCAGGGAAGGAGGGATCAACAATGATGCCCAGCTTTTTGGCTGGCCTGTCTGAGCATATAAATGGTGTTGCTGTTAACTGACAGGTGGATATTGGGGGCTTTTGGAATACCCGGTTCAGAGGTGAATGAGCTTGGTTGGTTGGAAGTAGGATACCCTTAGAATTCTTCTAGGATGTGTATTCAGCCTCTGGGACAGTTTGGCCAGCTTTGTGGAGGAATGGGAGGAAGAGGGATGGGTTTGTACCTGACAGGAACTGCAAGATCCAAGCTTTGGAATTATAGACATTTTGATTCTTTAGCTCCTAAAGAATCTTAAAAAAATATCTAAACCAGGTTTTAACTACGTTCGTTTAAGTGTCAAAGAATCTTTTCTTTGAATGGAAGCTTTTAAGAATCCTGATGTTTTAGATAATTTAATTGCTTTCCTGACTGCACGTCTCGGTCTCGGGTATTTGTCTGCCCTTTTTCATATTTGCTCAGATGCACCCTCAAAGGCAACAAGAATATCTCATTCTTACCCACTGGTGAATTAATATTGAAAATTCTACCAGTAGAGATTCTTTTACTTAATGTCTTATTATCCATAAAACACAAAGCCCCCGGAGGCTTTGTAGGATGTTATTCAGCCCACCAATCCTTTAAGACTTTAGTAGAACCAGGCTTTATTCAATTTTTTTCCCCATCAATATTGATGAGAGGAGAGAAGGAGATTCTGACTGTGAGGAATGAGGCAAGGTCCAGAGAGAAGTTCCAGCAAGGGCAGGGAAGCTGGGGCCTTGCATATTGATCTTGCTGAGCTCTGTTGTATTTATATTATAGGGACATTTTTGTTTTCTAGATTTGGCCTCCTTGAACCATCTTCTGGAAACTGCCAGGGCCATAACTTCCTATTGGTTTTGATAAACTTTGCTGAGCCATTGTGTCTTCCTTCCCCTTTTCCTGGGCAAAATTACATGTTGGTTTTTAGTGGCAGATAATTGATAAAGGTCTGGGTGAGACACTCCTAATGATGTATCTAGGTGAGACACTCTTAATGGTGAGCTAGACCCTCTCCTATCAGTCCTCAGTTATAGAGATAATCTAGGAGACTGACAAGAACAGATACTAGGTCTCTAACTGGGTTAATCATAAACCCCTAAGGATGTCCCAGACCTTCCCAAGTAACTTTGCACATTGTGGGCACAAGAGAGGTCTTCCTTCAGGAAATGATTGCCAAGCAAGTGGTCACCTCATGCTGCAGTTATGTATTCTATAAGAAGCCAATGAAAGCTGTAGGCTTTTTCCCCAGAATATGCACATTCACACAAAATTGTGCACAATTTCAAGGGGTCCAAGGATGGAGTCCTGGTGTGGCGCTGTGGGTTAATGTGCCAGACGGCAAAGCCATTTGAACTGCAAGGTCCGTGATTCAAGTTCACCAACTGCTCATCGGAAAATCTATATAGGGTCACTATGAATTGGAACCAACTCACCGGCACTTAACAACAACAACAACAAGGAACCCTTGGAGTCCTGGTGTGGTGCTGCAGGTTCATGCGCTGTACTGCAAGATTGGTTTGAATCACGAGGTTGGCGGTTCCGATTCATAGCAACCCTGTATAGGGTTTCTGAGGAGCTGTTGGTAGGTTTGACTGTTAATGTTGTGTGGTTAGCAATTCAATGCTTACCCTACAGCGCCACAGTAGTGGTCTATAGGGGCCAAGTTAAGGTCCCTTGAAGGAAGCTGGACAGTAGAGTGCATCACAACCCTGGAGACAGTCATTGGTGATTACAATTGACCTAACCTATCCCCACCCATGCAGCAGCCGGACACAGACCACAAGAAGCAATTCTTAACAATGGTAATATCACCTGCTTCTTCCATGAGTTTCAGAGAGCTCAACCTCAAAGAGGGAATGAAAACATTATCTTTTCATCCCTGCTTAGTCCCAGGGTTACTGTGAGCATCAAGCTACTTTTAAACTATTGAGAATTAAAATCCCAAATGCCTCAAGGAAAAAAAGCAAAAAGTATAAATCTTTGGATTAGGATCAGATAGATATAAGACAATAGAGAATGGTGATGTCTGTGGCAAAAGAGACAGGTATTTTATCCAGCTCAATTTTTGTGAAACTATCTAGGACCTTATAAAACATTAGTAGGCTGAATTTGGCTTTGGGCTGTAAGTTTGGGGACAACCAAGGCACATCTTTTATGTGGCTAGAGTTGTTGTTTTTGTTAGATGCCACTGAGTCGGTTTTGACTCATAACGACCTGAAGTGTGACTGTTGTTAAGCTTGAGACCACTGCTGCACATCAGGGTATCAATCTATCTTGTTGCGGGGTCTTCTTCTTTTTCGCTGATTCTCCACTTCACCAAGCATGATGTTCTTCTCCAGGGGCTGGTCACCACTTCCTGATAACATGCCCAAAGTAGGAGAGACGAAGTTTGGCCATCCATGCCTCCAAGGAGCGTTCTGGTTGTATTTCTTCTAACACAGACTTGTTCATTTTTCTGGAAGTCCCTGGTATATTTCAATATGTTCTTCCAACATCATAACTCAAATGCATCAGTTCTTCTATGATTTTCCTTATTCATTATCTTCAGCAAAAATGCATTGGCCAGGTAGCTGTCTTCCAAATTTCTTGGCATAAATGAGCGAGTGCCTCCAGTGCTGTATCAGTTTGTTGAAAATTCAATTTGCATTCTGTCAATTCATGGGAGAAAAACAAAGCCTTGTTTTTCACCGATGCATCCACTGCAGCTTGGATTTCTTCCTTCAGTATATAGGTTCTTTCCCATATGCCACCTCTTGAAATGGTTGAACATTGATCATTTCTTTGTGATATAGTGACTCTGTGTATATCTTCCATGTTCTTTTGATGCTTTCTGCATTATTCATTATTTTGCCTATGTTGTTGTTGTTATTAAATGCCATAAAAGTGGTTCTGACTCATAGCGACCCTGAATAGGGTTTCTGAGGAGTGGCTGGTGAATTTGAACCACCGACCTTTTAATTCAAACCAACCTTGGGGTCCAGTGCATTATCCCATAGTGCCACACCAGGACTCCATGAGATCCTTCAATACTGTAAGTACAGGCTTGATTTTTTTCTTCAGTTCTTTCAGCTTGAGGAATGTTGTGTGTGTTCTTCCCTTTGGATTTTCTAAACTCCAGGTCTTTGCCCATTTCATTACAATATTTGACTTTGTCTTCTGGAGCTGACCTTTGAAATTTTCTGTTTGGCTCTTTTGTTTCCTCATTTCTTCCATTCACTTTAACATCTCTAGGCTGGAAAGCAAGTTTCAGAGTCTCTTTTTACATATATTTCAGTGTTTCCATTTTTTCTGTCTTTTAAATGACCTTTTGCTTTCTTTCTGTATGATGTTCCTGATGTGATTCCACAATTTTTCTGATCTTTGCTAATTAGTATCTAATGCATTAAATTTGTTCTTCAGATGATCTCTAAATTCAGGTGGGATATAGTCAAGGTCATATTTTGGCTCTCATGGACTTGTTTTCATTTTCTTAAGCTTCAGTTTGAACTTGCATATGAGCAATTGATGGTCTGTTCCATAGTCTGCCCCTGGTCTTGTTTTGGCTGATGGTATAGAGCTTTTCTACCATGTCTTCCCACAGATGTAGTCAATTTGTTTTATGTGTATTCCATCTGGTGAGGTCCATGTGTATAATTGCCTCTCATATTGTTTTAAAAAGAGATTTGCAATGAAGAAGTCATTGCAACATTCTATCATGTGATCTCCAGCATCATTTCTATCATCAATGGTTGAGGTTGCTAATGTAGTGTATGACTTGGAGGGGCTTCTCCTTTTAATATGTCCCTCTCAGGTCTTCCAGGAACTGAAATCCTACTTAAGGTTTTGAGGGTAGTGTGTGTTATTATAAGAGAGGATTTAAAGGATTAGTGATTCTCATTAAAATGCAAATCTCTTATCTAAATGGAAGACCTATTGATTCTCTTTTGATCATTAGCATCTAAGCATTTTAAGACAGTAATCAAAAACTTCTGTGAGGTGTAATTATATACTTTAGATGTAATATAGCTATCTGGCCATGAGGAGGCTTCAGAAAGTTCATGGAAAATGGAATGAAAAGAAAATGGATTTTGTCCATGAACTTTCTGAAGCCCCTCCTTACTGTGTAAGGCATTTTACTAGGGGCTGGGATTACATATATATTACATACAGTCTGGGTTCTGCTTTCAAAGACATTGACAGTTGAGTGTGACATGGTAACAGCCAAGGTGGTGCCTTTATACTCAACTGTAGTGACTTGCAATTTTCTGTGATGCTAGAAGCTCTGTCAGCAATGTAAGGGGTCTTCAAAAAATTTGTGGAAAAATGGCATTAAAAGGTAATGGGATTTCCCCACAAACTTTGTGAAGCTCCTTTGTATTTGAAGTACCAGTAGGGTCATCTATGGTGGACAGCTTTCAGGGGAGCTTCCAGACTAAAACAGTCTAGGAAGAAAGACCTGGTGATCTACTTCTGAAAGTTAGCTAGTGTTAACCTTCTAGATGGCAAGAATACATTGTCCAATACAGTGCTGCAAGATGAGCCATCCAGATGAGGTTAAAAGACTCAAAATCCACAGTGGCTTCACAGCCCAATGACTGTGAAGATGGTGCAGATCAGGCAATGTTTTCTTCTGTTGTTCGTGGGGATGCTCTCAGTCAGAACTAACTCAACAGCAACTAACAACAGATACGTGGTGCCCCACAGTGCCTATGATATAATGGGAATTTAATAAATGCCACTCATGGCCAGTAACAGGGACTGTAAGTTTATCAGATTAGCTGTAGGAGGGAAACAAGGGAGTTGAACACAGGTGGAGGGAGTGTTAAGGAGGAAAAGGGGAATGGTTTTGATGGGTTGGTGTCCTCCTGAGAGGTGGAGCTGGTCTAGGAAGCTTGGGACCATAGAGTCTTCAGAAGAAGGGAATGCCAAACTAGCTGAGGGAGCCAGGAAGGAGCTGGGAGAGGGAGAACCAGCTGGTGGAGAGTGAGTGGCAGTGTGATTCTGAGGATCTGGTGGGCTGGTGGCAGGCAACTGAGAAGGCGTGGCTAGGTAGATCAGGTTGCCAGCAGACTTGTAGCTTGGGAGGACTTCCCATGGGGTCCTACTAGACAAGTGGAGAACACAGAAGTCCAGGGTCCCAGACAGCACTGGACTTTGTGATGTCTCTAGAGAAGCAAGGATGGCGAGACATTGTCTCATAGGCTTTGGGCATGTTATCAGGAGGGACCAGTGTCTGGAGAATGACATGCTTAGGGAAGTAGAATGTCGCTGAAAAGAAGAAGATGCTCAGTGAGACGGACTGACACAGTCACTGGAACAATGGGCTCAAACTTAGGGATGATTGTGGCACAGAACTGGGCAGTGTTTTGTTCTGTTGGACATTGGGTCACTATGAGTTGGAACTGACACGACAGCATCTAACAACAATACCAACATAGTACGGGATTTCACAGGAACATTTTTTGGATATAAATTACAGCCCTTTACTCTAGTCCAGTGTGGTGGCACCTGGTGAAGGCAGATGATCTAATCATTTTCTTCCAGACTTAAGAGATCATTTTAACAGGGCTTTTTGTGGGTAATCTGCCCTTATAACATAGCTGTTAATTTCAGCTCTTACCAATAGCCTTCAGTGCAGGCTGGTTTGAAGTGCAAATAATGCATTTAGGTGTAACTTGGAATCTTGCCCAACTCTGGCAACTTGACGTAGTTCAAGGTCACAAAGTGAGAATTTGAGGTTGCTTCATAATGTTTGTGGACAGCACTGGCATTTCCTGGTTGTGGCACTGTAGGGAAAGCACTGGACTGTTAGTCACAAGGTTGGTGGTTCAAATGCACCAACTGTTCCTTGGAAAACACTATACAGTGTTCCTATGAGCTGGAACTGATTTGACACTTAGCAACAACATAGGCTTCTGCCATCCAACATTCAGTACAAAAACCAGTTGCTATACAGTGTGTGTCAGAGTAGAACTTCACTCCATATGGTTTTTACTGGCTGAGATTTCAGAAATAGAATGCTAGGCCTTTCTTATGAGAAACCTCTGGATGGATTTGAACCCTCTAATTTTAGGTTAGCAGCTGAATGTGTTAACTTCTTGCACCACACAGTATAAGGAACTGATATCTTTGCAGTTACTGAATAAGTCTGATATCTTTAAACCTGGAGCGATTGAGTGATTCTGCCTCTTCTTTAACCTCATCTTAATAATGGGGACAATCATATCTAACTCGTAAGACTGCTGTGTAAGTGTTGTGCTTGAAAGAGCATGGATTTTGAAGTCAGATAGACAAAGGTTTTAATTTCTTCTCTTCGACTTACCAGCTGTGTGGTCTTGGGTTATTAACTTTGTAGACTCTCAGTGTCTTCATTCTGACAAAATGCATATAATCACTCTGCTAACCGCCATCAAAGTCAGCTCCATATCATGGCAACTTTGTGTGCCAGAGAACAAAATATTTCTTGGTCTTGAGCCGTTTTCATGAACATTGGTATGTTTGTGAATATTGTTGTGGCTAGTTTGCCCATCCATCTGTTGAGGGTTTTCCTTGTTTTCATTGGCCCTCTGCTTTATCAAACACGATGTTCTCTTCTCTTCCTTGATTCTGTGTCCAAAGTAAGTGAGTTGAGGTCTCATCATCCTTGTGTCTAAAGAACATTCCAGTTGTATTTCTTCTAAGAATAATTGTTTCATTCTTTTGGCAGTCTCTGGTATATTCAATTTTCTTCACCAGCACCAGAGTTCAAATGCATCCATTTATACTGCTCTTCATTTAGCACAGAGAATGTAGTCTTACATGATGGCTCCCTTTCTTTCTTCCTCATCCTGAAGGCTCCTTCTTAACATCCTAGCTCTCTGATAGGCATACAATGTAGGCTGCTGTAGGATAAGCACTGGACTGTTCCCTATAAAGTTAGTGGCTCAAACTCACTAGAAACTCCTTGGGAACCCTATACAGGATCACTATGAGTCAGAATCGACTCAGTGCCAATTACCAACAAGAGCAATCACTCTTTGATGAAATAGGACTACCTCATCTCACTCCCCCAAAGAAGCTGGTTTTAATTAGGTGTAGGGTGGAAAGCAATTGGATTAAACAGATTCATATCAATGTGCTTATGAATGATAAATACGTTGTACCTAATTCTTATAATAATATTTAAATTTTCCAACAGAATCCCTCATCAGTGGTAGAATCAATCTAGTGTCAAATTTCAGGTCTTATGGAGGAGGTAGAATCATTGGGTGACGCAAACAGTTAACACTGTTGACTGTCCACTAAAGACTGGAGGTTTATGTCGACCCAGAGGCATCTCAGAAGAGAAACCTAGTGATCTACTTGCAAATAAATGGCCATTCAACACTCTACAGAGCACAGTTCAACTCTGACACAAAAGGGGTCATCATGAGGTGGAGTTCATTCAACAGCAACTGGTGATGGTAATGGTCTGAAGGAGGCAATGGTGGAGGTTGGAGAGGTGGAAGAGTGCTGTTGAGTTGATGCTAACTCATTTGACAGAGCAGAATGACCCCATTGGGTTTTTTAGGTTAAAATCTTTATAGAAGCAGATTGCCAGATCTTTTCTCCCATGAAACAGCGTGGTTCTAGCCATACACCTTTTAGTTAGAAGATGAACGCTTAACCACTGTTCTACCAGGACTTCTTAGAATGGTGGCAAGGCTATTCAGCTCCGTGGCTGCAGTGCCTAGAGGACCCTCCCACCTAAGGTAGTGAGTAAACAAAGAACACAGCAATTGGAGATCAAAATCTAGAGGGAGACGCTATCTGCATGCAAACATTATTCCTTCAAAGATCTGAAAGGTGAAGATCAGGTCTGTTGTTAAAATTGTTGTTCAGAATTTGCCTGGCCCATTTTGTTCTCTTTTTATTCATTAATTAGTTATTCATTTATTTAATGCAGTTTTTAATTGTGTGCTTATTCCATCTTGCAAAGGTAGAATTATTCAGAGGAACATTTAAAAGAAATTAACAGTATGACAGGGTTTATAATTGTGCTTTAATCTTAAATTAATATCCCTCCTGTTTTCACGTTACTAGGACAATTATCCCGAACGGTACCAGAAGCAGGAAATTATGTATTGCCCTATCTATGGCATCCCCTCCTGGAGAGCGTACCATTTATCACAGCTTTTTAATCTCCTCTGTGTGCAATGAAAGATAAAACATCTCAACAATATTTCAGCATTTGGAGGAGATTAAAGCTCCTGCAAACATCCGTGTTTGTTTCACTCTGTCCTGATGCTGCATCTAACTGGGCCAAAGGGTAAGGTGGGCTTGGATACACCTTCAGGAATATGGTTCTTTGTTTGGAATTTCTGGGACCTGAAAAAGTCATGCAAATAATCCTAGCATGAAAACCAGGGGATGTGCAGGTTTCTCTTGGGAGTTCCTTCTCTAGCACTTCCAATTTTGCAGACCAATACTCGTTAGAATGTGCTTTAATGGTGAGTTAGCTGAGTTGAGAGAGTAAAGGGGACAAAGGCTGAATTTAGATTCTTGTACTGGTGGAATATTTTTTCCCATGAAAGACGAGTCCTTGATTTTAAGTTGCAGTAGTGCTTCCTTGCTGTCTCTATTGTTAGGGGAGGCCTAAGAAAGATACTCTGGGCACCTGGAGAAGAAGCAGCGAAGGAGAGGCGCCCTCTGCTGGTCGTGGAAAACTTGTTGCCTTTCTTGTTGTCGGACAGATATTGAACTCCAAGGCATGCCTCCATAGTCACCATTCACCCTACTCAGGGAGCTTCCTTGGCCACCAGATTCTCTCCTTTTGAGAAAAATTAAGGTTGCTTGTGGGAACTTCTCTTTCCAGTCTCATTTGGTGTCAGTTGCTTCTCCTCATTCCTCTCTCCTTATTTTCCACGCAGGAGCAGAGAGCCTTCTTTTTATACTTATAAGAAAGTTTATTTGTTTTTAAACATAAATTTTCTTCTAAGTATAGCATGCATACAGGAAAAGGCGTGCACATTTTTTTGTTTAACTGTGCATCACAATATTTTCAGACTGCAAGGTCAGTTTGAACCACAAGGTCTGCAGTTCAAACTCATCAGCTGCTGCTCCTTGGATACCCTATAAAGGGCCACTATGAGTCAGAACCGATTTGACTGCACTTAACAACAACAATGGAGTCCTGGTGTGGTGTTATGGGTTAATGCGCTGGATTGCTAAATTGGTTTGAACCACAAGGTCAGCAGTTCAAGCTCACCAGCTGTTTCTCATAAACACTGTACAGGGTCTCTATGGGTTGGAACCAATTCGATGACACTTAACAACAACAACAACAACAATAATCTTTTAAAAGTGGATGTACTCAAACCTCCACTCTTTCAATTAGCATCCGAGTGTGTTAACTGTTCACACCACCAGCAACCTTCCTCATGTAACCTGCCCAGACCAGAGACAGACCAGCTCTCCAAAAGTCCCCCTGGAATTACACCTCAAGTTACTCACCACTCCTCACCCTCAGGGGTGACCTCTGTGCTGACTTCTGTCACCTGACAGTGGTTTGTTGTTGTTAGGTGCCATTGAATGGGTACCGACCAATAGCGACTTCATGCACAGCAGAACGGAAACACTGCCCCATCCTAGGCCAACCTCACTACTGTTGCCATGCTTGAGTCCATCGATGCTGCCACTTGGCCAATCCATCTTGTTGGGGAATCTTCTTCTTTTTCTCTGACCCTCCGCTTTACCAAACATGATATCCTTCTCCAGTGACTAGTCCTTCCTGACAATATGTCCAAAGTGTGAGAGATGAAGTTTGGCCATCTTGGTTTCCAAGGAGCACTGTGGCTGCACTTCTTCCAAAATGGATCTATTGGTTCTTTTGGCAGCTCATGGCACTTTCATTATTCTCCTCCAACACCACAACTCAAAAGCATCAATTATTCTATGGTCTTTCTTATTCACTGTCCAGCTTTCGCATGCATATGAGGTTATTGAAAATACCATGACTTGGGTCAGGTGTACCTTAGTCCTCAATCTGACATCTTTGCTCTTCAACACTTTCAAAAGGTCTTGTGCAGCAGTTTTGCCTAATGCAATACATTATTTAATTTCTTTACTGCTGCTTCTGTGAGTGTTGATAGTTTAGACTGATTTTGATTTTAATTGTATATAATGGGATCTTATAGTATGCTTAGAAGCTCTGGTAGCATAGTGGTTATGAGTCAGCCTGCCAACCTCAAGGTAGGCAGTTGAAAACTACCAGCAGTTCCATAGGAGAAAGATGAGGCGTTCTGCTCCCGTAAAAATTTACAGCCTTAGAAACCCTGTGTAGGGTCGCTTGAGTTGGAACCACCTCCACGGTACTTAACAACAACAATAGTATGTTTGGTAGCATAATGGTTGAGTCTGACTGCTAACCTCAAAGCCAGCAGTTCAAAACTACCAGTGGTTCTGTGGGAGAAAGATGAGGTTTTCTGCTCCCATAAAGATTGACAGCCTCGTAAACCCTATACAGGGTCGCTATGAGTGGGCACCGACTCCACGGCACATCATCACCACCACCATATACCAGGATCTGGCCATTTCCACTTTCCTTGGACTACCCTCTCATTTCCCATAAAGAATTTCCCACATGGCACGCCACCATCACCAGTATGCTTACCTGATGGTTAATTTATGTGGACCCAGCTGTTGGTCAAATACTAGATATGGCTATGAAATAGTTGTGTGTATTAAATCAATTGATCTTAAGTAAAGCAAATTACCTTATATAATGTAACTGGATTTCTTCTAATCAGTTGAAGGCCTTACGAGCAAAAAGGGAGTGCTCGCTAGAGTATGTTCTGCTTCCAGACTATAAATAGATATCTTACCAAAACTCCTTCACTCTTTCTTTCTATCCTTGACCTACAGATTTTAGGGCACAAAACCGAAGGAATCTCCAGCCTGTTGTCTGACCTACAGATTTTGGACCTGCCAACCCTCTCCCCTATCAATCTTGAGAGATGGTTCCCTAAAATCGATCTCTTTTTCCTGTGTATGTCGTTGTTAGGTACTGTCAAGTTGGAGCTGACTTACAGCTACCTAATGTACAACAGAATGAAATGTTGCCAGGTCCTGCACTGCCATGCTCACAATCATCGCCATGCTGGAGTCTGTTAATCCATCTCACTGTGTGTGTGTGTCTTCCTTTTCTTTTGCTAACCCATCTCCAGGGACTAGTTTCTCCTGATAACATGTCAAAAGTACACGGTACAAACAAAGTCTATCTAAGGATCAAGGTGCTTCTAAGGATCATTCTGACTATGCAATGTTTCCAAGACAGATTTGTTCATTCTTCTGGCAGTCCATGTTATATTCAATACTCTTCATCAACACCATAATTCAAATACATTACTTCTTCAGTCTTCCTTTTTCACTGTCTAGCTTTCACATGCACATGAGATGATTGAGAAGATGAGGGTATGAGTCAGGTACAATTTCAGTTATCAAAGTGATATCTTTGCTTTATCTATGTGTGTGTATGTATGTATGTGTGTGTGTCTTAGACTCCTTGGATAAGGCAAACAGTTAAGCACTTCACTACTACTGAAAGGCTGGCAGTTAGAATCCACCCAGTAGCACCTTGGAAGACAGGCTTGGTGATCTGCTTCTGAAAGATCAGTCTTGAACAGAACATATAGAATAGTTCAACTCTGCACTTATGGGTGTCAATGAGTACGAGTTGACTTAATGGCCACTAACAACAACAACATAGATATATCTTTCTGATTCTACTTCTCTAGAGAGCGCTGACTGAGACAGTGCTCTTTCACAATAGCATAATGTTGTGAGGAGACACATCACGACCTTAAGTACTCCGAGTGATTTTTGTCCCATCCTTGTAACTATCCTTGCAAACACCCAACATGGCTGTTCTATTATACACATGGCATTGTTCCAGATACTGTGGATACACAGAGTTGCCCAAGAGGAGTTACAGAGCAGCATGCCGATGTGGGGGAACTGGGGGTGTGACCTGCCTTGTTGGCAGGTAAGGACTTACAAAGGAGTGCCAGCAGTTGTCTAGTCTGTTCTCTCGGTGAGGGCCTTGGCTCTGGAGGCATTTCCTTGAACTTTTTCTTCCTGGTAGAGCTAGAACAACTGCCATCCCTGACCCACCTATTCTTTGCTTCTGGCCTCTCAAGACCTTTATTCTTTGTGAGATATTGAGCTTAATAAAGAAGTTGCTGGTAATTACTGTGGTTGATAACAATTTACCCACTTTTTCTTTCAGATAAGGCACTTATATCTTGATAATAATTAATTCAACAACATGAATTGGCAGTGACTGTAACAATGGGTTCAAACAGCACTGATTGGGAGGATGGCTCAGGACCAAGTAGTGTTTTGTTCTGTTGTACATAGCGTTACTACGAGCCAGAACTGACTCCATGGCACCTAACCACATCTTGATAATGCCTTAAGCCAATCATCAACTGATTTCCAGTGGGGCAAACGTCCAAATCCTTCAGTGGTTTCTTTGTTCCTCTATACCTTCTTACCTGGTTGTATCCTTAATATCCTTATACTTTATAAAATTAGTTTTTTCTTTTTATAAATTGTTTTAAAGTATATATAATATGATATTTACCAACTCAACATTTTTCTAGTGTACGATTCAGTGGCATCTATCATGTTGTGCAAACATCACCATATTCATTGCCAATTTCCATCCCCATCAACAGGGACTCAATGCTATTGAATTACTCTTTTTTGTTGTTGTTGTTAGTGTAGTGAAAAATACACATCAAACATTCACCCATCCAACAATTTCTACATGCGTGTTTCAGTGGCATTGATGACTTTCTTCCTGTTGTACATATCGAGCTATCCTCTTGCAAATCTTCTTTAATACAAATTCAATGTCCCTAAGCAAAACTCCTTACTTCCCCCTCCCTCCCACCCCTGGTAACCACTGATAGTTTTTGTTTTCCATGTATTTGGTTATTTCATATAAGTGAGCTCAGACAGTGTTCATCCTCTTTTGACCGACTTACTTCACTTAGCATGGTGTTTTCAACATTCATCCACGTTGTTGTATATATCGGAACTTCATTTCTATTTATGGCTGAGTAGCATTCTATTGTGTTTATACCACATTTTCTTGTTGGGCATTTTGGTTGTTTACACCTTCTGGCTATTGTGAACAGGACTGTAATGAACACTGGTATACCGACATCAAATTACTTTTAACCAGAGGTGTTACTTCCTTACCCGATTCCAACCACCTCTGGCAGGTCTCCGACCTGCATTTCTCCTGCCAGCCAGGCCATTTCCTTATGGGATCTTACTTTTGCCTCCGATTCCTGCTCCTAAAATGATCTCTTACCCCGACACTCTATCACCATCTTCATCTCCTGGCTTAACTCTCCACAACTCACCTCCCAAGTCCTCTTTGTTCTACCTTCAAGATGTCTATGTGCTTGCCCCTTTTCTCCAGCCGTCTTGTCTTCATTCTCACTCTTTTTCCTCTGGATTGTTGAAAACAGTGCCCTTCCCTTCCCATGACTCTCCATCACCATATTCCTGTGAAGCAGCATCTGATGAGAATTTTAGTCAATCTTCAATCACTGCTCAGTGTCTATGGAATAGACCCTAACATCTATGGTCAACTGAGTTTTGACAAGGGAACTAAGTCCATTCAATGGGGGAAGTGTTTTCAACAAATGGTACTAGTAAAACTGGAGTTCCTTGTTCTCATTGGCCTGGCATTCAAAGCCCTCCATGATCCATCCCTGGTTTCCCCAGACATCCCATGATTTCCCCAGACACCCTCAGTCACAGTCTAGCCTTTTTCATTGCTCATATGTTTCCTGCTGTTCTGTGGGAAATAATGCTTTAGAATTGGACCAAGGTGGGGGGGGCTCCACAAAGGTCAAGTATCATGAGATATCTTGACATCTCATCCACACACAGTCCACTCTCCTTGCAAGATTTTCCCAGTTATCCCAGCAGCAGTCATCTTTCCCTCCCGAGTGCTACTGCACTTCCTCGCCATGTGGGTCTCCCCGTGTCCTGCTTGAGTGTTTCATCTCCCGGTAGTAGGCAGAATCATGTCTCCCCACATATGTCCATGTTCTAAGGCCCAGAACCTGTGAGTATGCTATGTTACATGCAAAGGCTGCAGGAGGAATGGTTTGCTAAGCAGATGACCTTGAGGTAAGATTATCCAGGTGGAGTCAATGTAATTACAGAGGTCCTTCAAAATGGAAGAAGGAGGCAGAAGCGGGTCAGTGGCAGAATGAGGTGATGTGAGAAACACCCACCTTGTCATTGCTGGCGCTAATGAGATGGAAAGGCCTGGGAGACAAAGAATGCAAGGAGCTCTAGAAGCTAAAAGATAAGGGAATGGGTTCTCCTCTACAGCTTCCAGAAGAGGGCAGCAGAAGGCACAAGAACCAAATTCTCCCTCTTCACAGAGTCTCCTGAAACCAGGCCCATGGTCATTTAATGAGCACCTAATATATATAATCATATATATAATCTAGACTCTGTGAAGGGGGAGAATTTGGTTCTTCTGCCTTCTGCTGCCGTCTACAGCAACCAAAACCAGTTGATCTCAAGAAGACTCCAACTCATGGTGACCTCATGTATGTCTCAGAAGAACTGTGTGCCACAGGGGTTTCATTGGTTGATTTTTCAGAAATAGGTCACCCAGTCTTTCTTCTAGGCACCTCTGGGTGGGTCCAAATCATCAAACTTTCCCTTAGTAGCTAATCAAGTTAACCATTTGTACCAGCTGGGGACTGCTTGAGTTAGTGTACTCAGCTCCTAACCAATGTTTGCAGGTTCAAGGCCATCTAGAGTTACCTTGAAAGACCTGGCAGTCATACTTCCCTCAAACCCTCTGAAGCAAGTTCTACTCTGACACACATGAGGCTGGGTCACCTTGCGGCAGAATTGATTAAATATTAACTGATTACTGCCCGTTCAGAGCTCCTTTATGCCTGAGGGTTCTCATTGTAGCAACGGCCCCTTTTTGGTGTCCTGTTTGAGCTTATTTAATTTTTGTTGAGTAAAATTTTATAGTTGGACCCTCTCTAGCAATTCTGTGTTTATTTAAAAGGGTAGCTCTGGAGTCATAAGACTATCTAAGCCCAAAGAGTTAAGCCATAAGGTAGAACATCTAGGCAATGATGTTGGTGGTGTTGAGCAGAGATTTCTACCAAGCCATTAACTCTTGGCATCTGTCTTAGTTCTCCAGGGTTGCTATAACAGAAACACCACAAGTGGATGGCTGCCTTTAACAGACGTTCCAGTTCAGGGTGCTGGCTTTCTCTCCATGTGGCTCTGTGGGAACGTTCTTGTCTCTTCAGCTTCTGTTCTTCAGCCCTTCGGTGATGTTCATGTGGCATGGCATCTACCTTCTCCCATCTCTGCTTGCTTGCTTGTCCTCATCTGCTCCTTTTATATTTTGTAGGAGACTAATTCAACACACAGTATAGTGGCTTATACTTGGGCTGCTAACCTCAAGGTCAGCAGTTTGAATCCATCAGCTGCTCCTTGGGACAAAGAGAAGCTATCTGCTCCTATAAAGATTTACAGTCTTGGAAAGAGACTCTATACAGGGTTGCTATGAGTTGCAACAGACTTGAGGGCACACAACAAAAACAAAGTCAAAACACACCCAACACTTACCTTGTTTCATTGGCATAACAAAGACAACCTATTCCCAAATGGGATTATGACCACAGACGTTGTTGTTGTTGTTGTTGTTGTTAAGAGCCGTCAAGTTGATTTTGACTCATGTTGTTGTTGTTAAGTGCTGTCTCAGAGAGATCCTGTATAGAATTTCCAAGGAGCCACTGGTGGGCTTGAACCTCCAACCTTGTGGTTCTGTGCCTATCGTACAGTGCCACACAAGGACTCCAACCACAGGCATAGAGGCTAGGATTTACAACACCTAGCTTTTTTGGTAAACTGTACCCACCTCGCAGTATGGCTAGACTGAGGATTTTACCCACAATGTACGAAGAAAGTTGAGAAGCCACAGGACACATGTTGTTGTTGTTAGGTGCCATTGAGTCACAATATAGGGTTTCTGAGGAGCAGCTGGTGAATTTGAACTGCCGACCTTGTAGTTCAAAGGGCTTTGCAATCTGGCGCAAAAAAAAAAGCACAGCACCACACCAGGACTCCCCGGGACACATGGGAACACCTTAAAACTGTGTCTATTCTAGATGTGATTTTTCATCAGTAAACCATAGATAGATATACTAGTGTCTTCGTTTCCTAGTGTTGGTACAACAGAAATATCACAATTTACAAGAAACATATTTTCTTGCAGTTCTGGAGGCTGAAAGTCGAAATTAGTGTCTCAGTCATGTTGAGTTCTTGGTTTGCAGCCCTGGGAATTTCTTGGTTCCTTGGAACTCCTCATAGGGCATAGCTCTTCCCCTGTGTTCAATCTGTTCTTCTTATAATGCAGAATTGATTCTATTTAGGGTGTTGTTGTTGTTAAATGCTGTCAAGTTGGTTCTGAATCATAGATACCCCTGTGGGGTTTTTGAGGAGACGATGGTGGGTTTGAACTACCGCCCTTGCAGTTAGCTGTCTAATGCTTATCCTACTAAAGATACCCTGTCTCCAAACAGGATTACATCCATATATTCAGAGGTTAGGATTCCAACACACATTTTGTGGGGATACAGTTCAGCTCACAATGACAGACTGCCTCCCACCCCCATGTCCTGGACCATTTCAGCAGACCCTGAGGCTGCTGGCTGTTTTCATTTGCACTTTCTTTCTCACCAGAGATGGGACTTCTGTGGCTGTCTTGTCCAATCCTCTTGCACGCAATCACACTTCTCCATTTCCTGACCTTCTTGCCCCACCTCCTGCCGTGACCAGCTGTGTTACCTCCTCTGCTGTGTGGAGCAACGGTGTTTCCCCTTCTACTGGAACACACCTTGTGTCAGAGCAGTGGAAGGACCTTGTGGGATGGGGTAAGAATCTGAGTTCCAGTCTCAGTTCTGCCAACAGCCAGCTGGGAAATCTAAGCAGTTTATGCCATCTCTGTGGGCTTCCCATTTCTCAACAAAAGACAGAGATTTGAAGTCTATGGACTTAGAAAATGGCTAACCCAAGAATCCCTGCTCAGTATTCTTTAATGACTCCAAATCACGCTAAAGATGAAGTCCAACCACCTTCATATAGTTCACAAAGTCCAACGAACCTTGATAGCTTCATTCTTACTCTTCTTCCAAACTCAAGGCTCTAGCAATAGTGAATAACTTGAAGTTCTCAGAATATATCATTGTTGTTATTAAGTGCTGTTGAGTCAGTTCTGACTTTCATAGTGATCCTATATAGCATTTTTGAGAGGCAGCTGGTAAATTTGAATTACCGACCTTGCAGTTAGCAGTCCAGTGCGCATCGTACAGTGCTATGTCATGTTTCCTCTTACTCCCAGGATTTAGCAGATGGTGTTCTCTCTGTCTTCATCTCTTGTTCTTCCTTACCTCTTTCTGCCTTTGACACTTACCTTTAGGGCCTCATCTTAGACTTCACTCCTTATTTTGGCCCCTACCTCTCAGATTTGGCTAGTTATCACTTCCATGTGGTTTATGAAGACACTCAGTTTATCTCTATTTTGGCACAATTTTAATAGTCAGCTTACTTGTCTGATCCCTGTCTACACCCATTAGTCTATAGACTTTTTGAAGACAAGATGTGTGATTTGTTCACTGTGAAGTCCCATGTCTGTAATTGTGTTCTCCAATATGGGAGCCGCTAAACCCTAACTAGGGAAATATGTGGGTGTTACTGATGCTGAATGCATCTGGCCTGTAACTGAGAGGTTTGAATCTACACAGAGGTTCCTTGGAAGAAAGATGTGGCAATCTAATTCTGAAAACTCAGCCAATGAAAACCCTATGGAATGGAGTATTATTTTGACACAGTTTTACTCAGAGTAGACTTGATGGCATCTGGTTAGCCACTAGCCACAGGTGGCTATTAAGCACTTGAAATATGACTACTCTGAATTGAGATGTGTTCTAAGTATAAAACATATGCCAAATTTAAAATACTGATAACAAAGAAAAATGTAAAGTATTCCATTAATAATTTTTTATATTGATTGCTTGTTAAAATGATAATACTGGGGTTGTTGCTGTTGTTAAGTGCCATCAAGTCAACTTCAACTCATAATGACTCTGAATAGGGTTTCCAAGGAGCGGCTGGTGGGTTTGAACCTCTGACCTTGTGGTTCAAACTGACCTTGCAGTCCAGTGCTTCTCCTACAGCACCAAAGTAGAATATATTTGTTACCAATTAAAATGATAATACTTAGGCTTTTGTTAAGTGCCATTGAGTCAGTTCCAATGCACAGTGATCCTGTATTGGGTTTCTGAGGAGTAGCTGGGGGGTTTGAAACATTGACCTTTGCTTAGCAGTCCAGTGCTTATTATCCTAAAGCACCATATCAGGACATAGCATTAAATAAAATTGGGGTTCACTGAAACATATGATTAATATTTATTTTAGCTGTTGCTTATTTGCATTTTTTATTGTGACCATTAGAAGGTTTAAAATCGCATCAGAGACTTGCATTTGTGGCTTGCACAGTGTTTCTAGAATGGTGCTGGCCTAGATTGCATTGTGTGGCACAGCTGTTGAATGACTGCATGGAGAGAGAATCTCTGTGAAAGGGTAGGTGACTATTTTCCCACCCCAGCCTCAGCTCACATGGCTCTGAGTGCTGGGTTGGCTCCAGGATGACCCCCCCCCACACACACACACACACGCACACATGCTTATGCTCTGAACAGTTTGCATATCAATAGTCTTGGATCTGGGTCCCCAGGAATGGGTCAACCTGGCTTAAGCAATTGGACTCTATCTTCACGCACATTGTGCACCTGTGTCCATTTCTCTTGAAAGAAAATATTATCATGACACCCTAAATTCGGAACAGGACAGACTCTCATTATGAACAGTTGCAGCATGTCTTGACATCACAGGGATGATTTTCCTAGTAGTAGTAGGTGAGGGCATGATTCTTCCTGGAAATTCCTCATTTTGTTTTATCTTGATGCAAGAATCAAACAAGAAACATTGATTGGCTTAAGAATTTTACAGCCTCAGCAAAGCTCAATGCACAAAGAATTCTTTGATTAAGGAGCAACTGTAGCTTTCCTGTGTACAGAACGTTGGCTTTTTCCTCATCCTCTCCTTTGTTGGCTGATGGTAAAATCTGTGGGAGGGGTTTTCATAGATTGCGCTTATCACAGTCTAGAGTTTTTGAATTCTGATTTCCTGAAGGATTAGCCATGGGTATAACAAGAACAATATTCTCTGGGATGCCAAAGCTCTACCTGGGCATAGTTATCTGGCCCCTCTTTACCTTTATTCTTAGTCCCCTCTCAACCCCTCTCAAACTCTAAGCTTTAGCAATAGTGAGTAACTTCAAGTCCTCAGAATATGCCCTATTCCCAGGATTTTGCAGATGTCCCTCTGTATTCATTACTTTACATATATTTTCCTTACTTCCCTCAGCTTTTGACTCATAATTACCTATTGGGTGTCATTTTAGACTTCATTCTCTGTTTTGATCACTACCGCTTCCAATTTCATTATGTATCACTTTCATGTGACTCTTAATTTACTTAATTTACCTTAAATTCAGCACAATTCTAATAACCTGTTTCCTGGCCTGAACCCTGCTGACAACCAATAGTCTACAGGCTTTTTGAAGGCAAGAGCTGTGATTTATATACTGTGGCTCCCTGGTGTCTAGAGATGTGGGAGCCACTCACTACTAGCCAAGGGAATATGTTGGTATTATTGTTTGGTCCCATTGAATCATTTCTGACACATGAAAAAACATTGCCTGGGCCTGTGCCATCCTCACAATTGTTTTTACAATGACTCCATTGCTTCTTCTACTGTTCCAATTCATATCCTTGGGGAGTCTTCCTCTTTTTTGCAGACCATCCACTTTACCAAGCATAATGTACTTCTCCAAGCACTGGTCCTTCCTGATTAATATGTCCAAAGTATGAGAAACAAAGTCTGACCATTCTTGCCGAGCATTCTGACTATACTTCTTAAACACAGATTTGTTTGTTCTTCTGGCAGCCCATGGTACTTTCAATGTTCTTCTCCAACCCCACAACTCAAATACTCCAATTCTTCTAGCCATGTGGATGGCGGATATCAAGTACTTGACGTGTGGCTACTCTGAATTGAGATGTGCTGTAAATATAAAGTACACCTTAGCTTTAAAAGACTCAGTACCAAAGAAAAAACTGGAAAGTAACTAGTCAATAAATTTATATTGATTATTTGTTACAATGATAATATTCATCAAGGCAAAGGAAGACAATGGGAGGAACATAGGAATCAAAGACAACAAAGGTAAATGCTATTACACATAATACTGCCACAACAGCAGAATCAGTGGTCTGTGAGTGGACACATAGACACCAAGCTAAACAGGTATGGGAAGGCGAATGGCGCTATACACACAAATACAGACAGGCTTAGCAATACGTCAAAGGAGCTCTGGTAGCATAGAGGTTATGAGTTGGGCTGCTAACCTCAAGGTCAGCAGTTCAAAACTAGCAGCAGTAGATGAGGTTTTCTGCTCCTGTAAAGATTTACAACCTCGGAAACTCTATACAGAGTCAGCATGAATAGGAACTGACACAGACAGTGCTGTGCTTCTCAGCCCACGGAGCAAGTAATGCTGAGTGACTTTGGGCAGGAGCCTTGCTTGCAGTAAGGCACTTAAGTTGGGGAGCTTGGCTTGCTGACCAATGAAACTATAGCTGAATATCTTTAGGCTAAGGCTTAAGGTGGATTGGGTGTCCTGTGGCATTTATCAGCATTCCTAAAAGAGCTTTGTAACTTTGGCACAGCAGAGAGAGGCCTGTCTGTGGGTACAACTGAGGAGAGGCTGTGGTGACTGGAAGAATTGTGTACTGAGCATTTCTGACTCTGAATTGCAGCCTGTTAATGTCATATGAATAAAGGAATTGGGACTACACCAAGAACAAAACAAATCCAAACAAATACACACACATACAGAGGCATGTTATTGCTGTTAGGTGCCTTAGATTCTGTTCTGACTTATTACTACCCTACATAAAACAGAACAAAACATTGCCCAGTCATGCTCTATTCTCACAATCATTGCTGTGTTAGAGCCCATTGTTGCAGTAACTGTGTCAATCCATCTCATTGAGCGTCTACCTCTTTTTCACTGATGCTCCACTTTATCAAACACGATGTCCTTCTCCAGGGATTGATCCCTTCAGATGACATGTTCAAAGTATGTGAGACAAAGTCTCGCCATTCTTTCTTCTAAGGAGCATTCTAGTGGTACTTTTTCCAAGACAGGTTTGTTCATTCTTCTGGCAGTTAATGGTATATTCAATATTCTCTGTCAATACCATAATTCTTCTTTGGTCTTCCCTATTAGTTGTATCATTTTTGCATGTATTTGAGGCCCGCACATGTAAGAAAAAGAACAGAATAGGACAGAACAAAACAAACTTAAACACACACATAACAAAACTAATGTATTAATCTAGGGATGCCGAGTTAAGATAGAGTATAACCCATTAAATAAAATTTCAGGTTAATGTTTTATAAGTGTTCCTTATTTTATACTAATCTTGGAAACTTTCCATTAAATATTAATTTTTATGATCACATCAAAGCCATACTTACATTTTAACATTTTAACTCTTAGTAGCAGGCTTTAAATTCTACAAGGAAAGTTGAAACTGTGAAATGGCATTCCATAGCAACCAAAGTGCAAAATTCTTAATAGTGATATTAAATCAGAGGAGTCTCAGTCTCTCCACCATTTGTCTATCAGTTTGTCATACTGTGGTGGCTTGTGTGTTACTGGGATGCTGGAAGCTATGATACTGGTATTTTAAATACCAGCAGGTTCACCATGATGGATAGACTTCAATGGAGCTTCCAGACTAGTAAGGACTAAGAAGACGAAAGAGGTTATCCACTTCTGAAATATTAGCCACTGAAAACCAATGAATACCAGCAGATCATTGTCTGATATAATGTCAGAAGGTAACCCTCGCATGTTGGAAGACACAGTAAAACTGAGGAAGAGGCGCCTTCTCAAAGTAGAGTCAACCTTAGTGAGACAGATGGACCAAAGCTTCTGGGACCTTCATTTTCTCGTATGGTATGATTAAAAGGAGAAGAAACAATTACAAACATGTATTAATCATCAAAATACAGATTGTATAAAGTATGAATCTAGGAAAATTGCAAGTCATCAAGTATGAAATGGAACTCACTAGACATTAGTGAACTGAAATTGACTGGTGTTTGCCATTTTGAATCAGACAATCGTATGGTCTGTAGTCAGAAAATATGGCCTTGGTGATAGAAATTATTCTGGAGATCACATGATAGAATTTTGCAAGACCAATGACTTCTTCATTGCAAATACCTATTTTAAACAGCATAAAAGAAGACTATACACATGGACCTCACCAAATGGAATGCACAGGTATCAATTGACTACATCTGTGGAAAGAGTCAGTAGAAAAATTCCATATCATCAGCCAGAACAAGGCCAAGGGCAAACTGTGGAACAGAGCATCATTTGATCATATACAAGTTCAGGCTGAAATTGAAGAAAATTAAAACAAGTTCACGAAAGCCAAAATATAATCTTGAACCTATACAACCAGAATTTAGAGATCATCTGAAGAACAGATTTGATGCATTGGACATTAAAGTCCAAAGACCAGTAGAGTTGTGACTTCAAGAACATCAAAAAGGAAGAATGCAAAAGGTCATTAAGAAGACAAGAAAGAAGGAAAAGACCAAAATGTATGACAGAAGAGACTCTGATGCTTATTCTACACCATAGAGATGCTAAAGAAAATTGAAGAAATGAGGAGACAAAAGAGCTGAATAGAAAATTTCAAAGGGCAGCTTGAAAAGACAAAGTGAAATATTATACCGAAATGTTCAGTAGACCTGGAAGTAGAAAACCAAAAGGGAAGAACATGCTCAGCATTCCTCAAGCTGAGGGAACTGAAGAAAAAAATTCACCCTTGACTTTCAATGTTGAAGGATTCAATGGACAAAATATTGAATGATGCAGAAAGCATCAGAAGAAGACGGGAGGAATACACAGAGCCACTGTACCAAAAAGACATAGTCAGTGTTCAACCATTTCAAGAGGTACCATATGATCAAGAGCCAATGATACTGAGGAAGAAGTCCAAGGGGTATTGAAAGCATTGGCAAAGAACAAGGCACCAGGATTTGATGTAATACAAATGGAAATCTTTTAACAAGTTGATGTAGCACTGAAGGCACTCATTTATGCCAAGAAATTTGGAAGATAACTACCTGGGTAACTGACTGGTAGAGATCCACTTTTGTGCCCATTCCAAAGAAAGGTGATCCCATAGAATACAGAAATCATCAGACAATATCATTAATATCACATGCAAGTAAAATTTTGCTAAAAGTAATACAACAATGGCTTAAACCATATACTGACAGAGAACTTCCAGGGGTTCAAGCTGGATTCAGAAGAGGATGTGGAATGAAGGATATCATAGTTGACATTAGATGGATCTTGGCTGAAAGCAGAGAATACCAGAAAGATGTTTACCTGTGTTTACCTTAGTCAATGTTTATTGCCTAAGCAAAGGCTTTTGATTGTGTTGATCATGACAAGCTACGGACAGCATTGCAGAGAAGGAGTATCCCGGAACACTTGATTGTGCTCATGAAGAAATAGTACATAGGCCAAAAGGCAGTTGTTCAAAGAGAACGAGGGAACAATGAATGATTTAAAGTGGGAAAGGTGTGTTCCAGGATTATATTATTTCACCATACTAATTCAATCTGTATGCTGAGCAAATTACCTGAGAAACTGGATTATATGTGGAAAAACATGACATCAAGATTGGGGGAAGGCTCATTAACAGCCTATGATATTCAGATGGTACAACTTTGCTTGCTGAAAACAAAGATAACTTAAAATTACATACTGATGAAAATCAAAGACCACAGCCTTTGGTATGGGTTGCACCTCCATGTAAAGAAAACGAAAATCCTCACCACTAGACCAATAAACAACATCCATATAAATGAAGAAAAGATTGAAGTTGTCAAAGTTTTCATTTTGCTTAGA
>NW_006408540.1:13052845-13054009 GCF_000296735.1 Chrysochloris asiatica | reverse complement strand
CAACATCCATATAAATGAAGAAAAGATTGAAGTTGTCAAAGTTTTCATTTTGCTTAGACCCACCATAAACACTCATGGAAACAGCAGTCAAGAAATCAAACGACGTATTGCATTAGGCAAATCTGCTGTATAAGTTCTTTTTAAAGTGTTGAAGAGCAAAGATGTCAGTTTGAAGACTGAGGTGCGCCTGACCCAAGTCATAGTATTTTCAGTAACCTCATATGCATGTGAAAGTTGGACAGTGTATAAAGAAGACTGCAGAAGAATTGATGCCTTTGAGTTGTGGTGTTGGAGGAGAATATTAAAAGTACCATGGATTCCCAAAAGAACAAACCTGTGTTGAAAGTAGTATGGACAGAATGCTCTTTGGAAGCCAGATTTTGTCTCTCATATTTCAGACATATTATCAGGAGGAACCAATCCCTGGAGAAGGATGTGGTAAAGTAGAGGGTCAGGGAAAAAGAGGAAGACCCCTAATGAGATGGATTGGCACAGTGACAGCAGCAATGGGTTCAAATGTAGCAACGATTGTGAGGTTGGTGCAGGACTGGGCAGTGTTTCGTTTTGTTGTGCATAGGGTCGTCATGAGTTGGCACAGTCTTGATGGCACCTAACAACAACAACAACATGACAGAAATGATAAATTGAAGAGGAATGGTGTCATATTCATCATTAAAAAGAAGATTTCAAGAGTTATCTTGAAGTACAATTCTGCCTAAACCCCAAACCAAACCCACTACATAGAATTGACAATAGCTCATAGGGACTATATGAGTGATGTCTGTGATAAACTAATATCCATATGCCTACAAGGAAGACCCTGGTGTGACCCTGTGGTGTGACTACTAACCACAAGGTCAACAGTTCAAATCTACCAGTAGTTCTTCAGATATCCTGTTGGATTTCTGACTTGACACTGACTCAACAGCACTTAACAACAACAATAGCAACAAGAAGGAAAACCAGTTAATATTACTATTATTCAAATTTATGAACAAATCACTAATGCCAAAGATGATGAAATTGAAGATTTTTACTAACTCCTGCTGTCTAAATTGATCAAATTTTCTATCTAGATTCATTGATAACTATTGGTGATTGGAAGATGAAAGTTGGAAACATAGAAGGACGAGCAATTGGGAAATATGACCTTGTGATAGGAAC
>NW_006408540.1:13035277-13051760 GCF_000296735.1 Chrysochloris asiatica | reverse complement strand
TATTAACAGAAAAAAGATTGAAGTTGTCAAGGACTTCATTCTTCTTGGATCAACTATCAACACTTATGGAAGGAGCAGTCAAGAGATCAAACAACGTATTGCATTAGACAAATCTGTTTCACAAGACCTTTTTAAAGTATTGAAGAGCAAAGATATCAGCTTGAGGACTAAGGTGTGCCTGACTCAAGCCATGGTATTTTCAATAACCTCATATGCATGTGAAAGTTGGACAGTGAATAAGGAAGACGGTAAAAGAATTGATGCTTTCCTCTTGGAGGAGAGTATTTAAGGTGCCATGAGCTGCCTAAAGAACCAATAGATCTGTTTTGGAAGAAGTGCAGCCAGAGTGCTCTTTAGAGGCCAAGATGACCAAACTTTGTCTTTCATACTTAGGACATATTGTCAGGAAGGCCCAATCACTGGAGAAGAATATCATGTTTGTTAAGGTGGAGGGTCAAAGAAAAAGAGGAAGATGCCCCCCACCCCCCAATGAGATGGAATGGCCAAGCGGCAACATCGATGGACTCAAGCGTGGCAACAGTAGTGAGGTTGACCCAGGATCGGGCAGTGTTTCTTTCTGATGTGCATAAGGTCACTATAGGTCGGTACTGACTCGATGGCACCTAACAACAACAACAACAATCAAACTATTGGAGAATTATATGGACAAAATATTAAACAATTCAGAAAGCATTGATAGAAGATGGAAGGAATACATAGAGTCATTGTATCAAAGAAATTGACTGACACAAAATCATTTCAGTTGTTGTTGCTGTTGTTAGGTACCATCAAATCAGTACCAACTCATAGCAACCCTATGCACAACAGAATGAAACACTGTCTGATCCTGGTCCAACCTCACAATTGTTACCATGCTTGAGACCATTGATGCTGCAACTTTGCCAATCCATCTCGCTGGGAGTCTTCCTCTTTTTCTCTGACCCTCCACCTTACCAAACATGATATTTTTCTCCAGTGAATGCTCCCTCCTGACAATATGTCCAAAGTATGAGAGACAAGGTTTGGCCACCCTGGTCTCCAAGGAGCACTCTGGCTGCACTTCCTCCAACACAGATCTTTTTGTTCTTTCAATATTCTCCTCCAACACCATAACTCAAAAGCATTAATTCTTCTACGGTCTTCCTTATTCACTGTTCAGTTTTCACATGCATATGAGGTTATTGAAAATACCATGACTTGGGTCAGGTGCACGCTAGTCCTCAAGCTGACATCTTTGCTCTTCAACACTTTAAAGTGTTTAAAATCTCATCATTTCAGTAGGTAGCATATAATCAAGAACCAATGGAGGAAGTCCAAACTGCACTGAAGGCATTAGAGAAAAAAAAGGCTCCAGGAATTGACAGAATACAAATTGAAATATTTCAATAAACAGATGCAGCATTGAATGTATTCATTTGTCTAGGCCAAGAAATTTGGATGATAGCTACCTGGCCAATCAATTGGAAGAGATCTATATTTGTTCTAATTCCAAAGAAAGACAATCCAGCAGAATGCGAAATGTTAGTGAACAATATCACAAGTACAATTTTACTGAAGATCATTTTAAAGAACAGTTGCAGTAGTACATATCCATAAAAGTGCCAGAAATTCAAGCTGGAATCAGAAGAGGTCATGAAACTAAGGATACCATTCCTGAAACCAGATGGATATTTACTGAAAGCAGAGAATACCAGAAAGATGTTTACCTGTGTTTTATTAACTGGTGGTGGTGGTGGTATGTGCCATGGAGTCGGAACCAACTCATAGTGACCCTGTATAGGGTTTCCCAGGCTGTAAATCTTTAAGGGAGCAGAAAGCCTCATTTTCTCCCATGGAGCAGCTGGTAGTTTCGAACTGCTGACCTTAAGGTTCACAGCCCGATTCGTAACCACTACGCTACCAGAGCTCCTTATTAACTAGGCAAAGGCATTTGATTGTGTGGAGTATAACAAATTATGAATGTGTGATGAATGGGAATTCTAGAACATTTAAATTGTGCACATGCAGAACCTGTACATAAATCAAAAGGCAGTCATTTGAATAGAAGGGTAGTGTGTGGTTTAAAATCAGGACAGGTGTGTATTAGGATTGTATTCTTTCATCATACTTATTCATTCTATATTCTGAGCAAATAATTGAGAAATTGGACTCTATGAAGAAGAACACAGCATCACAATTGCAGGAAGACTCATTAACAATCTGTAATATGTGGATGACACAACCTTGCTTGCTGAAAGGTAGTTGAAACATTTACTGATGAAATCAAGGTCTGCGGTCTTCAATACCGATTATATTTTAACATAAGGAAAACAAAACCATCACAACTGGACCAATAAATAACATCTCAATAGAGAAAACAATGAAGTTCTCAAGGATTTCATTTCACTTGGATCCACAATCAACACATGTGGAAGCAGAAGCCAGGAAACCAAAGGACGTATTGCTTAGGGCAAATTGAATACAAAAGAGTGTTAAAAAGAGAAGACCTAACTTTAAGGATTAAGGTGTGCTTGGCACAATCAATGGCATTTTCAATGGCCTCGTGCCTGCAAAAATTAGCCAAAGAATAAGGGGAACTGAAGAAGAATTTATGCCTTTTAATTATGGTGTTGTAAGAACATTTAGTATACTATGGTCTGCCAAAAGAATGAAAAATCTGTCTTGGAAGAAGTACAGCTAGCGTGCTCCTTAGAATCAAGGAAGGTGAGGCTTTGTTTCATGTTTTGGACATGTCATTAGAAAGGCCCAGTCTCTGAGATGGATTGATTCCGTGGCTGTAACAATGGACTCAAACATAGGGAAGATTGTGAGGATAATGCAGGACCTTCTATTGAATATAAGGTAGGTATGAATTGGAACTTAACAAAAGCTAAATGTAAGATAAGCACTGAACTGCTAACTGCAGGTTAACAAACCCAGAAGTTGCTCCTCAAAAACCCTATTTAGGGTCTCTGTGAGTTAGAACCGACTTGACAGCATATAATGAGATCCTCTCATTGCAATACTGCTGGTACTTCAGGTCTCAACCATTGTTGCTGATCAGTGTTCAATATCTGTTGGTGACCACCACCAGTGACAGTCTCAAAAGTATCTCTTACACTCAAATACTGTGGATGTCCATTTTTAGATGATAAAATTGAGAAAACTATCTTTTAAATTTTATTTTGTGATTTTTATGTCCTGAAGGAATTAATTCTTAATCTTCTAGAATTGATTAGATAATCAATAAGAGAAAATACAACTAAAATGTTCCTTAGAGGAAAAGATGGTAAGACTTACTGTAGTTAGAGCTATGCATTTAGAAGGACTTCACACATGGCCTAAAGGTTTTCTGCCACTATTTTTAAATTCATCATAATTTTTGAACAAGGAGCCTAGCTCTAGCTGAGCATCATGGGATTTTTATTTTGCACAGGGGCAGCCCATAGCTAGAAGAAGTAAGGACTGTTCAGTGAGGACCATGATGGACAATCCAATAGCCAGCCCAATTATACTTATATGATCATAGATGAGGTTGAGTTATGTTTGTAGTGTTTGCACAAATTTCTTGCGCATGTTTGGCTATTGCTGCATATAATGATTCATTCAATTTTGTTCCATTTAAATAACAGTTTCAAAATTTGTTGTTTCATTGTGTTCTGATCCTTTGCCAAAATTCATAACTTCTAAATTTATCGTGTAATTTTAACATTCTCCTGTTCTGATGAAATGGAGGAAATGCAATATCAAAATTGCCACATTGTTTTTCTTTTAAAGAAATTGTTCTTTGCCTCTGAAAAGAAGCTTTTTCAAGGTTGAAATCTTTAGAACAAGAATTGCATACCCAAAGACCTGTAAAGGTCATGTACATGAGGGAAAAAAAACACAAAGAAATGAGGGCAGTGTGGTCAACTGGGGAGAGACTAATCCTTTAAGGGACAGCTCACTGAAGTTAGGGGTCACCCTTTAGAACCAGCAACAGCTCATTGAAGCCATGGGGCATGTGGGCCTGTGCTATCAGATTATTCTTCCTCCCACAAAAGGAACCCTAAATCCAGAAATTTATGTTACATCTCTTGATTTTTAAATGTGGGCTCAAATACAACACTTCATGACTGCTGCTTCAGAGAGAATTCTTAGCATGATTCCTTTTCTTTGTCCTAAATAATAGAAACATCTCTCATTTCTCTCTGATGAGAAGCCTTTTAGGATTAAAAAACAATATCTGTAATTTCACTTTGAGGCTTTTAAAGAGAATTTCTCTAACGTTGATGAAGAAATTTTACATTTGAAATCCAATGACAGCAACCCACCAGGTTAGCTAACCTCCTGCAAGTGGGGAAAGCCATTTGGTAACCTCTTGAAGCTTCTCCATTGTACCCAATCCTCGTCTGCACTCAAGCACAGCACTGTAAAATAGAAATATATTCAGAATCACATATGTAAGTAAGATTCTTCTAGTAGCCACATTAAAAAATAAAAAGTTATTAATTCATTTTAATATTTCATTTAACTCAGTATATCTAAAATATTATCATTTCAACATGTGGTAAGTATTAAAAAATTTTAACACAATAGTTTCATTCTTTTCTTTCACACTGTTGTTGTACGCCACTGAGTTGATTTTTGCCTTACAATGATTCCATGTGACAGAACAGAACTGCGCCTCCTCCCCACCCCACACACACGCAGGGTTTTCTAGGCTGCCATTTTATGAGAATGAGTCTCCAGGTGTTTCGTCTGCGGAGTCAATGGGTGGGTTCAAATTGCCAACCTTTTGGCTCACAGTTGAGTGCTTCACTGTTAGTGCCACCAGAGATCCTTTTTACTTGCAACACATCTCAAATGTTCAATAGCCAAAAACAGCTAGTGGGTATTGTGGTTGGTCTAACTCCTGGGGATCTTATGTAAAAAAAATGGAAACATTTCCTTGTCCTTCATGAACATTGTTTTGTTTGAATCCATTGTGATTATGTCAGCCCATCTCATTGTGGGCTTTCCTCATTTTTGTTGGTTGTCCACTTTATTAAACACAATGTCCTTTTCTAGTGAGCTTTCCTGATAACGTGTCCAAAACAAGCTAATTGAAATCTTGGCACCATCCTTCCTTGATTATATTTATTCTAAGGTTAATTTGTTCATTCTTTTGGCCATCTGTGGCCTAAAGTACCATACTGAAAATTTCAAGTCTAATTTGTTCCACTGCACTTTTGTGTCCAAAGCTGCTCAGGTAAAAAGTTGGCAGATCCAATAATTGTACTCAGTTTTTGAACTCTTTGCCTTTCTTAATACATTGATTTGTTCTAAGTATTAAATGCAGAATCCTGGTATCCCCTTGGGCTTAGCATTTGTAGAGTTTAATAAGAGTTTGAGAGAGAAGTACATGAAGGAGGAGAATAAGAATTATGAATAAATCTGAAAATGCTGCAGTAGTTTCAGGGGTCACATGTCAGATTTCAGGTGGCAACTTCTCATAGATGCAGAGTTTGCATTTTTTCAAAGGGTGTTTGGGGCTAGATAAGGGCCACTAACTATGGAGAAAAACAGGGCTAATTGAGACTCCTAGTATTTTTACTCACGGGGTTTAGATGTTATACAAACAGAGACTTAGCAATTGGGCAGATAAGCAAAATCAGGAGTACTGCTACCTTTTGTTGAAGCACTTGGCTTTTGTGGGATGGCTGGTCCATTTACAATATTCAAGGCATAAGAAAACTTAGTTGTTGATGTAGGTTGAAATGGGGCGTTCTTTGATAAAGTGGTGGGAGACAGAAAAAGGAACAGTACCTGGTCCTATGTCTCTGTGCAGAGACTCATCTGGTGAGCTCCAGGGTTGAAGAGGTTTGAGTTTTGCCTGAGTCCTTCTATCCCTGGTGGTGCTGGTGGGGAGTTTCCTGACTCTACACTGACATTTCTGAGAGAAATATTTCTGAGCACTGAGTGTTCATCCACCCAGCAACCCTGTGGAAAAAAAAGACCAGATGGTCTGCTCCCATAAAGATTGTTGTTTTTGTTAAATGCTATTGAGTTGGTTCTGACCCATAGTGACCCTTATAGGGTTTCCAAGGAGCGACTGGTGAACTTGAACTGCTGACTTTGCAGTTCAAATGGCTTTGCAATCTGGTGCATTAACCCACAGCGCCACACCAGGACTCCCCATAAAGATTACAGCCTAGAAAATCCTATGGAGAAGTTCTTTGTCCTGTAGGATCAACACAGTGGCATTGGACAACATTTCAATAATTTTTTGTTGTTGTTGTCTTCCAGAATTTGTATAGAACTTTGCAATAGTTTCCATTAGTTGTGCTTTTTACTAACTCAATCCTGCATTCTGTAAATGTTGATAACTTAGTTGCAGGCCGAAAACAGATATGCTGCTGTTCTTAAGTGTCATCAAGTTGGTTCTGACCTATAGTGACCCTGTATAGGGTTTCCAAAGAGCAGCTGGTGAGCTTGAATCACCAACATTGAGGTTCAAACTGACAGTGCAGTCCAATGCCTTAGCCCACAGCGCCGCACCATCATTTAAGGTTTGCATCTTCTAAACCACGATGTGATAGCTAGACATAGGTAATTGCTGATATAGGATATGCTCAGGGCATTAGAGTGTTGATTTGGGAGTTTGGATCAGACAGTAGACCAACCTGAAGAACTGATGTGAGGAAGTTGCTATGGTTGGTTGCAGGACTTTGCAGCAATATGAGTAGATTCATGATGCTGGAGAGAGTTCAGCTTGCCTGGGTTTTTTTCTTTACTCATAATTATAAGTAATTTTTATTGCTTGGTACATCCTTCCTTTTCTACAATATTAATTTATAAACTGTTTTCTTCAATCATAACTTGAGTGTCTATGACAATTTTTAAAATATATTCATTAATTCACATACTTATTAAAAATATTCCTTTGGTTTTCAAATGGAGAGACCCACACTGGAGATTGAGCTGATGAAACCATCATTTCTTCTCAAGAAGTTGATCACCTGATGATTCACATTCCTCCACATTAACCCACTCAGGTTTGATCACCACAATCAATATGGTTATTCCTCAGTATTCATGTAATTTGTTTTGGGTTCAATTTGTTGTTTGTATTCCTAGTATGGGGGTCAATCAAAAGGTCAGCAGTTCAAACCCACCAGCCGCTCCTTGGAAACCATATACAGGGTTGCAATCAGACCACACTTAACAACAACAACAACAATATTCCTACTGTATTTTCTGAAGTGTCCAGTCTCACCTAAGCAACTAGACATTTTCAGTAACATGTTCTTTTCCTTTTTCTTAATAACTCTTCATTGGGATTTTCAGCAAGATGACAAACTAGGCAGAAACATTACATAGACCTTCTACAACAAAGATACAGAGACCAAATGAAACTGACACAGATGAACGTTCTGGATCCCTGACAATAAGAGTAAAGATTAGAGAAGTGGACTGAGTGTTTGATGGGAGAAGAAACTGAGCAGGGATGACTAGAGAGGGAGACTGATCATGAATGGCTGGCCGGACACAATGCAACCATCTTGTGAGCGGCTTTGGCAATAGAAGGAGGCCTGGAAGAGCAGATTCACACATGGGATGGGAAAGGTGAGAGTCCTTGTTTTTCCCCATGCTCCCCTGGTAACCAGAAGTGTGGCCAGCTTCCATCCTCATCCATCCCAAGACAAACCCTGCCCTTCAGGAGTTTGGAGCCACATGGTTGGGAGACATGTCAGTGTGAGGCAGGGGCCAGTTATGCTGCTTCAGAGCTTGGATTCAGGCAGGATAGACCCATAGACTCCATAGAGGCACCAGACCAGTATTTAACCAATACCCTGCCTCAAGTAGCCTTGTGGTCCTAATAGACTATGAAACTATTTCCATCAAAGACCTCCACGTACTGCTTCCAGACTGAGCTCCCTAAACACAGGTAATACTGAGGCCAACAGGAACTCCATCTAGAGTCAGGAACTTTGCTGCCACATCCCTTCCACACCTACTTCAGGAGTTTCTTGGCTTGCAGGAACCCCCAGGGTTTTCTCCTCGCTGGGTCCAAAAGCTGCACTGTTTTTTGTTTTTGTTTGTTTTTCTTTTTAGTGTTTCATTGTTTTTGTTTATTCTTTCTCCTCAATTTTCTTCTCTTTCCATTCTCTTGAAGTTTATCCTTTACATCTCCACTTTTGTTTTTCCTTCGTTTCTTCTGTTTCTAATTTCTCCTCTTCTTTTGTTTTTCCTCCTTTTGGTCTTCTTTACTGTGCTCTACTTTTATTTTTATCTTTCCTCTCCCTAGTTTTCCTTTTTGTTTTAAAATTTCTTCCTTTTATTTCCTCTCTTATTTTTCTCTTCAATAACTCCATTTTCCTGTATGTCTTTTGTCTTTATAGTTATTATATTCTGTTTTACTGGTTGCTACCTGTTTTTATTTGTTGTTGTTATTTTCCCTCTTCATTATTTCCTCTTTCATTGTTGGTTCATTGTTTGCTCTTTATGTTTTGTTTTCTTGTGTGTGTATGTATGTGGTAGGGTTCGCTTTCCCACCCGACAGGAGACAGCAACTGTGCCCATACATCCCAGTCACAATCATACACCATTGGGAAAGAGATAAAAGCTCCTATACTACCTGATCAGTGAAAGAGAACAGCCAACACAAGTCAAACCCACCCTAACTGAGGTGCACGATCAGCAAACGAGAGCAGTGTATAGACTTCTATTCTCTAATGACACCCACAGGAGACATCAACACACAATCATCAGCTAAATACAATATGGCAATCCACAATGCCCTGGAAACAACATACAATTTTAGCTCACATGGAGAAACAAGAGAAAAATGGCTTAAACAAATGACAAAGATGCAGAGCTAGGAAACATTTCTGAGTAACAGAACTAATTGAAAAAATACTCAAAAGAATGATATTTATGTACCTCATAAGGATTGACAGAAAGATTAAGGAGAACACAGAAGACGCTTTAGAAGAATTTAGGAAAACATTACAAGAACAAGAACAAAGAAGTTGACAATGCATTGAAAAGGCAAAGGGGTAGATTTGAAGCAATGGAAGCTTGGATCAGTGAGCTTGAAAATAAGTGTGTCAATATTAGTATGCTAGAAGAACTCCTGGTGTGCACTGTAGAATAAGCAATGAACTACAAACCACAATGTCAGCAGTTCAAACACATCAGCTGCTCCTCAGAAACCCTATACAGGGTCGCTATGAGTTGGGACCAACTTGATGACACTTAACAACAACAGAAGAAAGTTCAGGAAAAAGTGAAAAAATCTGAAGAAAGTCTACTAGTTATATGAGACACTATGAAGAGGAGCAACTTAGGGTGATTGGAATTCCAGAACAGAAAGAGACATTAAAAACACAGAGAAAATGATTGAAGAGCTGTTGCAAGAAAACTTTCTTAACATCAGGAAGGATGAGAAGATAGGCATACAAGAAGCTGGACAAAAGTTGTTAGAAGAAAAACTTTCCTAACGTCATAAAAGACAGGAAGATAAGCATACAAGAAGCTGAACAAACCACAAGCAGGACAGAACCCAAAAGAAAATCACAAGACATTTCATAATCAAACTTTCCAAAACCAACGACAAGGAAAGAATCCTGAGAACAGCTCAGGAAAAACAAAAGTTACCTACAAAAGACTAATCTCTGATTTCTTAGCAGAAACCATGCTGCCAAGAAGGCATTGGGATAACATTTATAACACTCTAAGAGAAAAAAAAAAAAAAAAATGGCCAAGAACCATATACCCTGATTTCTCATCAGAAATCATGCAAGCAAGAAGGCAATGGATGGCATATCCAACACTCTGAGAGAAAAAACAAAACCAAAACCAAAACCAAGATTCTTATACTCAGGAAAAAATATCCTTCAAATATGGCAGTAAAATTAGGACATTTCCTGATAAACAGAAGTTAAAGGAATTTGTAATGTTCAGAACAATTTTACAAACAATGCTAAAGGATATTCTTTGGACTGAGAACCAGCACAACAGACAACAACCGAGATGACCATATATGGTAAACTCAATCCAGGCATAAAAGTATTTAAAGTAAAACAAATCTACAAGATGGAAAATAGAGAGATAGAGATACAAATTTATAAAGAAGTCAACTACAAGACAAAAAGGGGAAAAGTGTAGATACAGACCTTCCAAATAGTTAGGAAGTCAAGCAGATTTCAAGATAAAATAGACGGTTTTAAATAGGGAAAAAATTAATAAATAAAGCAAATTAATACACCCGTGTTGCCAAACTGAAATGAGGGTTTGCCGCCTGTCACTGTAGTCAGTCACAGAGATGGGGAGAGATCCAATCCAAGCTTTATTAGCAGAAAGTCAGCAGTCTGGAGGACAGAGAGAATAATTTCTCAAGACGGTCCAGTCTGTTATGCAGAGCGGGCACATTATATAGGGTAAGTTACATTTGGATGTACACTTATTCTATCTTAACATCAAGATAGCATTTTTTTTTTGGAAAAAGAAGCAATAAAGCAATAAATTTCCTCAAGCATTCTACCTTTAGGGAAAAGGAAACTATCAGGCACTAGTCCTTCTCAAACATTCTACCTTTTAGGATGCAAGCTGCTTAGTTAACTATCTGGGTGGGCTTAAGCACATCCTGTTTTCCTTCTAGGACCATGAGGTCATCTTGGCTAATTTTTAAACTAACTTCCTGATTTTCAGGGTCTTAATTTATCCAGACCTAATGACTAAAGCAACTCCATTTGTTATAGTCAGTTGTTGTTGTTGTTGTTAAGTGCCGTGGAGTCGGCTCCGACTCATAGCGACCCTGCACAGGGTTTCCGAGGCTGTTAATCTTTATGGGAGCTGAACGCCTCATCTTTCTCCCGCGGAACCGCTGGTAGTTTCGAACTGCTGATCTTATGGTTCGCAGCCCGATTCGTAACCACTACGCTGACCCATACTATAACCACTTTTATTTTTTATTTCATTTCTATGAAATCTGTTTTACATTTTAAATGAAATAGTTACTTTGATCCCAGGTGTTATTTTTTGGATTAAAAGAACTAAGCTTAGGTCATGAAAAACAAGTTTTACAAAAGGCAATGTAGTAAAGTGAGCATTGAATACAATAACAAAATTCCCTTTATAATACAAACTTTGACCACCTCTCCCACTATTAACATGCGTAGCCAGTTTAGGTTAGATAGCTAAAACAACTAACTTCAGATATCTGAATTGTTGGAGAGATTAAAACAACACGGTCGCATCCACGATTATGTCACAGGAACAAATAAATCATCTATAGTAGCCCTGTTTTTCTATACTGCTTCGCTGACTTGTTTGAGTTCTACACTTAGGGCAGTGATTATCTGGGAGGTGGTATTAAGTTCTTTGTACAAGTCTGTTGATTTCTACATTTAGGATCATGACTGTAGCAGGCATTATAAAAAAGGCATAGAGTCACATGTTCAGCTGGACTGAGTAGATATAGATGGATATGGAAATCAAGTGGGGGAGCACTAGCTCCCAGGTGACTTGTGATAAAGTCTATCAGTCAGGTCCTGTCTCTGGGGTAGGAAGGTGATGAGTCTTCCAAAAATACAGGCCCAACCCCTCTTCTCCTTGTAGAGTTAGAGGGGATGTAGGTCTTAATTCCACAGAGGAGGAACCATCCTGCTGGTAATTTTGTTGTGGGTGCATTGGACTGGCAGGACCTGATTCTCGCTATGATTCAGAGCTGAATTAGTTACTTTCACACATTAAGGGAACCTGAACTTGGAGGGATGGATATCCTAGCTTGTTATGTGGGAAACCAGAACTCCATCTTTCAAGACACCATCAAAATAGGTCCAACAATGGGTGCTGGTTGTTGCTACTGTTTTTAGGGTGATGGAGAACATTTCTCGGTATTTCTCAGTAGTGTCCTGGACTCATCTCCATAGATGATTATAGGTGAAGTCCACTTCCATTGTCTTTCTGTATGAAGGACACACCCTACTGGAGCTGAGTTATAGAACTACTAACCCCAATAAGGCAAAAGGTAAAGGTTTGTTCAACATACAATCTCCCTTTAAACAGAAATCAGACACATTTTTTACATGCTCTGCTAAATATACTCAAACATTTTCAACTGATTGTCCCAGCTGTAGCAGGAGAGAGAAGATTTAACACTGATTTAAGATTTAAGCCTTAATCACAACTTGAGATCGGAGGAAGAATTCACCGCCCATTGTTCTCTATAACTTCACTTGACTTGGTGTGGTGACTCTAGGTCTTGAGACCCAGGAGTCCGAGAGCTAGTCAGTAGGCTCTTCCTAAGTCTGGTCCACTTCTCTTCTAACTAGGAGTCAGGTCTGTTTTTCTATATTTTAAGCAGGATACGATCTCTAGGCTAGAAGGGGTGTAGGTTACCTGTGGGGGAGGAAGCAGACCTGGGAAGAACACATTTTATGAAAAATAGAAAGTGTTTGGTGGAGGTGTTGTGTATACCGCTGCACCTTCAAATCTTGGTTGAGGGCAGGTGGAGGGTTAAGGAAAGCTGCCTGGAGAGTTTACCATATACAATTTCATAAGAGTTCAATTTAAGCCCGCTTCTGGAGCTATCTGAATTTGGAACAGGTCTAAGGCAATACCTGGTCCCAAAGTAGATAAATTTCCTGACAGTTTTACCATTTGTTTCTTTAGAGTATAGTTCATTTTCTCCCCTTTCCCAGAGGGGGAACAGCCTCCATTTCATCTGTAGGTGTTTGCTGCTTTGTTGTCACTTTGGACACTTTTTGGAAGTCCAAACTTGGAGATAATCCCCTTCAAGAGAATTTTTACTACTTCTGAAGTTCTGTTAGTTCGGGTGGGGAAAAACTCTATCCAGCCAGAAAAGAAGACTACAAAAACAAAACCAGCAACTGTTTAATTCCCCAGCTTGGGGGCATCTGTATGAAATCAACCTGCTTATTTTCAAGGGGTTGTTTACCTTGATATTGGTGCAGGACAACCTGTCTTGGGATTGTTCTTGAGGCAGGTGAAACAGTTAGAGATCACATAGTGAATTTTTTTGTGTGTGAAAATTTCTTACTCTGTAGCCGGGGTCTAATGAATCAAGCCAGGGTCTCTTTCCCATAGTGGGTCATTTCATGGAGTCATTTAAGAAGAGCAGGGGCTAGTTTTCACAGGATCAGAACCATTCTCTTGCCATTCCCTTTCTAACTTTTAATGTCTCCAATTCCACCATCATTCACTTTTCATCCTTTAACCTCTCTCTCAAATCCTTCCGCTTCTGTCTAACTCAAGCCCTCTGGGTACATATTCACAGTCTTTCTTGCCAACATTTCTAAAGCCCTCATCAGAGCAATTGGTTTGGCCTTTTGAGCTTAGGTCCCCAGCAGCAGGCGTACTGCCTGCACTGGGTCTTGTAAGGTTACTGTCACGCACCCTGCTCTCTGAGTCCCTTTCTCTGTGTAACTACTTCTCTCTATGAATAACGTCTAGTCCACCAGGTGTAATGGTTGGTCAAACAGGTCAGGTTGGCAGAAAAATATGTGGTCAACGATTTCTATACAGTCATGGTTCAGCCCTCCAGATGCCACACCAGGGAGGAGGATGGTGGGTTTAGTAGCCCCATAATTCTCAGGGTAATATTCTGATTGTCTAATAAAATAACCTGGTATCACCTCATCCACCCATTGTGAGCCTCAGTGATGGACTGGACAGAGTGAATTTCTTATTCTCTTTCCTGAGAGGATATTGGTTTCCGTGGGATGGTCAACTTGCAGGCTTCAGTCAGACCTGGACAGGGGATGCTTCTTGATGCTCCCTGGAGTTCTGCTACCCCAGATGAGAGGTTTACCTGATTGTTGATCTCCTCAGGCCAGTGTTACTGGTTTCTGGAATTTGAATCAGCAATTGCCATGCATGTTCTTGGGGAACCTCCATCTGCAGACTTTCGGTGTCAGGAAGAAAGGTTATTTGAACTTGCAACTTTGGAAACAGGTCCTGGCATATGCAGGAAATGGTGTGCCATTTTCTTTTCCCCAATGAAGCAGTCTAGGGGTTTCAAGAAGACTAGTCCTCAGGCCTCCCTGAGATCTCAGTCACCATCACTGAACAAAACAACGGGAAATTCAGAGGCGTACTGATCACTGAATAAGTAGCCCCAGTGTTCACCAAAATCCTGTCTGTCCCCCATTGTTAATTTCAGCCAAGTTTCCTGGAGTGGAGAGGGCAATAGGGATGGCAAAGGTTGATGCCAAATCATGCTGGACTCCCTTCCCCCGGGCACTGCCAGTCTTTGGTACAACAATGAAGCTTGTTCAACCATCTGTTGAGTTGGAGGGTAGTTTTTGGTGCCAGACCCTCCCCTGAGATTTGGACATTTGTTTTTCCATGTATAGGTTTTTGCAATAAGCACATTGGTCCTTGCTTAAGACCCTCTTTCCTTTCAGGGGTCCTCCCTGGGGCCCCACAGGCTTACCTCTAGTGGTCTTTAGGAAGAAAGTAACAGCCTGAGATTTCTTGCTCTCTCAGCTGTTAAATACCTCGAATAGTTATGTTAACCATTTGGATATTTGCTGAGTTCTTGGGACCAAGGTCTGTGTACTTACAGTAAGTCTGGTAGATTCATTCAAGGTGTTCAGAGGGGTCCTCAGTTGGTTTCTGCTGAACTGCCTGTACCATGTTCAAGCTCTTTTGTTTAGGAACTTCCTTCTTCGGACCTCTGAGAATGCACCTATTATAGTGTTCTAGCTGTGGCAGGCCTGATATTAGATTCCACTTTGGCTCAGTTAGAGGAACTGCCTTGACTGGGGCTGGGGTCCCATTTGGGTTTTCTCCATGGATGCATGCTGCCTCATCCCATGTCTTATCTCAGACCAGGCTTCTTTCATCGCTGGTCAGAAGCATGGTCAACAGCGTCCGAATATCTGTCCAATTAGGATGATGAGTAGCAAAAATCGTGGTTATTAAAATTGTCATTTTGGTTGGATCATCCTAGTATGGCACTGTAGGTCAGTGCACTGAACCTCAAAGTCCATACAAACCACAAGGTCAGTAGTTCAAGCTCATCAACTGCTCCTCAGAAACCCCACACAGAGTTATCATGGGTCACTTAATAACACCTCAATAGGAAGGATTTACATTTTTCACATTTAACAAGTCAAAGGTAGAGAAAGGAGTATGTGACCAGTAATATTCTGCTGCTTGCTCTTCCGTGTTCAATCTTATGGGCATCTGTGGAGGCGGTATTGCCCTGCCTCTGTTCTGGGTAGCCCTCAACTGAAATGGGTCCTTTGAAGGGTATGGGATAGAGAAATAATTTCCAAACTGCTTTCCTCGGTGGCTGAATATAGCAGGGCAGGTTCACTAGGTCAGGCTATACTTTTCCCTACTAGCAGCCTCTGGTGCACCAGGAGTCGTAATAAGACAATTCTACAATCAAAAGCTACATTTTGCAAAAAAGCAACCATTCATCTCTTTGTATATTCACCTACAGGCCTGGTTAAGAACTCTGTTTTCACTTTTTTCAACTAACACTTGTCTGTATTCATTTTCCTCTGCATGCATTCATACTGGCAGTATAAATGCATTATAGTACATAAACGTGATATAACTTATATACTCTTGGAATTCCAGGTTGTTTTCAGTTTCTTAAATATAAATACAGGGCAAACACAAAAAACAAAGTAATTTTACAAACAGACAATCTGACACAGTGGTTGACTAATTCAAGCTGCGAGATGGTATAATAATTTAAGGATCCATTCAAAGGTTGATTTTCCCATCATCTAGATTGTACATTGGCCAAGCTATATTACAGTAAAATACCATTTCCTTTGGTGTCATAAGAGGGTACCCATATAGAAACCAGTCAGACAGAATTACTCCCTACAGGGCTTTTCTTTGGGAATGAGGCCTATACTCCCATTTTTTAGACACAGAGGTTAACCTTAAGAGGAACAGAAGGGACACTTTTAGGAAATTACTTCCTGCCTACTGTGCTCCAATGTGCGCACCCAGAATAAAGCAAGGGGATCTTAAAAGTGAAGGCAACGGTGAATGCAGGAGACACAGGACTGAAGATTCCTAAGAAAAAGATTCTTGGGAGTGCTGCTTGGACTGTTCGGTTACTGTGCTCCTGGGCTCACCTGTCCAGGTGGTCAGCGGGTCTTCCAGCAAGCAATATCACCCACAAAGGAGACTAGGTTCCTGTGCTAGTAATACTACTTACTATAGAAGTCTGCGAGGTCCCTGAGCATGGTCACCAGAAATGTTGCCCAACTGAAATGAGGATTTGCTGCTTGTCACTGTAGTCAATCACAGCGATGGGGAGTGATCCAATCCAAGCTTTATTAACAGAATGTCAGCAGTCTGCAGGATGGAGAGAATAGTTTCTCAACAGTCCTGTCCATTATGAAGAGCAGACACATTATATAGGGTACATTTGTACCTATACATTTTGTACCTATACAGATGTACATTATCCATTTTGTTGTACACTTAATTTATTCTAACATCAAGATAGCATTCTTTTGGAAAAAGAAACAATGAAGCAATAAAC
>NW_006408540.1:13005199-13029456 GCF_000296735.1 Chrysochloris asiatica | reverse complement strand
TCTATCTTATTTGATTGTTCCTGTAGAGCTTTCCTCACTTCTTCCTTATTTTTATCAAGTCCATTTTTATAATCAGTTTTCTGAATTCCCCTCTTCTCAGGCATTTCTAAAGCCTTCCCATATTCCAGTATGGAGTGTAGGTCTCCTTCCAGCTCATTTGCCTCAGTCACTTTATCTTGTTTCTGGACATGTGCTGATATGGTCATCTGCTTCTGTTTTTTGGGCATATTCAGGAGTTATCTGTGGCCTTAATACTTAGAAGGGTGTGTATTTTGGTATTTTTTAATGCTTTCTTAGAAGGGTAGATGTGATCAAGAGATGGGCTTCCCTTTTCACTAATCTTCCTGAGAAATTTCAAGGTGCGACTGTTGGTTGTTGTGACATAACTCAGGATTTAATTTTCATCCTATTTCCTTTTTAGTCTGCCTGTCCTGCTCCACAATCCCCATTCAGGCCTTTTTTCTAGTTATAAACAGTTCAGGGCCAGATGTGGCCATTTGGTTTTAAGTGGAAACTGTCTTTTTAAATTTTAAGGAGATCTGTGTGCATGCATGGTAGAACCTTCCAGGGTTGGAGGTGGGGTGTCCACTAGCTCAGGTACCCCCTCTAGTCACCAGAATGGAGGTGCACAGACAGCAAGAGACCAATGAACAGATACCAAAAGAAAGAAAGAAAAAAAAAAACTGTCCACACCTTTATCTTTGCAGTTCTGTCAAGTATCCGTGGCTGCTCTGATCCTTCCCCCACTTGGTCTTGTCCAAGATGGTGGCTCTGGGAGCAGCTGGCATCTTGAATTAGAAAGCAATGGATTTCTTGCTTCTGCTACAAATTCTCCTAGCTCTAAGACTTCCAACCTTCTAACTATTCCTTTATATGTGGTTCAGAGTTCTGGCACCATACCCTGAGCCTGCTTGGTCCAGTGTTCTGTAATGCTGCTGATGGATCTCCTCACTGCACTTCCACCCAATCCACCATCTTGTTTGTTGTCCCCATCTTGGATAATTTTTAAACTAACTTCCACATTTGCAAGGTCTTCATTTATCAAGACCTAATGACTAAACCAACTCCATTTTGTTTAAGTCAGTAGGTCCATGCTATCACTTACACATCAAAGTTAAAAAAAAAAAAAAAAAAAAAAAAAAAAAAAAAAAAAAAAAAAAAAAAATAAAAAAAAAAAAAAAAAAAAAAAAAAAAAAAAAAAAAAAAAGAGGATAACCAGAAATATTTAGTAAGCATTAACACAACATAAATGAAGAAAATGAAAAGAAAACTCAGCCCAGAAAATTAGTGGAACAAAGAAACCAACAGCACACACACATATACACAGCAAAATGAGAGCACTCAGTTCATACCTATTGATAATTATACTGAATGTAAATGGATAACATGTACCAGTCAAAAGACAGAGAGAGCAGAATGGTTAAGAAAACAGGATCCTTCAATATACTATCTAGAAGAAACACATCAAAAAGATTTATTTGTTGTTTTACATGTTATCAAGTTGGTTCCAACTCATAGTGACTCATAGTGCAGGGTTTCTGAGAAGCAGCTAGTGAATTTGAACTGCCGACATTGCAGTTCAAACTGACCTTGCAGTCCAGTGCATTATCCCACAGCACCATACCAGGACTCCATCAAAAAGAGAGACAACCTAAATTCCCATCAACAGAATGGTTAAACATTGGTAGATATACACAATGGAATACTATGCAATGTTAAAGAATGACAATGAATCTGTGAAACACCTCACAACATGGATGAACCTGGAGGGCATTATACTGAGTGAAATTAGTCAATCATAAAAGGACAAATATTATTAGAGACCAATGTTGTAAAAACTTAAGAAAAGGTTTTCTCAAAAGAAACCATCAATGATGGTTATGGAGGGGAGGAGAGAGGGAAAATTATTCGTGGACTAGAGAGTATACACATATTAACATAACATGGGTGGCAGTGCAGGCAGTACACAATGAGAGGGAGGTTAGTGGAGGAAAGATAAAGATAAAGGAAGACACAGGGAGGAGTGCAATAGTTAAAGTGCATAGATGTAAATACTGTTAACAGTTGCTACATCGAGGGAATTGTAATCATTGTAATGAAGCAAAGTATATGATTTGCTGAATGTAAAACTGATGGTCTGCTCTGCAAAGTTTCACTCAGTTCACAACAAAAAGTTAAAATGAAAAAAAAAAAAAGTATCCCACAAACAAACAAAAAACCTCTTCATTGGACTTGACAGAGTACTTTGCACAGAGCATGGCCTAATGCACAATTTTATATGACGATTCACTTTCCAGGGTGAATGAATTGTGTCATTTGGTCATTATTTTTACACATGATTACTGAGACTGCTAATAGGGATTTAATTTGTTGAGAACAATTAACTGACTTGAAAAGGGTCACTCAACACAGCCTCTATTGTCAGTGTGTAGACTAAACACTGCCTCTATTGTTCCTGTATTCACCAGATACTTTCAAGACATTGTCTTCTGGAAACACTGTAATATGTTTGGCATTGATTTTTAATGATGTGGAATTAAATTAAAGCTGTACCTATATGCGTATCCACCCTGCTTGTGGCAACTATTCATGAAGCACACCTTAGGGAGTTACCCTAATGAAGTGCATAAACAGTAACTTTCCTTTAGTCTGTCAGTGAGGAATGCTGGATGACTCAAGTGATTTCAGTGACCCCTTGCTCTGGAGGGAACTGGCATCTGAACAAATTTTTATAAATAATACACTGTTTGCTCTGCAGCATTTGATAATTTTCTCCTGCCTCCTAGGCTGTCAAATAACCAGGAAGCTTGCTGTTTCTTAGGACAGATGTATTTGCAGAGGAGCTGATCAAACTATTATTATTAATAATCTCATTACTGAGGCATCACCGATGTGTTTATGCATTTGAGGCTACCAAATAGATTAAAGTTTTATTCTGGGAACAATGGAGAAGCATCCAGGAACAAAGCAACTTTCACACACAGTGGGGTGTAAGTGCCTTCCTAGTAGAGTCACATGCATGTTGGAGTGAATTGTTAACCCATTCCTGCAGGAACATAGCCCCTCTGGCAAGGGGTCTTCTAAACAATTGACCACTGGCACCCCTAAAGGTAGTCATGACAACGGGTTATCATTGTTAATGAGATTTCTCATTCTGACAAGGGAAGGGACAAGCTCCTTGAAGGGTGAGGCAGGTTCATTATAACCACGGGCAGAGACTACTAGAAAATGAGGAAAGATTTCAGCCTTTGCTATGGAGCATATCAGAAGGAAAAGGAAATTGTGATGATGAGAGGTAGAGAAAAGTTCTTCTCTTCATATCCATATTTATAACATCAAACTTGGGATAGTGGGGATCAGTGCAGCTGACTCTCTTTCTCACACAAGGGTGGTAGACAATGAAGATTTAGGTTTTGTGTTATCTTGGGCTAGAAAAAGTAGATCATGCCCTGTGTTTTCCCCGGTTTTGGACTGGACATCTAAATGACTAGAACAGGAGGCCAAAGAAAGCCAAGGGTGAGTTGCTAAGGGAATAGTGAATTTCACATGGGTTCCATGGTCTACATTCTCCATCATTGGAGCAAGCCACCTTTAACAGCAAGGTTTCCAGATTATATACAGACAGCCTTACCATTGCAGGTGGCTTGCTTCAGTTAGCCTTTCAGTTAATAAATCTTTTTTTAGTATTTGTTGTTGTTAGGTGCCATTGAGTCAGTACTGACTCATAGTGACCCTATACACAATAGAGTGAAACACTGCCTGGTCCTGGGCCAACCTCACAATTGTTGCTACACTAAAGCCCATTGTTGCTGCCATTTTGCCAATCCATCTCCTTAGGTGTCTTCTTCTTTTTCTCTGAATCCTCCACCTTACCAAACATGATGTCCTTCTCCAGTGACTGGTCCCTCATGACAATATATCCGAAGTATGAAAAAAGAAGTTTGGCCATCCTGGCCTCCAAGGAGCACTCTGGCTGCACCTCTTCCAACACAGATCTATTGGTTCTTTTGGCAGTCCATGGCACTTTCAATATGTGTAGTGGTTACAAATCAGGCTACTAACCTCAGGGTCAGCAGTTCGAAACTACCAGCTGTTCCGTGGGAGAAAGATGAGGCTTTCTGTTCCCATAAAGATTTACAGCTTCGGAAACCCTGTACAGAGTCACTATGAGTTGGAACTGACTCCACGGCACATAACAACAACAACTTCCAACACGATAATTCAAAAGCATCAATTCTTCTATGATCTTCCTTATTCACTGTCCAGCTCTTGCATGCATATATCTCATGCAATATTTGTGACATACTGGTACTAAAAAAAAAAAAAAAAAGTTTATTTGAAATGAAAATCAAACTAACTTGCTATGAACTCACAGCTGTATAGTCAATTTCAACTCATAGAGATCCCATTAGAAAGAGCAGGACTGCTGCATGGGGTTTCCAAGTCTGCAAATCTTTCCTGAAGCAGACTCTATCATCTCTCTTCTGTGGAGTCACTGGTGTGGTTTGAACAGCTGAGCTTTTGGTTAGTAATCTAATGCTTAATCACTGTGCCACTAAGATTCCTTTCAAATTGAACTTGGCATCCTATAGTTTTATTTGTTAAATCTGACAGTCCTACATAGGACAGAATTTGAGAACTGGGGCTTCAAACTATTTATACCCCTACCTCCTAACAGAGCACTGGGACACCTATCTCCAACTTTGGATTTCATCACACACAAAGTGGCTTTGGAGCAGAGACTGAAGGTGGACGCTCTTGTCTCCAAACATCTAATGAGAAATGTTCTCATGCTCCCTAGGCCTCTATGCATCATATACTCATGAATATGAGATTGGTCAGAGTGTGGCTTGAAGGCTTAATTGTCTGGATAGATGTGTTTTCATGTGGGTAGAGGTGACAAAGACAGCCTGAATGGCTGGGGCAGTGTGGACTGTAAAGTGGAGGTGGTTGATGCAAATAAGGGAGCTGAGTTAGGTGAGGAGGCTGGTCTAGGTGGGGTGTTTACTCACCCTGTCAACCCATAGGCAGGATCAGGATTGCAGCCTCAGTGTGCCTGGCCTCCTTCCCCTCATCTAATCTGCATCTTTCACTCTCTATTTAATCATTATTTGTGTCTTCCCTGTCTTTTCTCAAATGCATGAGCATCAAATTGTCTACCCAACATTTAGGACAGAGCTTATTCTGAAAATGTGTGGAACCCCTGAGATGAAGCTGAGAAAGAACCCTGTAAACTAGGTCTTCAAAGTGTACCCAAGACAAGGTGGGGTGAGGCTAGAGGAACTAAGTGATTCACTCAAAGCCACCAACTAATGACTGAGAGAGTTGACTTAGTTTTCAGACCAATAGTTTGTTCACGCTACAGGGGGAATGCCGAGTTACGAGATGCTGGAGAGGTGTACACGGGACCTGAAGTCCAAGGCCAGGAGAACAACACACTATTTCTCAGTTTCATGAAGGACAAGCCTTGAACTCTTGAATGCTTAGCTAGCTCATGAAGACTCTGGGTCAAGGAGGTCAGCAGAAAAGCTGCTCAATGGGGAGCCTCCTTAACTGGGACTGGAGCCAATTCCTGGCTCTGGAGAATGGGCACTGGGTCATCTGGGGGCCAGTCGTTAGTTCGGATCAAGCAGTGGTAGGCAGTGCAGAGTTCTATCTGGATTATCAACCAGAATAAAATGGTGCTGGCTTCTCCCTGAGAGTGCTATCATTGAGAGAACCTTGTTAGCAGTGAATAGTGCGGTGGAGAGATCAGAGACTCACGCAGTTTGAACTCAAGAGGGAAGTCCAGACAGTCTCTGACCCTCCAAGTATGAATTTCTAACTTTCTCAGCAAAACCGCAGTCAGTAAAATGGGGGAAAACAACTGCAACTGGCTTCCAGGCAAAGGCCTGCTTGTCCTTCTGGGACCTCAGCTCTCACTGATCCACAGAGACAACTTTGATCCAGTCTCCTTCAAGGAAGTTAAGTACCAAGTTGGAAATCAGACACTGGGCCTTGAAAAAGTATATAAGGGTTAATATTTGTCAGGAGCTACCCAGACCTAGGGGAAGCTCAGATCGGGGCCAGTGACAAGGTGTGGACATGACTCAGATTCCTGGGTGTTGCGAGCCCCTGGGGTGCTCACGTGCCTCCTGGAGGCTTCCTCTTTCCCCGAGATTGGCAGTGGGGAAATCCCCACTGGCAACTATAAGAAGGCCCAGGGCTATGCAGAAGTCAGTGGCTCCAACCAAGGAGACAAGATGAGGCGGTACCTCTACCCTCTGGGCTTCCTTTTCCTCCTTGTCTCAATCAATGGGGATGCAGAGCTTTATGAAACCATAATCCCACGCCTCCACTCCAGTTCCAACTCCATTCCAGGAGATGACTTCAGTTACTCTGGCAGCTCCAGGTCCAGAGATAGCTCCAGAGATAGCTCCGGCTTCAGTTCCGTCGGTGCCTCTTATGGCGGCTCTAGCTCCAGTTCCAGAGGCAGTTCCGGCTTCAGTTCCAGCGGTGCCTCTTACGGCGGCTCTAGCTCCAGCTCCAGAGGCAGCACAGGCTTTAGTTCCGGCGGTGCCTCTTACGGTAGCTCCAGCTCCAGAGGCAGCACCGGCTTCAGTTCCGGCGGTGCCTCTTACGGAAACTCCAGCTCTAGAGTCAGCTCCACCTCCAGCGCTGACTCCCACATCCTCCCGCCTGGGGGTGATCCTAGCCCCAAGTTCCAGGTGAGGCCACTGACTCTGAACCAGCTGTGTTCGTTCCCCTCCTCGCTTTTTAGGACCATGAATATAATTTCATGGACGGATAGACCTGGGCTCTCAAAAAATTTAACGACTCCTTTTGTTAACTGTAGATGCCCTGAAAATAAATTAAAACCTGGGTAAAATAATTAAGTTTTAGAAAGTGAGACGAGATGTCTCAGTTCTCCAGCTGGGGGCTTTCCAGAAAGAATCTACCTGTTAACAGGGTTGGTTCCTAATCTTGACAGCAGGGGATGGATAAACGCACAGATACCTCCTCACCATCCTAGACAAATTACAAAACAACAACCGCATATATATTAAAAACCTTCAGATAGTTTAAAAAAGCTCTTTCCAGGTGATTCTCATATATAGAGAACCTATTCCTGAATGAGAATTATTGGGGAAAGAAACATACTAGAAGTAATTTTAGAAAAATTTATGGGATTTGCTGCCAAGTTTATGGGACTTGTGTGGCACTGTACGATAAGCACTCCACCTAAAGGTTCGTGGTTCAAACTCACCAGTCACTTCTCAGAAACCCTATACAGGGTGACTATGAGTCAGAATTGACTTTACGACACAACACTTAATAACCACAACAACAACCCAGCTGGGGCAGTTGATAGGGACAGCCCTCTCAGGATTGAATGGTCACCTCAGGCAGTTGGAGCCTGACATTTTCTCTGTTAGTAAACAGACCTGCGACAGGAGAGGGAGGAGGTATTGGACTGGTGGTGCAATGGTTGAGCAGCTAGGTTGCAAACTCAAATGTTCACATTGGCTAGCCCATCCTCCCAAGAAAAGACCTGGTGAGCTTCCCCAGGAGCTCTATGGGGGCAGTTCTTCTCAGTCTTATCGGGGTCTATGAGTCAGTATAGGCTTGAGGGTGCACAACAGGATTCTGCTAGTATACATGGACATGATCCGGGAACCCCAACTCTTTCCCTTAGGGACATTTTCAATTCAAAAGACCAAAGAAAACAAAACCCCATGTTCTAGAAAGAACTGGTCTAACTAGGCTACATAGTTCAAAGGCCTAGTGAGCCTCTTCCTAAGAGGATGAATCTCCCTTTGGGACTCTTAAGGGCAAGAGAATATGCTTGGTATGGGTGACAGGTTAGGGGACAAATTATTTCATATCTGCCCACATACCAGCTCTTTCTGCAGCCCATAGATATTCTTTGCTCAGGAGTTAACTTGGGATGGGTAGGGGGTAGGTAGTCTAAACTTCCCCAAACCTCAGTCCTCTATTCTTCTATGCTCTTTACTCATAGATCACATAATGGCTAACATGACAGCGTTTAAATATGAGGACAGATGGGGGAAGAGGATGATAAATCTTTGGCTTCCTTTATTGTTTTTCTTTACCAGAAATACATCCACTATGAAGATATGGTATAGATTAGATAATGGTTTGGGAAGGTCCCAGATAGAAAGAGTTAACAGTGCTCATTGAGTGCCTAATAAATGGCAGGACAAGGTTAAGTGTATAATAAATATTCTCTTATTTAAGTCTGAGAGGTTAGGTTAAATGGATGGTCCCATTTCATTGATGTGCAAACTCAGACTTAGATGAAGTCATTGACCTAAAGTTGCTAAGCTGACAAGTACTAGACAAATTTAGTTGAACTGTGCTCTTCCTTCACCATCTCTCTGTATTCAGCTTTCTGTATTTTCAGGGAATAGGGATTAAAAAAAAAAAAAAAAAAGCCTATTTAGAAATGGAGAAAGGCTCGAGAACCACAGATAAGCTTAAGATTCTTCATAGACAGAAATCAGATCTACTGATGCCAAATGATGATTTCTGGGAATGACAAAGATTGATTAACTTTTTTTTTTCTTTTAACATAAAGTTAATACTGATTGCTAACCTTTACTACCAGTCAGAAACCGACACTTGGGTAAGGCCATTGGCTAAAGTAACAGAAAATAAAATATAGGTCAAGAAACAAAGATGTCAGACTTGCCTGTTAACTGCTAAGGAGATAGGTATTTTAAAGGAGATAAGAAATAGTAGTTGAATTGTACTTAGAGGTTTTAATTTCCTCCCTAGGTTACTTCTCTTCCTCTGAGGAGTCTATATCACAATTCCAACTTCGTTTTTAGGTGTCACTTCCTCTCTACTCCCACTTTTCTGGGGCTGGCTGTCAGTGTGATGAACCCTTTGGAAGTGGTGGAAACCCTTTGATAACTGTCATTGAGCAAGTTCCAAACGTATCATTTTCTGTACTTTGGAAATGTTGAATGCCATTATTTTATGTCTTGAATCTTTGCAGGCACTTAGGCTTGGCTGCTAATTAAAGCCGATTGCAATTTTAAATCAATGTGAGTCGTACTCGTCATGCTTCAAATGTCGCCCTGCAAAGAGGAGGCAAAATCCTTCACCCCACACAGCAACTGGCGTTGTTGGAGCCACAAGGCAGATTATGAGTCATCAGCTTTTGTCATCATGCTAAGAGGCTTTAGGAAAAAAAAAAAAAAAATTAGGCCTTATATTATGACAATAGGTCTGATACACCTGGCAGGAACTGGAACTTGTTAATCTCCCTAATGCTGTTGTTGAGTGCTGTTGAGTTGGTTGCGACCCTGTATAGGGTTTCCGAGGAGAAGGTGGTGAGCTTGAACCATTGACTTTGTGGCTCAAAGTAACTTTGCAGTCCAGCACATTAACCCACAGTGCTACACCAGAACTAGAGCCTGCTAAACTGTAGACATCAGTAAGTGTTGATTGAATACATGCTGAGTGAGTGTGAACCTGCCAGTGGAGACTGTCTTTTTGAGGACACCATTTGCCCTCGATAAGGGAGGATCATATACCCTTCCACAGGTCAGGGAGACAAGCACTTGTCTCTGTCGCCCATTCCTCAGCAGACCTTAAGCATTCACCGCAGAGAGAACCATCAGCGTTAGCTTCATTGTCTTTGAATGTGAGGAGCAGAAATATCTCTAATGGGAGACACTGATCAAACTTATAGACCATTTTGATGTCAGCTGAGCACGCTGGGAGGATGACAAGCAAGATGGAAACTCGGGAGCCCACAGCATTAGGACAGAGATGTTCAACAGAAGCCGGTGGAATGGCTGTCAGCAGGGCTCATAATGATATGTCTGCCTTTCAGGTGAACTTCAGGACAGAAAGTGGTTAGCTAGTGGTGCCTAGTTGATTATCTGGAGACAGTTTGATGATACGTAGTTGTTAGGTACAGTGCAGTGGATTCTGACTCATAGTGACCCTGCACAGGGTTTCCGAGGCTGTAAATCTTTACGGGAACAGAACGCTTCATCTTTCTCCCATGGAACCGCTGGTAGTTTTGAACTGCTGACCTTGAGGTTGGCAGCCTGACTCATAACCACTATGCTACTGGAGCTCCTTATGCATTTGGATTTTTTTAATTGACAGAACTTTTCAGAGAACTCTAATGCAGTGAATTAACCTCACCTTGTCAAAATGCAGGAAGTCTGGGTGATGCAGTGCTTAAGCACTCATCTTCTAACCAGAAGGTCGGCAGTATGAACCCCCCATCTGGTCCACAGGACAAAGACATAACTGTCTGCTTCCTTAAAGATTACAGCCTTGGAAACCCTATGGGGCAGTTCTACATTGTTCTACAGGGGTCACCATGGCCCAGAACTGACTCCATGGCAGGGCATTTGGTTTTTGTCAAAATGCAATAAAGAACATATATTATATATACTAGACAGTTGTTATAGTTAGTTAATTGGTCCAAAGTCCATAATATGCTGGCTCTCCTTGTAAATGTTTGAGCTGGAGTATTTCTATTGTCAGAGGAAATGATAAAACGGTTCCAAGGGAAGCCAGCCTCTGATAGGTTCCAGTCAAATGTTCAGTCCGTATTCATCCCTGGACAAAACCCTTTCTCATACTCCATGCTGGGGTCAGCACAAATTTATTTTTATCTCTCCTTACTCACCAATTCCTGCAGGTGTGAGGGTGTGATTGGAGAATAAAATTGAGGCCAATGTCAGTACTTTATTTACCTGGAACAGAAAGTTTTGGCTACAAATACATATCTATCTAGATATCCGTATCTATACACACACACAAACACACAATACATTCATATACTCTCTCTCTCTCTCTCTCTCTCTCTATATATATATATATATATATATATATATATATATATATATATATATACACATACAAGGAGCTCTGGTAGTGTAGTGGTTACGAATCGGGCTGTGAACCTTAAGGTCAGCAGTTAGAAACTACCAGCTGCTTCGTGGGAGAAAGATGAGGCTTTCTGCTCCCGTAAAGATTTACAGCCTCGGGAACCCTGTACAGGGTTGCTATGGGTTGGAACCGACTTGACAGCACTTAACAACAACATATATATATCATATATATATATATCATATATATATGAATCAATGGGCTCAAGCGTGGCAACAATTGTGAGGTTGGCCCAGGATCGGACAGTGTTTTGTTCTCTTGTGCATAGGGTTGCTATGAGTCGGTACCGACTTGATGGCACCTAATAACAACAACAAAACAACATATGAATTGTGCTGGGATCCCCTTGGGGAAGTTCAAAGGGGGCAAAAAAAGAAAGAAGAAAACTCTGAAAAAACAGGAACTTTCCAGCCTGTCATTTAAAAGTTTGCAGTAGCACCGAAATGTGAGCCTGAATATCTTAAAGAAACATCAAATATTTTGAAATGGCTTTTCTGCAAGTGGTAAAGAAAACTTTTATTTTAAAACAATTTGCACAAAATCTTCAACCTCATACATTATTTGGTTTCTGACAAATGGATAATTTGTTTGTACTCTTTTCATGATGTAAGATATTAATGATACAATTGTTCAGGTGAATACTGGATAGCATTTTGCATTATATATTTTCATTGTTTTCCTTTCCTACTGGGAGGAAATGAGTTGGGCTAAACAGGTAAGGAGAAGGAAAGAGGAAATAACATTCACTGAGCATCTGTCTTATGCCAGGAACTTGTCTCACTTTACTCATTTAATTCTCAGAAAAAGCGTGTAAAGTAAGTTCTCTTTATTTTATAGATGAGGATTCTGGGATTTAAGGAGGTTCATGTCTAGTGAGTGGTAGATTCGAATTCAAACCCAGAAGTATCATTACTTTTCTTTTATTTTTGTATTGTATTTTGTTTTCTTTTTCACTGAATGTTTACACAGCAAATTAGGTTCCTATTTGACAATTTCTGCACAAATTGTTCAGTGACATTAGTTACATTTTTCATAATATATCAACATTCCCTTTAATTGCATTCTTGTTGTTCTGTTTCCCTGCTTGTCTTCTCATCTTTGCTTTAGAGTAATTGTTGACCTTTGGTCTTATTAATGTATGTAGTTTGTTGTTTGCGTTTAAGGAGTATAATATTCATGGATGATAGCCATTATTTTGATGCCCATCTGTTATTTCACTAAAAGATGTCCTTAGGGGGCAATTTTGGTTCAAAGTTGAAAGATTATTTCAGGGTGGTAGTCTCAAAGAGTCCTCTAGTCTCAATTGGTCTAGAAACCTGGACTTAGAAGAATTTGAATTTTGTCCCACGTTTTTCTCCTGCTCAATCAGGGTCCATCTATTGTGACCCTGATCAGAGTGGTTGGTAGCAGTAGCTGGGAGCCATCTAGTCCTTCAGGTTTCAGGGTAGATGAGGTGCTTCTTTGTTTTCTTTCCTTCCAAGTTGTTGTTGTTGTTAAGTGCCATTAACCCAGTTCTGTAAGACTATCCCGTAGCGTTTCCTAGCTTGTAATCCTTGGGAGCAGATTGTCAGGTCTTTCTCCCATGGACCCCCTGGGTGTGCTTGAACTGCCAACCTTCCAGTTAGTAACCAAGTACTTAACCATTTGTACCACTATACCTAGAAATAATAATGACTTCCTTACATAGAGACAGTAATTTCTTTAAGACTCCTCAAGAACCAAGGATTTTCCTTTAGGTAAAGACTGCTGACACAGTTGTTTCCTTCACCAGGTGGTGGTGGTGGTATATCGTGGAGTTGGTTCCAGCTCATAGCAACCCTTCATAGGGCTTCTGAGGCAGTAAATCTTTACAGGAGCAGACAGCCTCATCTTTCTCCAGCAGAATGACTGGCAATTTCAAACTGTTGACCTTGAAGTTAGCAGCCCAACACATAACACTATGCTACCAGAGCTCTGTTCACCAGCATATACATGGTTAAATGCTATGTATAGTCATCATCTGCAAAAAAATCATGGTTTTAGCTTTTTCATGCCTGTGTAGAGCTTCACTTACTGGCCTCTAAGCACTCTCTTAGAGGTGATGGTGGTGGCTGAGTGGTAGAATTCTTGCCTTTGGTGTGAGAGACCTGAATTCAATTTCTGGCCAATGCACCTCATGTACAGCTAGTCACCAGTCAGCTGCCGCTGGTTGCTTGTGTGTTGCTATGATGCTGAACAGGACTATGAAAAAAACAAAACACCTGGTCATCTATTTCCTAAAATCAGCCAAGGAAGGTTCTATGGGTCACAAAAGTCTTATTTGGAACTCATGATGGGGATGGTGGAGGGACCGGACAGTGTTTTGTTTTGTTGTGCATGGGGTCACTATGAGTAAGGGTCCCCCTCAATGATGGCTAGCCACAACAAACACTCTTCATAAGCCAAGTCTCGTTACCCCAGTTGCCCCAAAGTTCATTTTCCAGCGTATTGTTGATGTTGAACTTAATTTCATTTACAGCCATTATCCAATTTCACTGGCTCTGTGGACAATCAGGGGACCTGCCAGTGCTCTCTTCTCCTGCCAGATACCACCTTTCCCGTCAACAGAGTGGAGCAGCTGGAATCTCAAACTAGCATTCTTTCTGAGAAGTTCCGGGAAGAGGCCTTAAAAGTAAGCATTTTCTTTCTTTCTTCTTCTTCTTTTTTATTTTTTTATTTTATTTTCCTTCCTCTCTTCAAATAGTATCTTGATAAAACAAACAAACAAAATAAAACACTTCCTCCTCACCTTAGGATTTTATAAGCAGCCACTTGTGACTTGCATCAAAGGCAGCGCATTTGTAGACTCTGGAAGCGTTCACATTGATTTTTCACTACACCTACCGGATCCTTTATGGTTGGGGAAATGAGAACACAGGGAGAAAATGGGATCGAGATTATTCACGCCCTGGATAAATTCCCCTCAGTGTGGTGATGCTCAGACTGGTTAAAAGGAGCCTCAAATTCTCCTGACAAACCTCAAAACTGCAGTTTTTGCTTGTTTGTGCATTTTGTGTGTTTTTTGTTGTTGTTGTTGTTTTGTTTCTTTTTTTTGGTCTGTTTGTTGTTTCTTTTCCCCCAGCTTTGCTTTCATGTAGTCCTTCTCTCCCATCCTTTATGGGTCCAATTTCATCTTCCTTCTCTCTCACTGTTTTTTCTTATTCCTATTCTGTCTTTTATTTCACATTTCTCCCCTTGCTTTAACCTTCTTCCCAGTCCATCCTTCTAATCCTTTTTTTCCTCCCCTTCTTAATTCCTTGCCACCTGTCAACTCTTTTCTCTTTAATTTTTACATGGCTCTATCCTCTTTTTCTTCTCCAAACCAAACCCACTGTCCTCAAGTTGATTCTGGCTCCTAGTGATCCTGTAGGACAGAATAGAACTTCCCTGTAGGGTTTCCTAAGTAAAGATCTTTTCAGTTAGAGTCATAGAGTCATGGAGTCCTGGTGTGGTGCTGTGGGATAAAACACTAGACTGCAAGGTCACTTTAAACCGCAAAGTTGGCTGTTCAAACTCACCAGCCACTCCTTAGAAACCCTATGAGTTGGAACCAACTCGACAGCACTTAACAACAACAACAACAACAACAACAACAACAACATAGAGTTTCTGAGATTGTAAATCTTTATGGAAGTAGACTGCCATATCTTTCTCACAAGGGTCAGTTGGTGGGTTCAAATTTCTGACCTTTCAGTAAGCAGGCAAGGAGCTCTGGTAGTGTAGTGGTTATGAATCAGGCTGCTAACCTCAAGGTCTGCAGTTTGAAACTAACAGCTGTTCCATGGGAGAAAGATGAGGCTTTCTGCTCCCGTAAAGATTTACAACCTCGGAAACCCTGTGCAGGATCACTATGAGTCGGAACTTACTCCATGGTTTTTAACAACAACAATAACAACAACAACAACAACAACAACAAGTTAGCAGGCAAGTGCTTAGCCACTGTGCCACCAGGGCTCCTTGTCCTCCTCTACCCCTCAAATATTTTCTCTCTTTCTTTCTTCCCTTCCTCTTTTTCTTTCTCTTCCGGGTTTGCTCGCTCCCTTTTCTTCTCTCCCCTTGGTTACTCTCTGTTGTCTCAGCAGACACATTGTATAGTTGTGTTTAGCATTAGGTTAAAATTGAAAATTGCCCTAAGAACTTGAATTTGATTTACATTATAGGCCCACTGAGCTTTGGTAAAGGTGTTGATTAACTGTTTTTTTCTAGTCAGATGAAATGAACTTAAAGGATTTGCCTTTCTCTGAGCTGGCTGGAACAAGCTGACTACTTGGTGTTCCAATTTTGACCCTTTCCACCTTCTTAACCAAGTTAAAAATCAATTAGAAAAACTCCCATTTTCTGCACAGGTGAGGTCCAAGCAAGGCTATAATCACATTATGCATTATTAATACAACTCCCTCAGTTTGCAAGGAGCTCTGGCTTCCCTGCAAGATTCAAAACAACTTTTCCTGAGAAATTTCAGCAGAGCCTCCTCAATGTTCAATATAGTTATCCTTGAAGACAAAAATTATTGTGAGGCTGAGACCCTGATTTCAACTTGAATTTGTAGATAAAGACTCTTCAGTTTAAGTGAGTGTCCAGGAAAATGCGTTTGACTACTCCAGGAACCAACCTTCTTAAGAAATAAAATGTCCTTGAATTAATCAGCAGAAAAGGCACAGCGCTAAATTATAAATTCCAACCATTAATATTCATAGCCTTATTTCAGCATAATCAAGTACAGATAAGAAGTTATGCATAAAAACATAACAAGAGGAGAAAAATTCTAGGTAAAGATCTTTTCAGTTAGAGTCACTTGTTTTGAAATCCTAGAAGCTCCTGATGTGCTTGTCTTCTTTGCTGGCTGGAGTGTGGAGGGCAGTGTGACACTCCATGCCGCTCCACAGGGAACACAGAGCTTGGCATTGAGTTGATTCTAACTCTTAGCGACTTTATGGAACAAAATAGAACTGCCCTATATGATTTCCAAAACTGCTAGATCTTACTTCGAACTACTGAAGGTTTGTGAATGTGGCACATTTCATTCCATTCCTGGAAGAGGGCCAAGTGGCACCTGCCTAGCTTAGAATTGTGATGGAAGAATCTCTAAGGTGGGATGAAAAGTTAGTTCTGTACATGACAGTAGCTGGTTCTAGAACAATTCGTAATTGAGGCTTGAGAAAGAAATTGACCTGCCAACTGAGCTTCACAAAATGATTTGTTGTGACTGGGATAATAACATCATAACAGTCATAGCTCCCATCTGTGCCTTTCCAAACACTTCCAGTTCTAGTCTGCTCTCAAGCAACCCTCGACAGCAGATAGCTCAGGTGTTGTTCCTCCCAGTTTAGGAATGGGAAAACCGAGATTCATAAAGGTAAAGGCTGTATCTCTCCTGACTGGTGAAGCCAGATGAAAATTGGGGTCTTTGGAATCATCCCAGTTTTTGTTCTCTTGGGCATGCCATTGTCTTCATCCAGAGCAGTCCCAAGAAGAGATGCAGTAGGCAAGTAATGCCTTCAAAGCCGAAGTTATCTCTTCAGTGGAAGGCTGTTGGGTTCCAGGTGAATTATTACAGCTGTCCCCAAATTGCCTTGGAAATCACCATTTATCTCAAGGCCTAGGGGAAATGCCCATTTTGGGTAGGCCAGTAGGAAAGGTTTCTGACCGCTTTATGTTGATTCATTATCTGTCAGTACATGGAGAAAACAGGGAGCTGCATTTGTATTAGATGCTGAAAGCATTTTATGCTTTTCTGTTGTTTATGATCTATCCTCCTGTGACTCTACTTAGAAAGGGGACTGCACAAAAGCTCAGCGTTTTCTCTTTCCCTGGAGACATCTGGTCTTTGGGGAAGGTTATTTAACAGGACACATTTGCTAATAGACCCTCATTCCTGAGGCGGCTGAGGCAGCCTGGGGACACTGAGGAAATAGGGACATAGCACAGATTGAGCATCTGCGTGGTACAGGAAAATGCAATATACTAAAAAGTCAAATGGAAAAACACTGAAATCACTGTTTTTAGAATCATTTTTGCAGTTTATAAGGCATTGCTTATGCTAGGTGGAGTCTCGGTGTACTGCTAACTGTAAGGTCGGTGGTTCAAATCCACCAGCCACTCCTCAGAAACCCTATGCAGGGTCGCTATGAGTTGGAACTGACTCGACAGCACTTCACAACAACGACATTATGTTAGGCAGGAATCCTGAGTGGTACAAATGGTTAAGCACTCACTAGCCACCTACCCAGCGGCTCCTCAGAAACCAGACCTGATGATCGGCTTCCCCAAAGTCACAACCTTGAAAATGCTATGGAGCAGTTCTACTTTGGATGTCATGGCAACCAGCAACATCAACACTTATGATAGGCACTTAATGTACATGATTTCTAGTTTTTACCATGCTCCTGCAAGATCGATACTATTAGCCCTTGTTTACAGTGGGATGTTAAGACTTAGTGAAACTTGATGATTTGCTCAGTAAGCATAGAATTTAGGTTTGAATCCAGGTTGCCTCACTCCCAAATACTGTGTACCCTCACCAGGAACATTGCTTTCCCAGCACTTTAAGATGTTTTGATGATTACTTCAGGCTTGCTTAACCTTGTACTTATTTTTAAAGATATATTGAACATAACCCCACTTTATGAAGTACATTTACTTATTTCCAGTAAGCTGGTCACAGCCGTCATCACAGGTTTGAAGGATTGGTAGAAATATGAGCTGGACTGTTCTTTAGTTCAGTAACCAGCTGCATTATATTCTTATTTATCACAAGACTGCATTTATTAAAAAGAAGAATCACCAGAACATTGTAGGAACAAACCCCTAAACAAACTTTGATTCTCAGAATTCACCAATAGAGTAGACAATTCTTCATGAGCAAACAAAAATGGGAGCTGTGGATGTAAGCTGGTGGGGTGAAAGTAAAGCAAGCAGAGATGAGTCTTCTGGTGCTCAGACTTGTCCTGATGGGGAACGTCCTGATGACGGCATTGCTTCAGAGCTGTGTTCCCTCAGGGTTAGACCCATAGTCTCGATCTGCATCTCTGGGAAGCTGAGCTGCCTCTTCTGAGGTGACACTATCCTGAGAGAGCCACAGCTCTGCTAAAATATGTACAATTCATACTGTGAAGCCTTGTTGCCCCATCCTTAGTTTCCTGCTCACCTTCACAACTTCAGGGATGATTCCAGAGTTCCTGAATGCCACTGAGTTTCCATGTAAATGTCAACTGGAAAGAACCTTCAGCTTTCTCCTGCAAACAGACCTTTAAGCTAGTTGCTGTAAAGTTCGCTCTGACTCATGGTAGCCCCATGTATGTCAGAGTAGAACTAGATTCCATAGATTTTCAGTGGCTGGCTCTTCAGAAGTATGAGGGAGCTTCAAAAAGTCCCTGGAAAATGGAATAGAATGATAATAGAATTTTTACACAAACTATCTGAAGCTGTCTCATAGATCTCCAGCCTTTCTTCTGAGGAGACTCTGGGTAGACACAAACACCCAACCTTTGAGTTGAAACAGCTGAGCTGTTTTCCCCACCCAGGGATCCCGCCCTTCTTTAGAGATGCTTCATTTGGGCTGAAGGAAGACAGACACACCACGCAGTCTTGTAGGTAGCAAATTCTAGCTCATGCCTTGGCCTTGAGAGAAATGGCAATTTCTAAGAGAGCCATATTTTATTTAGCAGAGATGATACTTGAATCATTCCTTTCTGTAGAACAACATCTGTGATGTGCCATCAAAATGTTCCAGGAAAGCGGAGGGTGTTTCATTTGTTCCAAGAGTTGGCAAGATCCACTGCCAGCAAGCGTATTCATTTCTTAGACTTTCATTTCTGCAATGCATTGGCACATTATTATTATTTTTTTTATGAGAAAGATCCTGTGCCTGATTTTTGTAGCACTTGAATCCCGGCCACCTTATATCTGAGTTTGTGCTTTTGAGGAGGGCTTGTAAAGTTAAATATATATGTACAGATAGCTTATCTACCCACCAAAATGCCACTAGTCTTCTCAGCCTCCAGTGTACATCTGGTGGCAGTGAGCATCAGTTGCCCGAGGAGATACACTAGCAGTGCCAAGGGCAGCATTTTCAACTTTCATTAAAATCCTCTTTGCCTGAAGCCTTTAGGTCTGTGGCCTGTGAGTCTGCTCTAATTTGCACAGTGGGGTTAAGTGGAAGGGTTAAAATGACAGAAGTTAGGGCTGCCTTTGGTATTAGAAGGATTAGAGACCAACATCTGGCTGTAAATCCATCTTGGCACCGTGGATCAACTACATGACATTAGTTCAGTTCAGGGGGGCGGGAAGTATCACTTATGTTCACATTTTTTGAAAGAATGTAAACCCAGAAACTTTTAATGAGCAGGTCCTTAAAAAAACCACAGCATTTGAGACTGGAGATCTGATACAGAGAACTCCCCAACTGTGTTTATTAAAATATCCATTTGGAGATTCCAATTAGACACTGAGATACCAAGGGAATTTTTGGAATTATTTTAACTTAATGATCAGACATTCAAATATATGCAACAAATGTGTAATTTAAAGGTCTGATTGCAATAATCAGTTCTTGGAATAAATGCCAGCGCTTTTAATGAAAGGTGCACTTTACAGTTACACATACCCTGACATATTGTGTGGGGAATGGGGTCTTTAGGCCACTTTGTAGAAGGCAGAGGGGACTCACTGTGATGATCAAAGACAGACTTCTACTCAGTGCATCTCCCTCTCTTCTAGAAATGAGAGCAGTGACTCCGCATGGGGAGAGGGATGGGATACGCCCCCCGGGGGTGGTTCAGCAATGTCTAAAGATTTGGTTGTCCCACTGAATGAGGATACAACTGGGATCTAGGGACCAGGGGTGCTGCTAAACAGCCTATAATGCATATGACAGCTCTTGATAGGAAAGAGTAATGGAACCCAAAATACCAATAGTGTCAAGAGTGAGAAACCTTGATTTGCAGTGTGGGTTGTGGGAGAAGGGAGGGTAAGAGACTGTGATTCAAGGTGGTTGGGTTTGGTTAGCTTATCTTTAAACATTAAAATGGAGATTAATAAGGTACTTACAAGTGAGGAATCTAAAGCAAAATTTATGTCTCTCCAAAAAATGTTCTTTTTAGTTCACATTTAGATGTGAAAGAAAACAAAATCATTATGTTTTTATTAATCCATTTTTTTACCAAAAAAAAAAAAAAAAAAAGTGATGGACAGGAATCTACTAGTCTTCAAGGGGCCTGACTGTGAAGAGAGACTGAACTGTGTGCTATTCCTCCAAGGTCTCAATTGGATGTTTTGATTCCCTTTAGGTAAACAAGTATATCGAAATGATCAGTGTCTATGAAAAGAAGATCCTAAACCTAACTGTCCGAGTAGAGATCATGGAAAAGGATTCTACTTCTTACACAGAACTGGACTTTGAGCTGATCAAGGCAGAAGTGATAGAGATAGAACAACTGATTGTCCAGCTGAAGGGGAGCTTGACTGGCAGCTCGGATATTGTTGAAGGACTGGAAATGGAGGTAAGGACAATATACTACAAGTAAGTTCTCCTCTGTGACTGAGAACCAGTGCTACAACGGGATAGAAATCTCTCTTCCGACTTCTAATTCTGTGCTTTCTCATGACTGCAGGCCATGTCCTGTGCCATGGATAGGCATCGGTCTTTGAATAGTAAATTAGACACATTGGGATAGCAATTAGTATGGTCTGGTCCTCAATCTGCATGTCCCCAATGTGTTTAACTTACTATTCAAAGGATAGATCTGCACTTCATAGCGTTTTTAGTGGCTGATCTTTAAGAAGTAGGTGACCAGGGATTTTTTCCATGGAACCTTGGGGTGGACTCAAACCTCTAGTTTTTGGTTAGCAGTGCAGTGCATTAACTACTGCTTGCCTCACACATGGAATGAGGAGCAAGTATGTAACTGTCAGGATGCTGCCACAGAACCAAATGACCTTTCAACTTCTCTAGAAAGGAGACAATTTTAACTCAAACAACCATTCATGGACAAGACAATCAGGGATCTTCTTTGTTCTAGATTTATCCTCATGAGAGCCTTTTCTAGAAGTCCACAATTTACCTGATTGTGAACTTGCTAGATCTATTTACCCTTTTGAAAGAACATCTAATCCTTTTGATGCACTTGGAACCATCCCGCAAATTCTGGAGAACTTGTTTCATGTGATTTCTTGTGAATATGTTTTAACATCAGTCTGGAAGATCTCTGGATAAAGACCATCTCATTGGTAGTATGGTTGTATAATCTATGCCAAGGAGAATTTACTAACTCAGTCATAACATGGGCTATAATTGAGTATTCTAGTTACATATTTCAGAATTTAAGTTTTCTCTGGCCTTCAACATTCGTTAGAAACTTAATTATAATGCAACATGAGTAAACACGAGTTTATAGAGGGAAGGTTATTAGAAATGAACTTTAATGGACATTTGTGGATGCTCAGAATGAGCCTGTGCACCATTATTAAAGCTGTTAAAATCTTTGTCATTTTCTTCTTGTCACACACGCATCTGCCTGAGATTTGACAGGCATTCACACTAAACCATAAAATGTATTCTTCCAAATGAAACTGCTCAGGAGAATCTCTGATGCATTCGCTGGCAACGTTTCACTAAATGACAAACTCAGCCATGGAATGTTTATGAAAGAAATTGCACAATAATATAAAGTCACTCTGAATTTTTATTTCTTTAGATAAAGAATATGAGTCTCCTGGTAGAGAAGCTTGAAACACTAGACAAAAACAACGTCCTTGCCATTCGCCGAGAAATCTCAACATTGAAGAAGAAACTGAAGGAATGTGAGGCCTCCAAAGAGGGAAATGTCTCCCCTCCTCCAGTTCAGGGTAAGCAAGGCATATTTTCTCCAGTTGATCAGGGGCCCCAGAGGGACTGAGACGGGGATGGAGTGAGGGTTTGGGGTAGCTATGGTGAAGGAAAGATGGGGTGTTTGCTGTGCTGAAATTACTCTTGTTGTGAAGTGCCATTGAGTCTGTACCAACTCATAGTTGACCCTGTATAGGGTTTCCAAGATCCTGCTGGAGAGTTTGAACTGCCAACCTTGTGGTTCAAATTGCCTTTGAGGTCCAGAGTTTATCCTATGGTGCCACACCAGGACTCTTGTCAATCTCCTTACCTTCTCTGGCTTGGAGAGGAAAAACACCAACACTGAGCTGATTTAAAACAAAAAGCACAGGTTACATGTATCCCTTTGCATCTGATAACAGGAAACACATCTCTTTGGTGGTAGAGGAGCTATCAGGGTGCCCAGGTGAGAACACCTCTGGAACCCATGTGTGACATCTGTTTTCATGTGGCTAGAAAGGGCTTATTGGTTTATTTATCTGAAGAGCTGTGTTTATTCCTTGAATATTCCTTCCTTCCCCTTCTCCTTCTGTCTTTTTCATTTTTCCTTTATTCTTTCCCTAAATGCATACAGACCACCTGCTATATTCTCTGTCCTTGGGGTCAGAGGGAATGAATGGGTTGGTGGTGTGTCCTGTTGGCCCTCGTGCACTGTGAGTTCCTAAGTGGCAGAGATAGTGTCTGAATTTTTGTGGGATACCTCTGAGTAGACTCGAGCCTCCAATCCTTGGGTTAGCAGCTGAACATGTTAGTCATTTGTACCACCCAAGGACGCTAACAGACCTTTATTCCAGCTGAACAGGACAGACTGATGAGTGAATCTTCCTCAAGTTAAGCACAGTACAGAAGGGGCTGCACTGTCCTGACACAGGGTGTAGGGCTCCAGAGCATGGTATGGGGATCTCGAGGACCCAAGTCCTATGACCATGCTACTGTTATCAATGTCCTCATTGGTAAAATGGGAGGAATAATGGCACCTATGACGTTGTGATGAGACAATGCTGAAAATCTCAGAGCCTTTTCAGGGCCATTTATGGTGGCTTAGTAGCAGAATTCTCACCTTCCTTGTGGGAGTCCTGGGTTCCATTCTGGGCCAGTTCACCTGGAGCGCAGCTAATCTGCATCTGTCAGTGGAGGCTTGCCCAATGCTGAATCGGTTTCAGCGGAATGTCCAAACTAACAAGGACTAATGCTGGTGATTTATTTCTGAAAATCAGCACCCATGAAAACCCTGTGGGCCAGAATAGTCCCATCCACCACTGCTCATGGGATGGTGCAGGACTGGGAATAGGGTCTCCTTGAATGGGGTGTTGACAACAAGTGTATTAATGGTTACAAATGAAGTGAAATTGCTGTAGTGAACAAAAGCAAAGCTAAACTGTGTGCAGCTCTCAGGTGAACTTAGGCCAGCCTCTTGGGGACATTGTCACCAGGTTGTATACGCCTATCATCCTGAACAGGGACAATACGAGGGGGCTTCAAAAAAATGATGGGAAAGATGGAATGAGAAGATAAAGGATTTTTTCCATGATCTTTTTGAAGAGCCCTTGTATCTTTTCATTAAACTATTCAGCTCTTGCTATTTTTATTAATTACTAGTGCTCACAGCCTCTTTCCTTTTACACTGTTTCTGGATCTGTGTCGATGTAGCTGGTCTCTTCAAGGCTTTAATTAGATGCTGCTATAGTTATAACCCTCTTGGTGTTGTTCAGGGGCCTCTTTCCCCACCCACTGCAGTTCGGAATCTGTCACAGTCTGACCTGTTGAGGAAGTTCAGAACCAAGATGTGCTCTCTCCTCTGTATCAGACGAAGGCTCCACTTGGTCTGGGATCAGGGTGGACACATGCATTAGAAATGAGAGCTGGTTCTGCTGTGCCAGAGAGGGTTTCTTAAGGACCAGAGGCCAAGCAATGAGCATTATCAATTGACTCCAAACCCATGGTGACCCCACGTGTGTCAGAGTAGAACTGGGCTCCCTAGGGTTTCCGTGGCTGATTTTTTTGAAGTGAGTTGCCAGGACTTTCTTCCGTGGCACCTCTGGGTGGATGAGAACCTTTAACCTGTCGATCTGCAGCTGAGTTCATTAACCATTTGTACCACCCAGGGATCTTGAAGCAATGAGACGCACTGATATTACTCGAGTAAGCATTTCTTTTATGACCTCAGCATCTTTTCCTCCTGAGACAGATTTCAGTTCATCCCTTAGAATAAGGAACTTGTAGAGCAAGAAGGAACATCCAGGGCTGTGTATCTCAGTCCTATCATGTCACAGAGGAGAGGAATTGAATTGGATGGTAGGAACACTGCTCATTTTATAGCCACAGATCCCCGAATGAAATACAAGGACTCTTACTCTCTGGCTGCCTCTGAACCAGAGTGTGAGTTATGTTGTTGTCGTTGTTGTTGTTTGCCATCGAGTCGGTTCCGACCCATAGCGACCCTGTACAGGGTTTC
>NW_006408540.1:12989826-13005099 GCF_000296735.1 Chrysochloris asiatica | reverse complement strand
AGTTTCGAACCGCTGACCTTATGGTTCGCAGCCCGATTCGTAACCACTACGCTACCAGAGTTATGTTAGTAAGAAGGAAATACACTGCTTGGAGTTCCTGAGTGGTGCAAATGGCTGCTAACTGAAAGTTTGGTGGTTTGAGTCCAAGGAGCTCTGGTAGCATTGTGGTTACGGATCGGGCTGCTAACCTCAAGGTCAGCAGTCTGAAACTGCCAGTGGTTCCGTAGGAGAAAGATGAGGCGCAGAAACAGCCTCAGAAACTCTATACTGGGTCGCTATGGGTCGGAACCGACTCAACAGCACTTAACAACAACAATAATAGAGGTGCTTTGGAAGAAAGGCCTGGTGAACTTCTAAAAGTCCTATAAATCCTAGGGAGTACAATTCTTCTCTGACACTCAACCATGAGTCACGGTTGACTTAATGGCAATTGGATTTGAAATCCAGGGAAAAGAACGAATAAATCTGTTGGATTATTTTGTTAGATTTATTGCCCCACTCCCCACGCCCCATCCCTTCCTGCCCCTAAATACTTTCCCCTGGGTCTTCACATTTAGACTTCTGTGAACCATCCCAGCCCAACTGTGTTGTAGCAAACTGGACCCAGGTTTCCTTTCACTTTCCCATAACCTTGGCTGTACCTGACTCCTTGCCAAGCTTCTTGGCCCTCTGCCAGCTTTGTTCATATTATATTTATGATGTTGATATTAAACTGACTTTTTGTCATGTTTTTAAATCAATTTCTTTCACTTGCTCTCTTTCTGTTTGGATTGGTTGATAATGCAAAATTGGAAAATCCCCAGGCACCACCAAGTTGCAAGCCTGTGGAGACTTTAATTAAAGTTACTCACTATTATGGGACTTGAAAATCTGGCCTGTTTGCGTTTTCTTTTCTTTTTTTCACTGCAGAGTTGCACAGAACAAAACAGACTATATGCAAGTCTCAGCTGTGAAGTCCTGTGCTCTCTAGACCCTTCCCTTTCAGCTGATGTTTGCTAAACCTCTGGTCCATTTGTACTTAGAACCAGTACTTAATATTTAGGGTTCTGTAAAATGTGCTTTGTTTTGTTTTATTTAGTTTTTGTTGCAAATGGTATCCTTTTTTGCTTCATTTCATACAACTTTCTAACATAAAATAACTGGCCTTCTCATTAGCTTTTAATTTTTTTTTTTTTGAAACTTAAAACAACTGGTTTCTTCTCTTCTCTCTATTTTCCCTTGAATCCAAATGACGGGATATAGTCAAAAAAATATGGCGGTGCTCAGGCCTTGATCACCATTTGGCTTGGGGATGGCTGTGCTGACACATTTGGTGTTGTTGTTGTTGTTAAGTGCCATTGAATCGGTTCCCACTCATAGCAACTCTATACAGGGTTTCCAAGGAGTGACTGGTGAGCTTGAACCCTTGACCTTGCAGTTCAAACGACTTTGCAGTCCAGCTCATTAACCCAGAGCACTACACAAGTATGTGCTTAATAAATGCTGGTGACTGAATGAAACGTTAAAGCCACAGAATGACCCACTAAAATCCTGATATTAGAAAAGAACAGCATTTTGAGGAGTATATATTCCATACTTCAGATTTAATGTGACCTTAACTTTATAATTCTGATCATCTTAATTGTTTAATTCTCACAAGTCTAGAGTAGTCTCCTCTTGACTCAAATAAAGTTCAATTGCCCAAGCGACAGATCTAAAATTACTTATCCTCTACAGGCATAGGATATTGGTCTTTTGTTTATTTAAGGCTATTAACCACAATACTTTACAAAGTCAAGATGGTGGTGGGGGTTATGTGCCGTGGAGTTGGTTCCGACTCATAGTGACTCTGTACAGGGTTTCTGAGGCTGTAAATCTTTATGGGAGCAGAAAGCCTCATCTTTCTCCCATGGAAGAGCTGGTAGTTTTGAACTGCTGACTTTGCGGTTCACAGCCCAATTTGTAACCACTAAGGAGCTCTGGTAGCGTAGTGGTTACGAATCGGCCTGTGAACCACAAGGTCAGCAGCTGCTCCGTGGGAGAAAGATGAGGCTTTCTGCTCCCGTAAAGATTTACAGCCTCGGAAACCCTGTTCAGGGTGGCTATGGGTCGGAACCGACTCGATGGCACTTAACAACAACAACAACAACAACAACTCTGCCAGAGTATTTTTAAATCTCACTTTAATTATGACTTCCCAGGATATATTCAGAATCCAGTGGCAATATCTAAGGAATTGCATGATGATTTCCAACCAAGGCTATACTTGAGTAGAGCGTTTCTTGCACTGTGTTCTGTAGAGTAAATACTCTGACAATTTCAGACACATAGCAGGTAGACTGCTGGTGTTTCATAAGTAAGGGTGAGCTGGTTTAAGAGAGTTGTTAGTCTTTTATTCCATAAATATAATTTGATGCCACCGTGTGGGCAGCCCCATTCTTAGTGCAGAGGTTACTAGAGTGGGTAAAGAAAACTCTAGAAGCCACAGTTCAGACAGGGTGATAGTCACGTAAACCTCAATTATAACATGATATTGTAATGATGATAACTAATCAGTTGTCCTTGAGTTAACGCTAACCCCATGTGTGTCAGAGTAGAACAGTGCTCCACAGAGTTTTCAATGGCTGATTTCTCAGAATAAGATTACCAAGCCTTTCTTCTGAGATACCTCGTGATAAATTTGAACCTCCAACCTTTTATTTAGCAAAGAACTATGTTAACCATTTGTACCATCCAGGGAGTCCATTGTCTCTTTAGTCTCTATATTCTTCCTAATAACCCTACAGAGCAGGAATTATTATTTGTCTTAACATGAAGAAACCGAGGTTTAGAGAGGTTAAGTAACTTGCTCAAGGTTGCACAGCTAGTAAATAAATGATGAAGGATTTGAACTGGAATTTGTCTGATCCCACAGTTGGTGATGTTTACTCTACCAGGCTGCCTTCCATAGATACTGTAGCAGAAGGATGTACCTTTGATTCCTAGGGTGACAAGAATGTTCCAAGAAGCCATCGACCTGAGTGACACAGATGATCTTTGCTTCTTTGCTCAGGAAGTAGCTAAAAGGATTTTTTTGCTCCTAGTGGATCTATGCTGTTCTGTCAGCCACCAAATAATGCAAAGTGGTTCATTGGTCTTTCAGAATTCTTAGATCATGGCTGGGTAATGAATGGGTGATAATCCAAGTGGCAACATCAAGTTGGACTGGGAACTAGGTCAGGAAGGGAATATTGTGTCTGTAAGACACAATAGGAATGTTGAACTCCTATTGAGGCAATATATGATAAGCACTTGACTGCTGACTACAAGATTGGCAGTTCAAACCCACCAGCCAATGTTTGGAAACTCTACACAGGGTCGCTATGAGTCGGAACTGACTCAACGGCCCTTAACAACAACAATAGCAAGACCTGGAAGTGGAGGAAGGGGTTGGGAAGTTCTGTGTGACAGGGAGGGCAGAGAGCAGTGCCCAGGGTGGATGGAGACCTGGGTTGGGCTCGCCGAGCAGTGGGCAGCTTTTCCCTGGTCTGCCATCACAGGGCCACCCCATAGCCTGAGTGATTAGTTACCGTCCCTATCCAGGCTTCCTTTTGACCAATACTAGTTGTCATCAGGTCAATTTCGACTCATGACGGTCCCACGTGTGTCACTGTAGAACTGCTCCAGAGGGTTTTCAGTGGCTGGGGTTTCAGAAGAAGTAGTCAAGTCTTTCTTCTGAACTGGCTCTGGGTAGATTCAGACTTTCCACAGCGGAGTGTGTCCGTGTTTGCTCCAGCATTACTTAGCCATAACCAGGGCCCTAAAATGCCCCAAAGGGAAAAGAGGATAGACAGGGGATAAATAAAATAACAGGAGAGTGTTCAGAAGGAGTTGAGAGGTGAGAAAAAAGAGATTTATGTTTCATACACTTCAAATTTACATTGGGTACACTTTTAATTTCCTGTTCAATTTGTGAAATGAGAAGCCATTATTATTAATTGTGTGCTGTTGAGTCAATTCCCATTCATAGTGCCTCTGTGGGACAGAAAGGAACTGCCCCATAGGGTTTCCGAGGGTGTTGTCTTTATAAAAGCAGGTCTCCAGGTCTTTTCTCCCTTGGATTGACTGGTGAGTTCGAACTGCCAACTTTCCAGTTAGCAGCTGAGTGCTTAAACATTGCGCTCCTAGCACGCCTTCATTTTTTTTCAGCAATGATAGTAATTGTTAAGAGAAGTTAATTTTGGCTCCATCGTATCTAAGCATTTCCATATTTGGAGACAGAATAGCTTATTACCTATATCCCATGGTAATGCCTAAATAAGTAACATGCATCATAAGTTTTCCATAAATATTTTGCTGCTGTTGGTTTGGGATATTTCCTTTCCAGTAAGGCAAGATTCAATTAAGCAAACCATTCCAAAGTCTTCCAACCTGAAAGGAAAGAAGTTTCTTTCTTTCATTTCCTCAGAGTGAAGCATGCTTGTATAAATAAGTCTTTGGAAAGATATTTTAGCTAGAAAATCTAGTTTGCAGCATTTGGAAACTAGAATAGTTTCTGTTATCATTAAACTGAAAACACACAGCTAACTTTGTTTTAATAATTCATGCATTGCTTCATAAACAAAAGCAAACTAGCATTCATCTGAGAGATCACTTTTAGGAGAAGAAATAATAATTTATCATTTTATTTATTATTTCTTTAGTGCAGAGCAGTCTCTTGGCTGAACACACGTTGCTTTTTTATTTATGAAATGGCACATGCATTATTAAAATAAACCCGCCACTGTGTTCTGCTTAATGATATGCAAAATTATTGGAGGTTGGATGCAGAGTGGTTTCATTTCTCTACCTGTTGTATGGTTGGCTGGCTTTCCCACCAACTGCAGATTTATGAGAGCATTTAAGAAGCACGTATTTAATTCTGGGACCCAAAAGTCCCCAGCAGATTGGAAAAATTAAAGCAGGATTTCTCGTCATGGTTTTACCTCTGGTGTGAAGAAGACAGAAAGAGAAGAATGCATTTAGCCAGGAAAGAGATGGGTCTTTCCATGCCATGCAGAGACAGACACAGAGACAAAATCTTTTCTTCCCCTCTCTTCAACTCAGGTAGTTCTTTGGAACTCTGAGCTCCCCATGGCTTCCTGATTCTCTCCAAACACTTCAAGTCAGGCCCAGTACTTCAGGATCTATCTGCTCCCCACTTCCTGTCCCTGCTATGCTCCAAGCAGCAGGAAGAGAGATAATGACCCCATGTAAACTTGACTTTGAAGTTCCTTTGTTAGCCAATAAACCACTTCACCAATTTTTTAAGGATCTTCATTAAGATCCCCCAAAATGTGTGTTCAACTCCATATATAGTTACTATAAAAATACTGGAGGAATGCTCTTTTATGTTTTATAGCGCATAAACGGTTTGTGTTGGCAGGCACTGCAGAGAGAGAGAGAGAGAGAGAGATGTGAAGGGCCATTTGCCTAGCCTATCATTTCCCTCAAGTGTTACAGGAAATGTAGATTCAATGGGCCAGTGAAGCAGGCTCCCAGTTGGCTGTACCTATGCATTGTGGCAGATAGTGCTAAAATGGGAAAGATGAAATCATTATCTGTTATTCTATGGTGCTGCTAAGGTATGGGTTATGTACAGTGGGACACACCATGCCACACAATGGATACCGAATGGGCACCATTGCCCTAAAGTAAGCTCCTTGGCCTCTCATGACTGAAATCCTAGCATTCTATGGCCATCTTTTAGGATCCGAAAAGCATTCCTGTCTTTAGATTTTCTATATTTACAACTAAGTACTTCGGGCTGGACTCCCAGTGTGGTGCTCCAGGATAACCAAAGGTTGGTGGTTCAAACTCACCAGCTTCTCCTTGGGAACCTCAGACAGGGTCATTATGAGTTGGAAGCCACTCAACGGCACTTAGCAGCAACAACATCTTACTGTTGCTGTAACAGAAAGACCACACAGGGATAGCTTTAAAGAACAGAAACTTAATTTCTCAGTAGGAGAGGAAGACTAAAAGTCCAAATTCAGGCTGAAGTCTCTCTTGGCTAAGCTTTTTCAGCTTTTTAACCCTCATGCTCCTGGGATCCTTGGTTAGTAGAGGATGCTCACATGGCATCGTTCTTCCCTAGTGTGTGAGCTTGCCTGTGTGTCTAATTTTCTCTTTTTATAACTCAGAAATGGTCAGGTTTAAGACACACTCTATACTGAAAAGACCTCATTAACATAATAAATATAAGTCTATTCTCAAACGAATTACCTCCATTGGCATAGGGTCTAGAATTCCAACATACATTTGGAGGTTCTGCATTCAATCCATAGCTACATCTTTTCTGAAATGGGGTTGAAACAGGGTCGGTACCTGGTGTGGATATGCACTTGGGGTTCCAAGGATGGGCAGAGGGACATGGGCATGGTGACTGCCTAGGTGAATCTGTCCCTTCATGATACGTTTCCCTGCTGCCGCCACTGTGTTGATCCATTTCATAGGGGGCCTTCTTCTTTATTGCTGACCCTCAAAGAGATGGATTGACACAGTGGCAGTAGCAATGAGTTTAAACATAACAACAATTGTGAGGATGCTGTAGGACCAGGAAGTATGTCATTCTGTTGTGCATAGGATTGCTATGAGTTGGAACCGACTCGATGGCACCTAACAACAATAATCTGGTCTTATAAAAACAGGGGAAGGTTCTGGGTTGATTCCTCTGTAAGAAAAATGAAATAAGAGAATACTTGCAAAATGCTTTTGAATAGAAAGTAATATATGAAATTTGCCAAATCCCCCCTTTCCTTACTTGGAGCCCTCCAATCTTTTTAATATAGCTCTTAGTAGTTCAATTACCCTCAATTCCTAGATTGGAAGTGAATCATTGGGAACAGCAGATAGTTTCATGAGATCACACTGAAACAAAGAGAAGATTTGAGTTCTTCTCCATCAGAACATGCCACTGAACCTTTACAGGAAAAATATTTATGAATTCCTGGTCTTCTCAGAAGAGTTCCTGAGTGATGCAAAATGGTTAATGCCCTCAGCTATTAACCAAAAGATTGGAGATTGGAGACTATTAGATGTGCCTCGGATGAAAGGTCTGGTGATCTGTTCCTCAAAAATCAGCCATTGAAAATTCTACAGACCACAGTTCTACTCTGGCACATAAGGGTTTGCCAGGAGTCAGAATCAACTCCCAGCACCTTTTTTTTTTTTGCTTCTTGGGGTGCTGAAGGGTTTGTATCTTGTCATTCATTTTCTCTAAGAATGCCTTGTTATTTATTTATTTATTTTCTTCGTCTAGGGAAATGTGATCACGGTGGCGTGGTGAACATCAGCAAGCCTTTTGTGGTTCGGCTCAACTGGAGAGGGTTTTCCTATAAGTATGGGGCCTGGGGTCGGGATTACTCTTCTCAGAATCCAGAGAAAGGACTGTATTGGGTGGCACCTTTGAATCCAGATGGGAGGTATTTGGAGTATTACAGAATCTACAATACGCTGGATGATTTGCTGTTGTACAGGCAGGCCAAAGAGAATCGGGTTACTTATGGCCAAGGCAGTGGGACCGTGGTTTACAAAAACAACATGTATATAAACTGGCACAACACGAGGGACATTGTCAAACTTAACTTGTCCACCAACACAGTGGCTCTGAGGAGCCCTCTCCAAAATGCTACCTTTAATAACCGTTTTTCATATGCTAATGTTAATTGGCAAGATATTGACTTTGCTGTGGATGAGAATGGATTGTGGGTGATTTATGCAACTGAAGCCAGTACTGGTAACATGGTGATTAGTAAACTCAATGACACCACACTTACGGTGCTAAATACTTGGCAGACCAAGCAGTATAAACCATCTGTTTCTAACGCCTTCATGGTATGTGGGGTTCTGTATGCCACCCGTACTCTGAACACCAAAACAGAAGAGATTTTCTACTACTATGACACAAACACAGGGAAGGAGGGCCAACTAGGCATTATAATGCATAAGATGCAAGAAACTGTGCAGAGCATTAATTACCACCCTTTTGAAAAGAAACTTTTTGTCTATAATGATGGTTACCTTTTGAATTATGATGTGATTTTCTATCAGAAACCACAGTAAAGTGTTGATAGAGAAATAAAATTTTGCTGAAAAATGGTCTTGTCCACGTATTTACTTGGCTGCAAGGAGATTCAGACGTATGCTTAGTTGTTAGTAGTGCTTGGGAGCATGGTTCTGGCACACTAGATAGTTAGATAGTTAGAATCTTTGCCCTGATGTGTTTGTCTCATCATGAGCTTTTATACTCATATGATTCTTTGACTAAAAGAAAATCAAATGGCAGTGATTAAATGAATGTTGAAATTTTGGGTGATATAATAAATAAGTGGCTCTGTGGGCTAATGCGCCAGACTGCAAAGCTATTTGAACTTCAAGGTTGGCGGTTCAAGCTCACCAGCTGCTCCTTGGAAACCCTATACAGGGTTGCTATGGATCAGAATCGACTTGACAGCACTTAACAACAACAATATAATGAAGCCACTAGGATGTATATGATACTTGTATTAAATTGTATCAATTGTTTAATAAAAACTTTTTAAAGATAGGATGATTTTTTCTTCATTTAAGCCTGGAAACTATGACGAAGTGAGACTTTAGGACAAGATGTAAAGCATCAATGTGATCTAATATATTAATCCAGTAGTGGTGTGTGCTTTGTTATATGGTGTCTGTTCCACTACCCTTGTTTATAGGGCCACACCCACTGCCACTGCCTCTATAAGGTTTCTGAGTCTATAAATCTTTACAGCTGTAGACAGCCTAATCTTTCTCCCACTGAGTGGCTGATGTGTTTGAACTGCCAACCTTGTGTTTAACAGTCCTATGCCTTATCCACAATAACACCAAGATAGACTCCTTAATACTGTACACCTTACCATTTCAACAAGCAAATAAAATGTGCTTTGAATGAAATGCTGTCTTTCATTTTCCATCATCTGTTACTCCTCCTTCTTCTTCCTCCAAAGTCAAGATGGACTTTTTAGTTTTCATTTCCCTTTAAAATCTGTTCTTTCTAGCAGCTTTTGTTGTACGAAACCACCTTAATCTTTGGGGAAACAGCCTTGTGTCATTATTAATTTTCATGGCTGATCTTATTATTTTCAATGTTAACCTAAGTTTATAAGACTAATGTTCCTTTTCCAATTGAGCTGTTAACATGAGTCAGAAGCCTTGGATCATCCCCAAAGAGGATTCAGACCAGAAGCAAAGGGACCATATTAGGTTGTTAAGTGCCATCGAGTTGATTCTGACTCCTAGTAACCCTGTATAAGATTTCCAAGGAGCAGCTGGTGAATTTGAACTGCTGATCTTATGATTTGCAGTCCAGTGCTTATCATACAATATCACACCAGCAGTCCTATCAGGGAGATAGGTACCATTACCAAATATATAAGAAAATGTGGAGGGGATAGCTAACCTATAAGCTGGAAGGGCTGATAGACGAGACTAGTGTAGTTGCTAAGTGCCATTGAGTTGGTTCTGATTCATAGTGACACTGTATAGTGTTTCTGAATTGCTGACCTTGCTACTAGCAGTCCAGTGTTTACTCTTCAGTGCCACACTAGGACTCCATTTTAAATGTTTATGGGAGCAGAAAGCCTCATATTTCTCCCTCAGAGCGACTAGTGGATTTGAACTGTTGACCTCGCAGTTAGCAGCTCATCACATAATCCACTGTGCTACCAGGGCTCCAGGCTAGAGTATTTTGTTTTCTGGAAAAGCTCAGTTTTAACCCACACCAAGATTTTTGAGACAGGTGGTAGGTAGCTATACTAGTTAGTAATTTTTAGCAAAATTTATCTTTCCAGCACTGAACAGGTGTGGCCTTCAGAGTATAACACGATATCAAGATAAAGACATGTATGTCATGTGAGATATAGGTTAAAAACAGTGATGTTATATTTAATCTGGCTCGAGGCAATTTTCAAGATGAATGTTTCTACTAAGAACACAATATGACCTCTGAAGATTCTGGAAGGGAGGCAGGAAGCCAAGGTAACCCTGGCAATCAGCTTCTTATTGGAACAGTTATAGAAGCTTTCTGCCTGAAAATCCCCGTCAGAACCTCCTTCCTACTGGAATTGGTGTATCTGTCTGCAGTGGCTGCTATCTGCAGGAAATCTCCCTGTTGGGAAGGTTGAATGATCAAGAGATTCAAGTTTGTGGATTTACTGCAATGCAGTTGCACAATGGAATTTTCAGCTCAAGATTCATTAGCTCTCTTTTCAAAAGAAAAATCACATCATCTTTACTGAGGTGCAATTTATGCCTGATAAAATTTTCCAAGTGTAAACTTAGAGTTCAATGAATTTTGACAAATGTATAGAGTCATGTGGACCTTCCCCCCACCACAATTAGCATTTAGAATATTTCCATTTTCTCCTGGAAGTTTTCTTGTGCCCCTCTGTTGCCCATCCCTACTCCAGCCCAGGAGCTCCTTGCATCCACTGATCTGTTTTTTCTTCCTCGAGTTTTGCCTTTTCAAGAATGCCATAGAAATGGAATTGTACAATATGTAGACATTGGAGTCTAGCTCAACAGCATTCTCTAGTGGGCTCGGTTTACCATGGGCAATGACAGGGGTTATTGGAAATTAAAAAATAATCTTGAATTATTTTTTAAATTTTAATTAAAATATTTAGATTATTTTTAAAACAGTTTTAGGATTACAAAACAAAACAAAACAAAAAAACAGAAAATACAGAGGATTCCCATATGTTTTTTACAATCCCACCCCTCAGTACAATTTCTGCAACTGTTAGCCTCTTATGGTATATCTTATTTTTCGTTTGGTGAACCAATGTTGGTACACTATTATTAACTAATGTTAATAGTGTACAAAAATAAGTCTGATGCATCGAACACTAATGACTGAACTAGACAAGGTGAGGAATGACATAAAAGATATCATACATGAAGTAAAGAAAACATAATTAAAAAGACAAAAGGTGGGAAAGAAAGAAAAGACCAAAATGGATACTCTGAAACTTGCTTGTTGAATGCAGAGTAGCTAAAGAAGAAATGATGAAGAAAAAGAGCTCAACTCAAAGATTTCAAAGAGTGGCTTAGAAAAACAAAGTAAAGTATAATAATGCAATGTGCAAAGTCTAGAGTTATAAAACTGAAAGGAAAGAATGCGTTCAGCATTTCTTAAACTTAAAGAACTGAAGAAAAAATTCCAGCTTCAAGTTGCAATACTGAAATATAAAAGCACTGGACTGCTAACTGCAAAGTTCAAACCTACCAGTTGCTCGGTGGGAGAAAGATGAGACTTTCTGCTCCTGTAAAGATTTGCAGTCTCGGAAACCCTATATGGGTTGCTGTGACTGAGAATGGGCTCAATGGCAGTGAGTGATGACACAAGAAACATCAAGGTAAGATGGAAGGAATACAGAGTGCAGTTTGGACATCTGCCTCAGTACCATCGGTTATTGATCATATGCTACCTCCTGACCAATACTTTTTGGTATGTTGCTCTTGTTAAGTACCGTTGAGTTGATTCTAACTCATAGCTACCCCGTATATGGTTTCCAAGGAACAGCTGGTGGGTTTGAACCTCTGACACAAGCTACTCCTTGGAAATCCTATATAGGATCGCTATGAGTCTGAATTGGCCCAACGTCACTTAACAACAACATACCAAAAAACATTGATCAAAAGATAGCATATGATTAAGAACTGATTATAATGAAGGAAGATGTCCAAACTGCACTGAAGGCAATGGCCAAAAAACAAGACTCCATAAATGAATGGGTACCAAGTCAAATGTTTCAATAAATGGATTCTGGAAGTGCTATGTATCTATGCTAAGAAATTTAGAAGATAACTACCTGGCCAACAGATTGGAAAAGAATCATATTTGTGGATTTGTGGATCACATGTCACAGAAAGGTGATCCAATAGGATGTGGAAATTATGAAACAATATCATTAACATCACATGCAAGGAAAAATTTTGCAGAATTCAAAACTGGTTGCAGCAGTACATCGACAGAGAATTGCCAGAAATTCCAGCGGGTTCAGAAGAGGAGATTGTTGTTGTTGTCGTTGGGGTATCATTGCTGACGTCAGATGGATCTTGGCTGAAAACAGAGACTACCAGAAAGATGTTCCACTGTTTTGTTTTTGATTTTTTAACTATGAAAAGGCCTCAGACTATGTTGATCATAACAAATTATGGACAGCATTGTGAAGAATAGGAATTCCAAAATACTTAGTTAGAACTGACATGTAGAATTGGCACATGGACCAAGAACCAGTAATTCCAACAGAACAAGGGAATACTGAATGGTTTAAAATCAGGAAAGGTGTTCATCAGGATTTTACCTTTTCATTATACTAATTCAATCTGTATGTTCAGTAAATCATCTGGAGGATCTATACTATCTGAAGAACAGCTCAGCATCAGGATTGGAGGAAGACTCATTAACAACATGTGATATGCAGATGACACACTTTGCTTGCTAAAAGTAAAGAAGACTTGAAACTTACTGATGAAGTTCAAAGACTCCAGTTTTCAATATTGATCATACCTCAACATAAAGAAAACAAAACCCTCACAACTGGACCAATAAACAAAATCATGATAATGGAGAAAAGTTTGAAGTTGTCTAGGTTTTCATTTTTCTTGGGTTCATAGTCAATACCCAGGGAATCAAATGATGAATTACATTAGGCAAATCTGCTGCAAAATACTTCTTTATAGTGCTCAAAAGCAAAGATTACTTTGCCTGACTGAAGATATGGCCCACCACTAGTCTGTCGGTTTGTTGTACTGTGGTGGCTTGTGTGCTGCTGTAATTCTGGAAGCTATGCCAATGATATTTTCAACACCAGCAGGGTCTCCCATGGTGAAAAGGTTTCATCTGAGCTTCCAGATGAATAGAGATGAAGAAGGCGAGATGGACTACTTCTGAACATTTAGTCACTGAATACTTTATAAATAGCAGTCGAACACTGTCAGCACCAGATTATTGATTACTGAAACATGATGAAGAGCACCAGAATATTGTCAGATATAGTGCTGGAAGATAAGCCACTCAGGTTGGAAGGCACTTAAAATGCAACTGGGGAAGCGCTGTCTCCTCAAAGTAGAGTTGACTGTGATGACATGAATGAAGTAAAGTTCTCAGGACCTTCACTTGATGATGTGGCAGATCTCAAAATGAAGAGAAACAACTGTAATTATCCATTACTAATCAGAATGTGGAATGTACAAAGTATGAATCTAGGAAAACTGGAAATTGTAAAGAAATGAAATAACACACATAAACATCGATATTCTAGACATTAGTGAGCTGAAACGCACTGGTATTGGCTGTTTTGAATCTGATAATCACATGGCTTACTATGGCAGGGATGACAAAGTGAAAAGGAATGGTGTTGCATTCATCATCAAAAAGAACATATCAAGATCTACCTTGAAGTACAATGTTGTCTGTGATAGGATAATATCCATATGCCTTTAAGGAGGACTGGTTAATACCACTAATATTCACATTTACTCACCAACCTCTAAAGTCAGTGATGAAGAAATTGAAGAATTCTACCAATTTTTTCAGTCTGAGATTGATCAAATATGCAATCAAGATGTATTGATAATTACTGGCAATTGGAATGCAAAAGTTGGAAACAAAAAGGAAGGACAAGTGAATGGTAAAGATGGCCTTGGTGATAGAGACAATGCTGGAGATAGTATGGTAGAATTTTGCAAGACCAATGACTTCTTCACTGCAAATACGTATTTAAACAACATAAAAGAAGACTATACACATGAACCTCACCAGATGGAATACACAGAAATGAAGCTGACTACATCTGTGAAAAGAGATGGTAGAAAAGTTCCATATCATCAGTCAAAACAAGGCCAGGGGCAGACTGTGAGACAGACTATCAATTGTTCATAGACAAATTCAGGTTGAAGCTGGAAAAAATTAAAACAAGTCCACAAGAGCCAAACTATGACCTTGACTATATCCCATATGAATTTAGAGATCATAGGAAGAACAGATTTGATGCATTAGACACTACTGACCAAAGACCAAAAAAGTTGTGGGATGACATCAAGAACGTCATATAGGAGGAAGAAAGTAAAAATTCATTAAGAAGACAAGAAAGAAGGAAAAGACCAAAATGGATGTCAGAAGAGACTCAGAAACTTGCTTTTCAGTGTAGAGATGCTAAAGCAAATGGAAGAAATGAGAAAAGATCAGAACAGAAAATTTCAAAGGTCAACTCGATAAGACTAAGTGAAATATTATAACGAAATGTGCAAAGATCTGAAGGGAGAAAATTGGAACAACATGCTCAGCATTTCTCAGGCTGAAGGAACTGAAGAAACAATTTCCAGACTTGACTTTCAGTATTGAAGATTTCTATGGGAAAATTATTGGATGATGCAGAAAGCATTCAAAGAAGATGGAGGGAGTACACAGATTCACTGTACCAAAAAAGAAATGGTCGATGTTCAATCATTTCAAGAGGTAGCACATGATCAAGAGCCAATGATCATGAAGGAAGAAGTTCAAGGTGCACTGAAGGCATTGGCAAAAAACAGGCATTGGGAATTGATGGAATACAAAATGAAATCTTTCATCAAACTGATGCAGCCCTGGAGGCAGTCACTCATCTATGCCAAGAAATTTGAAAGATAGCTACATGGCTAACTGACTAGAAGAGATCCATATTTGTGCCCATTCCAAAGAGAGGTGACCCAATGGAATACAGAAATTACTGGACAATATCATTTATATTCTATGCAAGCAAAGTTTATAACTAAAGATAATACAAAAATGGCTGCAACCATACATTGACCGAGAACTTCCAGAGGTTCAAGCTAGATTCAGAAGAGGACGTGGAATGACAGATATCATTGCTGATGTCTGATGGATCTTGGTTGAAAGCAGAGAGTACTAGAAAGATGTTTACCTGTGCTTTATTGACTAAGCAAAGGCTTTGGATTGTGTGGATCATGACAAGCTATGGACAACATTGTTAAGAATGAGTATTCCGGAACACTTAATTGAGCTCATGAAGAAACTGTACATAGACCAAGAGGCAGTTGTTTGAACAGAACATGAGAACACTGAATGGTTTAAAATTAGAAAAGATGTGCCCAGGGTTGAATTCTTTCACCATACTTAGTTAATCTGTATGTTGAGCAAATAATCTGGGAAGATGGATTATATGAAGAAAAATGTGATATCAGAATTGGAGGAAGACTCATTAACAACCTGCAATACGCAGATGATACAACATTGCTTGCTGAAAGTGA
>NW_006408540.1:12958746-12972471 GCF_000296735.1 Chrysochloris asiatica | reverse complement strand
CTTTGAACTCATGGTATATGGAGGGGATTATAATCAATGTAATGAAACAAGTTATATGAATTGTTGAATGTGAAACTGATGATGTGCCCTGTAAACATTCACTCAATCCACAATAAAAACCTTAAATTAAAAAAAAAAAAGGATACAGGATTCTTAGTCCTGCAACACCATAGAGTTGACTCTTGGCTACTTACAGAAGCAGTTTGGGGCAAGTTCTTGAACTTTTAAGAGGCTCAGTATCTTTTCATATCTATAAATGTGATAAAACTACTACTCCAGAGTGCTGCTAGGTGAATTAAATGATATTAAATATGAGAGATTAAAAAGTTTGTGGAAAATTATCTTTCATTTCCATTTTTTCCCCACACAAATTTTGAAGCCCCTTATTTATAAAGGGCATAGTCTTTGGCACATAATCTAGCCTCAATAAAGAGTTTTTATTCCTATTTCTCATTTGAATTTTAGGGTTGAGAGTGGCCATAGTGTTGATAATGAATAAAGTCAGTTAGGGTTGACAATAAATAAACCTGATTGGAATCAAAGTTTATATTTGCTCTCCTTTAATACTTGCTGGGAAGGCCTGTGGTGGAGTTGTAGAAGAAGTACTCAACCCTAAGGTTGGTTTCAACTGCCAGGTCAGAGATTCAAACTCACCAGTTGCTTCTTGGAAAACCTATACAGCATTGCTAGGAGTTGAAACTGACTTGATTACACTTAACAACAACAACAACAACAACAATATTTACTGGAGTCCTGGTGAGGTGCTGCAGGATAAGCACTGAACCACAAGATCGGTTTGAACCACAAGGTCAGCGGTTGAAACCCAACAACTACTCTTCAGACCCTATAGAGGATCATGATGAGTTGGGACCAACTTGACAATACTTAACAACAACAACAGCAAAAAGATTTCTATAATTGGAGTCCTGGTGTGGTGTTGTAGGATAGACACTGGACTGATAACCTCAAAGTCAGTGGTTAACAGCTCCTACTAGCTACTCCTTGGAAATCCAATGTAGGGTTGCTATGAGTCAGAGCTGATTCAGTGGCACTTAACAACAACAACAATACTGCAATTAGTGATTCTTTGAAGCATGGAAGGTATTTTGACATGGAAGCAATTCAAATGCTGGACCATTTCCTTGTCTTGAAGCTGAAGATTAATGAGAGACCTGATGCTTCCTTTGTTCTAATTCCAAAAGAGGCCGATTAAGCTGACCTAGCATGTTTCCCATTTTGGGGGGCCACTGAACATCTCAAAAGGAGTCCTAATGACACCAAGGGTTAGGTGTTGGACTGCCAATTGAAAGGTAGAGTGTTCAAATCCATCAGCTGCTCACAGGGAAAAAGATGAGGTTGCCTGCTCCTGTAAAGTTTTGCAGTCTTGGAAACCTTGTGTAAGGTCTCTGTGCATTGGAATGGACTCAATGGCAGTGGGTTTGGTTTTGGTTGTTATTAAATGCTGTCAAGTTGATTTCAACTCATCGCCACCCTGTGTAAGGTTTCCAAGCAACAGCTGGTGGATTTGAACTACCTATCTGTTGGTTAGCAAGTGCTTATCCACAGCACCACACTAGAACACCTCAAAGAAGATTAGCATTCATGGAGCCCTCTAGGTAGGACCCAAATATATGCATATGTTTCCCTAGTGGCATTGTAGGATCAGCAATGGACTGCAATCCTAAAGTCAGCAGTTCAAACTCATCAACCACTCCTCAGAAACCCCTTAAAGACTCTATGAGTTGGAATTGACTTGATGGTACTCGACATCAACAGCAACAAAGTCACCAGGGCACCAATCTCCCTGGTCTTCAGAGATGAGTTTATAATGTGCTACTATTCAACTGGAGTCTGGTGTGGTGGTGTAGGATAAGCACTTGACCATAAAGTCAGCAGTTCAAACTCACTAGCCACTCCATGGAAACCCTATACAGGGTCACTATGAATCAAAACTGACTTGACGGCACTTAACAACAACAACCCTTCTACTAAAATATATTTCTTTCAGGACTTGCTTACACTACTAGCTTTGAGAAGTTGCTTCTCTTCCTTTTGATTCCAGCACCTTTAAAAAAGAAAAAGCTTGACAAAGGAGGGGCTAAGGGTGATTATAGATTCTGAGCCTTCAGTCATCTCAAATAGATATTGTGGTGGTTCATTTTATGTATTGATGTATTTGGCCTACGGTGTCCAGTTGTTCAGTTAAACACTAGTCTAGATGTTTCTATGAAATAGTTTACACTTAAATCAGTTGACCGTAAGTAAAATGATTTTCCATAATGCAGATAGAACTCAGTAAATTGTAGTTGAAGCCCTTGAGAGCAAAACCTCAGGTTTCCTGAAGGGAGAAGCATTCTACCTCAATGTTCAAAATCTAGATGGAGTTTCCAGCTGACCACCTGACCTATAAAATCTGGACTTTCTAGTTCCCATAACTGCATGAATCAATTCCTTAATATCAACCTCCCTCCACCCCTCCAATGCTAAATACAAGAACGCAGGAGAAAGATGAGACTTCCTGCTTCTGTAAAGATTTATAGTCTTGGAAGCCCTAAGCTGGATCACTATGTATCGGGACTGAATCAACATCACACAGCAGAAGCAATAGTATATACCAGGGGGTTCAAAAAGTTTATGGAAAAATTCCTTCATCTTTTAATTCCATTTTCTGCCAACTTTTTGAAGACCTCTTGTATATACTCACATACATCATACATACACATATACATATACACACACTTATATTTCAGGTATCTTATCCTGACTAATACAGATATCAGGCCATGAAGACTGATTAACCTCCTGTGCTCCAGAATGTCCTGGAAAAACCAAAGGGTGATTGTGATGTGTCAGAAAATAAAAGGCAGACACAGTTCTAAGGCACACTTCAAGCCAGTGGAGCAGACCAGCTGGCCTGGCTCATCAATGAGAACTGTTATTTGAATTGTCAATGCAATTAACAGGCCTCACATCTGTAGCTCAGGATGTGACCACTTGTCTCAGATCTGCATCTGCTCACGGAGCTCATTTGGAGAACAGCTCTCTGAACCAGGGTCAATTCTGGAGAAAGATGGCCTTCAGTTTGCCCAGAGAAGTCTCTTCTTGGGTGCTATCATTGGACCTTTTGGGACCAGGGCTTCTGCTGTGAGGATTTTTTTTCCAATGTTCAGCCCCTGTGAGGACTCTGAAAGGAAAGACACCTGGTATGCTTGGGGAATTCCAAATGGTTTGACTAAAGATTTGTGTATGTGGATATTGGCAGAAGACAAGGATTGGATGATGGATAGAGGTTGATATTAGAGGAATTAGATCCTGAGCTTCCATAAATGTTCTGTCATTTTAGTTGGATTCTGCCAACACATGTGTTCTTTTAGTTGTGGTCAAGGTTTGTGGCCTTTTGGCCAACTTGGTAATTACTTCTTCTTGAGGCCAAGAAGGTTCATGTGATTATGGGAGCTGCTAAGCTCAAAGTTTATAGGCCAGGGAATTCCATCAAACTCCACTTAACAACAACAATTCATACATACATATACATATTGCTGGAGTCCTGGTGTGATGCTATGGGCTAATGTGCCAGACTGTGAAGCTGTTTGAACTGTAAGGTCAGTGGTTCAAACTTACCAGCTGCTCCTTGGAAACCCCATACAAGGTTGCTATGGGTGGGAATCAACTCGATAGCACTTAAAATTAAAAACAACAGCAATGTGTTAAATGCCATTAAGTCAGTTCCAACTCATGGTGATTCTGTATAGCATTTCTGAGGAGCGGCTGGCAGGTTTGAACTGTAATCTTGCAGTTCAAACCGACCTTGCAGTCCAATGCATTATCTTGCAGCACCATACCACTCCTGGTGTGGCACTGTAGGATCAGCACTAGACTGTGAAACACAAGGTTGACAGTTCAAAGCCACAAATTGCTCCTTGGAAACTCTATACAGGGATGCTATGAGTCAGAACCAACTTGATGGCACTTAACAACAACAACATATTTATATATGTATATATACATATATAAATATAGAAATCACTATATATTTTTAAAAAACAACCACTCATCCGTCTGTCAGTTTGTTGCACTGTGGTGGCTTGTGTGTTGCTGTAATGCTAGAAGCTATGCTAATTTCATTTTGAATGCTGGCAGGGTCATCCAGAGTGGACAGTTTTCAGCAGAGCTTCCAGACTGAGACAGACTCTAAAGAAGAGGCAAACTACTTCCAATATTTAGTTATGGAAAAACTTATGAATAGCATTGAAATACTATAAGATAGCATCAGAATATTGAATATTAAATTATGATGAATAGCACCAGAATATTGTCAGATATAGTGTCAGAAGATGAGCCCCTCAAGTTGGAGGTACTCAAAATATGACTGGGCAAGATCTGCCTCAAAGTAGAGTTGCCTGTGATGACATGAATTGAGTAAAGCTTTCAGGAGATTCATTTGCTGATGGGGCATGGTAAAGTGGAGGGTCAGGGGAGAAGAGGGAGACTCGCAACAAGATGGAATGGCCCCAAAACAAAAATGGCAGTATCACTGGCTACCACAAGAATAAGCAAGTTGTTCTCCGGGAAGCCATCAAGGCAAGCAATCAAGTCCCTTCAGGACAAACCCACCTGTAACACTGAAACTCAAAGGGAGCATATGAACAAACATGTAAGCTTGCTGGTGCCCATGTTGGTCTACTGGTGAATGGAAGTGTAGGAAAGGCAACAATGAAGAGATGGGCTGAGTTCAACAATGTTCCACAGACTCCCGTGGACATGGAGGTAAGAGAGAGAGGAAGAAGGTCTGGTTGGTCCAAAATATGGTGGCACCTGGGGACACCTGAGCCTATGGACAAGGACATAGTCACAGAGGTCTAGAGCTGATAGTGAAACATCCAGCTGATATGGATAGGGATGGGCAAATTAGACATTGGCTGTAGTGTAGTGGTTATGAATCGGACTGCAAACCACAAGGTCAGCAGTTCGAAACTACCAGCTGTTCCGCGGGAGAAAGATGAGGCTTTCTGCTCCCATAAAGATTTACAGCCTCAGAAACCCTGTACAGGGTCGCTATGAGTCGGAACTGTCTCCACGACACATAACCACCACCACTGTCTAAAATGAAGGGGTGATAAAAACTTGAAGTGACTGGCTTACAAGTTTTCAAGGGGGAGTTTAGTTTAAGAGTGTGCGGGGAAAGAAAGAGTTCCCACTGAATAGTTTTCATCTTGTCTAAATGGGTCTCGTTAAAAGAGATGGGGTAAGATTTTTATGATTCAGTAAGGAGTAATTGTTATCATGACTAACTGTGACTCTCACAATAGCAAAAGGTAGAATTTTTGTAACAAAAACAGTGGAGTGGTTAATCTTACAGTTCAGAAACAAAGGATCCTAGGATCGTCAAGGGATAAGAGCACGAGCAGAATGAGGGACCTTATGCAGAGAAGCAGCGACACCAGAGATGGAGGCAGAGATGGGGGCATGGAGAGGGAGAGCAGCTGAGGACTCTAGATTCATGGGAAGAAAGGGACTAAGAGCTGGAGGCAAGGAGGAAGACTTGCAGAATGTGCCCTTTGGTGGTGTAAATTATTACATATGCCTGAGTGTTTAGAAAGGAAAAAAAAAGCTAAAGTGAATAGAGAGAAACACTGGTAACTGTTGGTACATGGAGGGGTTTGTAATCATTGTAATGAAACAAGGTGTATGATTTGTTGAATGTAAAACTGATGATCTGCCTTGTGGAAAAATTTTTAAAAAGTGGAATGGCACAGTGACAGGGGCACTAGATTCGAGCGTAGCAGCAATTGTGAGGATGGCATAGGACTGACTGGGCAGTGCTTCATTCTGTTGTACATAGGGTTGCTACAGATTGGAATCAACTCACTGGCACCTACCAACAATATTTAAAAATCACTATTGCTGTTGTTGTTGTTAAGCACTGTCAAGTTGCATCTGACTCATAGAGACTCTATACATATAGGGCTTCCAAGAAGCTGACCTTGTGGTTAGCAATTCCTGTACTTATTCTACATCAGCACACCAGAACTCTATTATTTACATATGTATAAAATCACCATATGGGGTCACTATGAGCCAGAAATGGCTCAACTGTTCTCAAAAACAATATCAACATATATATATATATATATAATTCACGGTATGTAATATATAAAAATCACTATATATGTATTTTGTTGCTTTAAGTGTAGTCAAGTCAGTTCTGACTCATAGTGACCCTGTATAGGGTTTCCAAGGAGCAACCACTGGGTTTGAACCACTGACCTTTTGGTTAGCAGTCCAGTGCTTATCCTACAGTGCCACACCATGCATATAAAAAAAATATTAACAGACTTTTCTTCCTAGTCTGTCTTAGTCCGGATGCTCTGTTAAAATCTGTCCATCATGTCTGATCTTGCTGGCATTTGGAATTCTGGTGGTGTAACTCTTAACACTTTGTGTGTGTGTGTCTTTTCCTCACTTCCCAGTGATAGCTTTGCCTGATGCAACCATAGTGGGGGAAACTCCCCTACAGATCACTCTGAGCGATCTCTCAAAGGGAAGATTGTACAGCTTTATGCTACCAGAAGACATCGAATGGTACTACGTAGTGAATCGCTTTCAGGGGACCCATCCACCATTGTCCTAGGGAAGGCTTAGGTGCCTCCTTTCCTTTTTGCCTTTGGATAAGATTCTCTTCAGAAGCCTTAATGGTGCATGCAATTTGCTGTCAGCAACTGACCTAAAGGTTGGTAGTACAAACCTACCCAGTGGCCCTGTGGAAGAAAGGCCTATGATCTGCACTGTAGATATTACAGCTAAAAATGTCCCATGGAGCAGCTCCACTCTGCCACAAATGAGGTCATCATGAATTGGGAGGCTGCTTCGTGGCAACTAACGACAAGAAAGATCTCTTTTGTTTGTGGAACCATCTAGAATATAGACTACTCATATCTCCTATTTTACTCTTGTTCATCATCTCTGACGAAATGGTTGGTAGTTTCCCCTGGTTAACAGTCTGCTCTTGGGAAGTGGTGTTTTACCCAGAACTTAGTCCTGGATGGCTCCAGTTCCTTCACCGGGTTCTAAGCTGCTTCTGAAGAAAATATTGGAGGCTCCGCTAGTGGTAGTGTACTCTGACAGGTTACCATGTTCTCAGCACCAACCTGGCCTGGGCTGTACCACAGCAAGTCCCACAGCCCCAAGGAGAGGATCTGCTCCTCACTGGAGCTGAGATCGTAGGTTTCCTAGCAGAAGCCCAGAAGTTAATGATGGAACTGCAGTACTGCTCTAGAGAGCAGGAATTCTGGCTCTGGGAATGGGTTTGAGAAACTAAGTTTATAATAACAGTGTTCTGTTTCTAGTGAATAAAACATTCAGAGAGCCTTTCTTATCCCAGCAGAGAATAAATATAAACAACTCTGGTGGCAATAGAATGACTACTTTTTTTTTTTTTTTTTTAATGTTTTTAATATAGATGTTGGTGGCAGTCATTTGATGCTGTCAGGCTATCCTGTGGATGTGTGGATGTGTCTGTGTGTGAGGCCCTATGTCCTGGGGCAGAATGTAGCTCCTTCATTTATGCAGATGAGGAAACAACCTCTAAGTGAATGGACCTTGAGCCAAGGGAAGGTAGAACCAGCTAGCTTCAAACAGTCCAGTAAAGAATGGTTGTTACACATCTGGAAGGTAGTTCCACAGTGAAGCAGCTAATGGCAATGATATTTCAATGCACATTAGTAGACTGCAGATTCCAAGCACCCAATTAAGAATGCCTGGATGCTATCTCTAGGTGTGGGTCTGCTTTTCATTTGGTTGCAGCAAAGGCCAGCAGCAGAGTTCTGACTTGCGTGGCTGTCACTGTCTGCTGCAGGGAGAGAAAGTGCATCTCAGTCATTAGGAGAAAGAGGATTTGGGAGTAGGCCCTACATCTAGGAGCAACCCAGAGGCAGCATTTTCCTTGACCATTGCCTTTGTGTATGACAATGCCTGAATCTGCAAACCTACTAATTGCCTATTGATTCAACACTGACCGATGGTGACCCCCTATGTTATAAAGTAAGACTGTACTCCATAAAGTTTTCTTGGCTATATCTTTAGAAGTCCTGGTGTGGTGCTGTCGGATAAGCACTGGGGCACAAGGTCAGTTTGAATCACAAGGTCGGGAGTTCAAACTTATCAGCTGCTCCTTGGAAACCCACATGAGTCTGAAATGACTCAAAGGTACTTAACAACAACATCTTCTGCTGTACCACTGGGTACGTTCAAACTGCCATCAGCTTGTGACACTTGGGAATCAATAAACCTTGAACCATTATTTCTAGGATTCTATAGCTTAGTGTGGCGCTGTGGGTTAATGTGCCAGACTGCAAAGCCATTTGAACTGCAAGGTCGGTGGTTCAAGGTCACTACCTGCTCCTTGGAAACCCTATACAGGGTCTCTATAGGTCGGAATCGACTCGACGGAACTTAACAACAACAACAATAGCTTAGTACCATGGAAATCTAGAAGAAACAAAGCAATCTGTGTTGGAAGAAGTACAGCCAGAGTACTCCTTAGAAGCCAAGATAGCGAGACTTCACCTCTCATACTTTGGGGATATTACCAGGAGGGACCAGTCTCTGGAGAAGGACATCATGCTTGTTAAAGTGGAAGGTCAGCAAAAAAAGTGGAAAACCCATTCCACCCCAAGGAACTCAACTGGCACAGTGGCAGCAGCAATGGGTTCAAGCGTAACGATTGTGAGGTTGACACAGGACCAGGTAGCGTATTGTTCTATCGTGTATAAGGTGACTATGAGTAGGAATCAACTCAGTGGCACCTAACAACCACAACAACAACATAGCTCTGGTGGTACTGTGGATTAAGCATTGGGCTGCTAATCATAAGATTGGTGGTTCAAACCTACCAGCCATTCGTTCCTCAGGCTAACAATGGGACTGCATACTTCCGTAAAAATTTACAGTCTCAGGCTACTATGAGTTGAAAGTGACTTGATGGCAGTGAGTTTGGGTACATACATGGGTGCTTTCGGCCCTTGGGTAAAATTAAAGGGGAGGGAGGCGATTTTCATTATGAAGGGAGCTCACCCCAATTGAGGACTAGTAACTTGCTACCTACCTGTGATCTGCTGAGAATTCCTCCTTTGTCCTAGGGAGTTGTTCACAGTTTAAATGCAAATATATTTGGAAAAGAATGCTTATTTATAGAATCTGTTTTTAAACTTCACCTGAAAAATTGAAATCAAAGGACTGTAAAGTCTTGGATGGAAGCCTGGCGGTGTGACAAGAACTTGGCTGCTAACCAAAAAGTTACTAGTTGGAACCCACCCCAAAAACCCTATGGGGCAGTTCTACTCTATTATGTGGGCCCTCATGAATCAAGAACTGACTTGATGCCACCTAACAATGTAAAGACAGCTTAGGGAGTAAGTGTAGATGTAGACTACCCCTAAGGGTGTAAGAGGTAAGTAAAGAAGAAGGAGAGGCATTAAAGACATACTTTACCTATCTTTCCTTGTTGTTGAATGCCACTGAACAGATTCTGACTCATAGAACACTATATAGGGTTTCCAAGGAGTGGCTGGTAGGTTTGAACCGCTGACCTTGTGGTTCAAACCAAGCTTGTGGTACAGTGCTTTATAACACAGCACCACATCTTTCTAGGACTGGGTTATGATTATTATTTTTCCTAAGGGAAGACTCTAGGTTCTTCTGTTTTATTCCTCATGCTGTTAAGTAATGTCAAGTTGGCTCTGACTCATGGTGACAGCGAGTACCGCAGATTGAGAAGTTGCCCATCTGTACCCTTGTTGGTATGGCCTGGTCCCCTGTGGTGTTCAAAGTCCTCTGTGCCTCCCAATCTGGGAGGCTCATCTTCCAATACTGTATCAGATAATATTCAGTTCTGGTCCATGAGGTTTGCATTGCTAATTTTGGAAGTAGATCACCAGCTCTTTCTTTTGAGTCTGGAAGCTTCACTGAAACCAGTCCACCACTGGTGATTCTGCTGGTATGTGAAATACTGATGGTATGGCTTCCAGCATCACCTAAGCCACTGTAGTACCACAAACTGACAGCTAGGTGGAGGTTGTTCCTCATAGGAACTATGAAAAAACACGATGTGGATTCTGCTCACTAAGACTTATGGTGACTTACCTTTCTGTTTGTAAGGTGCACTATATGTCTTGTCTTGTCTTGACCAATCACAGTTTATACTTATTGTCCTAATGCAATTATTAATAGCTATGTCCTTTCACTCTTAGACGAGTCTTAGTTTGAATAACAAACCCTATGCATAAACTCCTCACTGGAAAATACCATTTGATTGTCTCTTGTTTATCACTTTCTTCATTTCATTTTTCTTCTTCCTTGGCTTTGATGAAGAAGTAAACAGACACATGCTTCTACTTTCAAATAGCAATTTAATAAGAAGCAGAACAGTAGGCCAACTGGAAAAGAAACCAAGACAGGCCAGAAATCAAGCTGTGTCCCCAAAATGCAGATGAAAGTGGAATGTCCCTGAGTCCTCCATGGCCTCCTCACATTCATTGCCATCACTGTTCAACACAAAAGAGGCCAGACTGTGGCAGCTGGGAGACAGGGATGGGAAACTGGCTAGTGGCAAGCTTGTCTATTGTGGTCCACTAAGAAAAGAGGAAGACCCCAGTGAGATGGATTGGCAAAATGACAGCATCAATGGGCTCAAGTGTGGCAACAAATGTGAGGTTAGCTCAGGACCAGACAGTGTTTCATTTTGTTGTGCATAGAGTCACTATGAGTTGGTACCAACTCAATGGCACCTAACAACAACAACAGTCCAAATGGGATGTCCTGGTGTGGCACTGTGGTCTAATGTGTCAGACTGCAAAGTTGTTTGAACTGCAAGGTCGGTGGTTCAATCTCACCAGCTTCTCCTTAGAAACCCTGTATAGGTTCTCTATGGGTTGGAATCAACTCAACGGCACTTAACAACAACAAAAACAGTCTAAATGGGGAAGGAGCTCTGGTAGCAGTGTGGTTACAAGTTGCCTGCTGATCTGATGGCCAGCTGTTTGAAGCTACCAGCTAGCTGTTCCATGGGAGAAAGATAAGGCTTTCTGCTCCGGTAAATATTTACATCCTCGGAAACACTATGTTGTTGTTGAGTGCCATTGAATGGGTTCCAACCCATAGTGACCCTGTATAGGGTTTCTGAGCAGTGGCTGGTGAGTTTGAACTACCAACCTTGCAGTTCAAACAGACTTTGCAGTTCAGTGCATCAACCCACAGCATCACTCCAACTCGGTGACACACAACCACCACCAGTCTAAATGGGGAGTCCTGGATTGGCACTGTAGGATACAGCATCAGCAGTCCAAACCTACCAGCTGCTCCTCCAAAGCCCTATACAGGGTTGCTATGAGTTGGAATCAACTCGATGGCACTTATCAACACAACATTCTTTACGTCAGCAGACTGTCACATCTTCCTGGATGGAACTGTGGGGTTCAAACTGTCAATCTTTCTGTTAGTATCTGAACATTTAACTGGGCTCTATGAGTCAGAACTAACTCAACAACAAAACAACAGGATTAGAAAGGAACCCAAACACCCTCTAGACAGACTCCTTTGAGACCCAGAAAGGGGAAGTGGCCCACCCAACGTCACACAATTGATAAGTGGCTGATCTGGGCTGACTCTGGACTCTAGATGAGCATCACTGTGCACCCTCTTCATGATTTCTCCTATCAAAGAGACAGACTCAACGGTTCCCAGTGGGAAAACAAGTGGAATCTTTCTCATTTCATTTTATTCCAAGGTGAAAAAAAGGCATTCCTATTTGTTCTTAATCTACTTGTAAACTTTAATGACTAGTTCTATTATTAACTATTTAATATAACTTAATTTACTTAATTAGCTAATTGCTAACAATGGAAAGTAGTTTTCCTTAACCTTTTATAATCCATGTTCATCCCAGAGCAAAGAAGGTCCAATTACTGGTGTTGTGGCTATATTGGTATGAAAGGTGAATTACTTGGCAGAAAACCAGAGTTCCCATTTCTGAAGGCCATGCTTTCCTCTACTTAACATTCTCTATGTCCTAATAAAGTAAAATGCCAAGGGAAGAAAGGATATTTTTGAATGAAAAAGCATTATTGTTGTTGTTAGGTGCCATTGAGTTGGTTCTGACCTATAGTGACCCTGCATAGCAGAACGAAACACTGCTTGGTCCTGTGCCAACCTCACAATTGCTGTCATGTATGAGCCCATTGCAGATGACACTGTGCTAGTCCATGTCGTTGGGGGTCTCGGTCTTTTTCACTGACCCTCCACTTTACCAAACATGATGTCCTTCTCCTGGACCTCATCCTTCCTGATAATATGTTTGTAGTATAAGAAAGAAAGTCTTGCCATCCTGGCTTCTAAGAAGCATTCTGGCTGTACTTCTTCCAACACAGATTGATTTGTTTTTCTGGCAGTCTATGGTACTTTTCATATTCTCCAACTCTATAACTGAAATGCATCAATTCTTCTCTGGTCTTCTTTATTTATTGTCCAACTTTCACATGCTTATAAAGCTATTGAAAATATCACAGCTTGAGTCAGGTGCTCATTAGTCCTCAAGCTGACATCTTTGCTCTTACACACTTTAAATACGTCTTGTGCAGCAGATTTTCCTAATGCAATATTTTGTTTGACTTCTTGACTCCTGCTCCCATGAGTGCTGATGGCGACTCCAAGCAAAGTATAATGCTTGACAACTTCAATCTTTTCTCCATTTATCATGATGATGTTATTTATTGATCCAGTGAGGATTTTTGTTTTCTTTATATTGAGGTACAGCCCATACTGAAGCACATTTTTTAATTAAAAGCATTACACACACACACACACACACACACATATATTTGTTGTTGTTATGTGTCGTGGAGTTGGTTCCGACTCATAGCGACCCTATAAAGGGTTTCTGAGGCTGTAAATCTTTACAGGAACAGAAAGCCTCACCTTTCTCCCACGGAACAGCTTGTAGTTTCAAACTGCTGACCTTGAGGTTCACAGCCCGTTTCGTAACCACTATGCTTGTAGTGATTAAGTAGGGAAAGATTGGGGCCACTGTGGCCTGAGTTAAGTCTCAGTTCCACCCTTTGCCATTAAATAATTTTACCTCTCCAAGCCTTTGTCTCCTGAGCCATAAGACAGTTACAAACTTGTGTCTGTTCTGTGGAGTTGTTAAGAAGATGGAATGGAAGTCTTTAGTTCCGTATCTGGCATGCACTGTTGTTAAGTGCCATTGAATTGGTTTGGAAGCACAGCTACCCTGTAAAGGGTTACTAAAGAGTGGCTGATGGTTTGGAGCTGCTGACCTTGAGGTTAGCAGTCCAGTGCTATACATATTAATTATTTCTCCTATTTATTATTATCATTAATCCATACTTACTATAGAAAAATTAGAAGATTTATAAAGGTTTGAAGAATTATATAAAAGCTGATTCAGTTCTGCCCATTAGAGACAGAAATCTCATATGATCAGACTGACAGACTATATGACAACTATAGTGAGATCAAGGAGCTCTGGTAGTGTTGTTGTTGTTAGGTGCCATCTAGTCGGTATGAACTCATAGTGACCTTATGCACAGCAGAACAAAACACTGCCTGATCCTGGGCCAACCTCACTATTGTTGCCACGCTTGAGTCCATCAATGCTGCCACTTGGCCAATCCATCTTGTTGGGGGTCTTCTGCTTTTTCTCTGACCCTCCAC
>NW_006408540.1:12931000-12954400 GCF_000296735.1 Chrysochloris asiatica | reverse complement strand
TCAAACTGACAACCTTAAGGTTAATGGTCAAGTGTAAACTATTTGTGCCCCCAGAGCTGCACATGACTAAGAGAGGACAAGTAAATCAAGTTAAGCCTCTTCTTGGGTCTGAGTGCCCTTGGTGAAAAGCAAGTAATCTATAGGGTCCAAGGGGTCTTTGATTCTCAATAGACTCTCTACTTTCTTCAGCGATGCCCAAGGATCCCACACCTATCACTGATTTAATGAGCAAGACACACTCTTCTGGTTAAATTGTGGGAAATCTGACTCTTTGCTACATCCTCCAAGTCATCTGTTTGGTGGAGGAAAACAGTTGAAAACAGGTATGCCAAGATTAGAACAATACTAATGGTTCATTTTAGTCACCCAAACTGGTTATATTGGAAGAATTCAATGCTAATCTTAGAAATACGCTAGAAAATAGCATCTAGCATAGTTTTTACAAAAATTTAGCTACTACAGTTTATGCATTAACTGAATAAATAATGCGATGCATGCATGAAGGAATTCAGAAATTGAGGAATGGATGAATGGTAGTTTAAGTTTTACTTTTTGTGGCAATCAATGAGGGATAATGGGAAAAACTATGGGATCTGCCAACTATTAGTGGTTTGACCTTGGATATCTTCTCTCCACTGAGGTTCAGTCTCTGACATTTTTAAATGATGATGGTAAACCTCACTATCAGGAACAGAGTTTAAATTTTTACCCAAGTTGTAATCTTGGGTAAAATGCAAGTTAATCTGCTGCTGTTTCATAGATTCTAAAAGAAGACATGAGACTTCTGGTTCAGAGACAATGGACTTTATTGCTCGTGCCACAGCAAAACATGAACACCAGCATATTTGTTTCAGTTCCCCTTTCAAATAGCTCAGGTGAATGCCTACACAAATAGTGGTTTGCATTACAGGAGAGGAACCTTAGGAAATCTGGATCATTTAAAATTGACAATAAACATGTCTGTCTTTTACCCTGGAGGGAGATGGTCTTTATTTCCCAAGACTATTTACTATACAAGCATCCTTGAATGACATACTGGAGCAAAAGCACTGCAAGACATGTGGAAATGTATGCGATCCATGAAGAATTTTCTCTTAGCACCTACCTCCTGGATTTTTATTTTGTGAAGGTTAAATAAAGTATCATATTGAACCAGACAGGATAGACCAGATTAGGTGGCAGTGACAACAGTCTCCCCCTCCCGGCTTCCAACATTAGTGTTTTAAAGCACCAAACATGTGCTTCTTGCTGTGATCCATCCTAGGCTGAAGGAAGTTCCACTCTGTGGCACATTGTCATGGCAGAGGGAAAGAAAGAGTGTGAAATTGCAGACTGGCTCTTATACTTCAGACCAGGTGCATCACTTCTTGCATCTAATTGTCCAAAACGAGCCCCATGGCTACACTCATCTTCAAGGGGCCAGGGAAGAGTGCCCAGAAAAAAGAACCTGAGATATTTCTTTGGTTGTTGTTGTTAAGTACCGTGGAGTCAGTTCCGATTCATAGTGACCCTGCACAGGGTTTCCAAGGCTGTAAATCTTTATGGGAGCAGAACGCCTCATCTTTCTCCTGCAGAACCACTGGTAGTTTCAAACTGCCGATCTTGAGGCTAGCAGCCTGATTCGTAACCACTACGGACAGTACTAATTGCTACTGCACAAATGTAAAGTGCCTAGAAAAGACCTGTCATATTAAATCACTTCCTTCTTCCTTTCACTTCCTGGAGCCATGTGCTAGGCAGAGTCATGAATTTAGACTGTTCTCTTAACAGTGGTTGTAGTTAAGAAAAAGGGCAGAACTCCCAGCATAAAGGGGACAATGGAACATCATGCCTGCTACTTATTCTCAAATGGTTCAAAAATATATATTATTATGCATATTTCTGTATGAGTATGCCGAGAGAAAGAAAAAAATGGTAAAGTATCTGTAGCAAAATGTCATTATTTTTATCCTTCACATCTGGAACTGAAACTCACCCTCATGACGCAATTTCCAACCAAGCAGTAGATAGGTATATAGGGAGACCAACAATACTAGTGAGGTATGCACACCATGGAATGGTCAGTCATTCAAGATCCAAAGGGCAACATTTACCTAAGGGCAAAGTTCAGAAAGGTTGGGAAAGAAGGTGGAATGAAAACAAGAAGCAGGGAAGAAGTGGGATAATTGATGTGCCATGGAGGAAGGGGATTGCAATCATTGAAACGAAAGGAAGTAGATGATCTGTTGGATGTAAGACTGATGATCTGTTCTGTGAACCTTCACTTAATTCACAATAAAAAGATTCTTTTAAAAAATGTCAACATTTGGGAATTTGATTAAAGGGTATATACCAAGATCTTTGCATTATTTTGCATTTTCTCTGTAAGTTTGAAATCATTCCAAAAGAAAAAGTAAAAAGATGGAAAAAAGGAATATTGCACAAATTGTTAAATCAAGTTAATAATTGTAATTATTAATATGCATTCAAGTTCACAAGTTTGTTGGTCTACATGAAAAAAAAAAAAAGAACATGGAGTTCTCCCAATACCCAGCTATTACTCAGAGATAATTAGCAAATTGAGAAAGAAACAGGCATGCTAAAGATTTATTTTTATTCCTGATACAATTTAAAAACAGATTCAGTAGCTGAAATGTCCTTACTTGATTTGTTTTCTCTCTCACCACCTGACTAGAAATCAATGAATACCAATAGAATGAAATAATGACTCCAATAGACTGAAATAAGGATTACTGACCATCACAGCCCCCATACTTTAGCAACTGAAAACATTATACAAGCAAATTAATTTTTAAATAAATTTTCATTGAGACCTTTTTCTGCTAGGTATTGGGTTAAGGATTGGGGATAGAGTTAGAAGCAAGCCAGGCACAGTTTCTGCCATGATGGAACTCAAAATCAAAGGGAAAATGGTAACAATAAAAGCTAACCCTTATTCAAGGAACCCTGGCAGCACAATGGTTAAGCAATCAACTGCTAACGGAAAGGTTGGTGATTTGAACCTACCAGCTGCTCTGTGGGAGAAAAAACTTGGCAATCTGCTCCTGTCAAGGTTTACAGCCTCAGAGATCCCATGGGACAACTCTCCTCTGTCCTATACTGTCGTTATGACAAGGAATCAACATTCATGACTGGCTTACTAGGAGTTGAGTGCAGCCTATCCAATATGTTTGCATTTCATCAGAATGCCAACTGACTTGAGGTGGTTTCTGACTCATACTTATCCTGGGCAGGAGTCCTGGTGTGGCACTGTATAATAAGCACTGGACGGCTAACCACAAGGTTGGCAGTTCAAACCCACCAGCTGCTTCTCAAAAACCCTAAGGTCTCTATGAGTTGGAATCAACTCAACAGTACTTGACAACAAACAACAACAATCCTGGGGAGGTGGTGGGAACCATGGTTTTGACCCAGGGTAATCAAGGCTTAGAGAAGTGTCTTTATATATCCTGGAGACCCTAATAGACCTGGAGCTAGAAATCAGGTCTTAATAAACTGGTTGCAGATATACCCATGGCTAGACATGTTCACTAACCGGCATCACAAGGTCTAGCTCTAGCCACAGGCTGTGAGCTTCACATCTCCAGGCTGAGCCTACTTCTAGTTATTTGTTGTTGTTGTTATGTGCCATGGAGTTGGTTCCGACTCATAGTGACCCTGTGCAGGTGTTCCAAGGCTGTAAATCTTTACGGGAGCAGAAAGCTTCATCTTTCTTCCGTGGAACAGCTGGTAGTTTCGAACTGCTGACCTTGCGGTTCGCAGTCCAATTCATAACCACTATGCTACCAGAGCTCCGCACTTCTAGTTACTAGTAGGCTCCATCAATCAGTTAATTATTCAAATAATTTGATTGCACATCTACTGGAAGGTCAGACTCTTTGCAAAGTGTATGTACCACATATATTACATTCTCTTCCTACAATTATTCACATGTTGTTGTTAAGTCTTGTAGAGTTGGTCCTGGCTCATCATGACCCTACATAGGGTTTTTGAAGAGCAGCTGGTGAGTTTGAACCACTGACATTGTGGCTCAAACCAACCTTGTGGTCGAGTGCTTACCCTAAATTACCATACCAGATTCCATCCACAAGGGTTGTTGTTGTTGTTGTTAAGTGCCATCGAGTCGGGTCCGACCCATAGCGACCCTGTACAGGGTTTCCGAGGGTGTAAATCCACAAGGGTAGGGATGGCCATAATTACTGTACAGAAGAATCAGTTGAGGCTCAGAGAGGTAAGGAGACTTGCCTGTTTTCCCAGGACTCAAAATTGATACTGAGAGCCAGAATCAACCCAGCCAGAGTTCTTCCCAGGGGCATAAAGCTGCCCCTGCTAACTACAGGCAGGTTCGAGCAATACATGCTCCCAGACCTATAACCATGGCTGCAGCCAGACATCCCTAAGTCCCCCTGCAATAATGCTGGGTTATGAAATCCAAGCAGCTCCCTAAGAACGAGACTCATTTTGGGAACACCTGCCTCTTTGTACTGCAGCAGTTCAACTTTTTACCCACCTATTCTAATGAATTCAACAAACATTGACTGAAAAACCTCAGTGTGACAGACCCCAGAGACTGCTGCGATGAATTCAACACAGACCTGCTCTCCGAGGACTGAAAATCAAGAGTGGAAGAGAAACTTAGATGACATTGCGACTCTAATGCAGGCAGATCTAAATCAGGGCTACAATAAATAAAGGAGTCCCTGGGGTAGCACAGGTGGTTAAGTACTTGACTATTAGAAGAAAGGTTGGTAGTTTGAACCCACCTAGAGGCTCTCAGATTATAAACCTATCGATCTGCTTCTGAAAGGTCACAGCCTTGAAAACCCTACGGAGCACACTTCTATTCTGCACACATGAGTCAGAATCAATTTGACAGAAACTAATAGGACAACACAATAAATAAGGTGTCCCTGTGTGGTGCAAACAGTTCAAGTGTTTGGCTCCTGACAGAGAGGTTGGAGGTGCCTTAGAAAAACGGCCTGGCAGTCCACGAGGGTGAGTTAAAATTATCCACACTCTGGCTGTAGAATTTATTTTAATCAACTTTTAGAAAAGCCAAATGTATCCATTTTTGACATAATCTCCTTGCTTGTATACACTTTGTCCATCTGTCAGCAAACTTTCATATTCCCTTATTAAAAAATGTTTTAGGCTGAGCTGCAAGCAATAAATGCACTACTGTCTTTGCTTCTTCATCAGAGCTGAAGATGAAAGTCCAATGGAACAAGATCAGAACTATAGGGAGAATGCTTTAACACCTCAAAACGCAGTTTTTGTAGTGTGTCAACAGTGTGGGCAGAGGTGTGTGGACATGTCATGCAAGATCACAATGCCCTTGGATAGCAGTCCTCTGTGTTTAATCCAAAGTTTAGGCCTCAGCTCTTCAGTGAGCATCTCTTTGTAATGAGCACTTTTGATTGTTGAACCTTTTTCCTGATAGCTTTCCAATACTGGCCCTTGAGAATTTCAAAAAACTGTATGCATTAGTTTTCCAGCTGATGGTTGACTTTTCAACTTTTTCTTGGTCGGCGATTGAGGATGTTTCCATTCCAGACTCTGCTGTTTACTCTCAGGATCGTCACCAGTAATGTGTCTTGTCACTGTCTTGTCACCAGTAATGATTTTTTAAATGAAACTTTTACCTTCCTTTGAGTATCAGTCCACATTTTGTTTGCAGATATCCAACTGCTTCTCTTTATGCTCTTCCATGAGCTGTTTTGGTACTCACCTCACACAAACTTTTCAAAACCCAAGTATCTTGTGAATTATTTCAAAGGCAGAGCCATGGCTGATTTGCAAATGATTTGCCACATAATCCACTATCATGCGTCTATTCGACAGACTCCTTTCACACACATGCTCAATGTTGTCTGCCGTGGATGTGGACGGATGTTTTAACATAACGAGAGTGCAGGTAATTTTTGGCTCACCCTTGTACTTCTGAAAAATCACCCACTGAATACTCTATGGAGCACTGTTCTCTGACACATGGGGTTGCCTTAAGTTAGAACTGACTTGATGACAATTAGTTTACTCTCTATAATAAATAAAGTAGCAACCAGAGAACAATGAGGAAGAAAGAGAGAAGCCTATTAGGAAACCTGGGAGGGCTTTTGGGGAAAGTGGACAGGAGATTCAAGTACTAGAGATGGTGTTGGGAGGGGTACGGAGAAAGGGTGGACCTGGAGGAGCCAAGTCTTGCAGGCAAAAAATGTGCTGTTTCTTCCCAAAACTTATAACCTGGAGGAGAAGTTGTTTTTCTTGAATGCTCAACATCTGACCCATTTTCAAAGATCCCCTGGGGAGGAGCAGGCAGTAGGAGGCAGGTGCAGGTGGAAGGACAGCCTTAAAGTTAAGTCCAAGAAGAAAGGATGCTGTGAATACTTAGAGACTCTTACCCGAAAGGGGACCATCTGGTGCTTTGTGCCCAGCAAAGTTCTTTGTCTTTTTTTCAAGTTTCTGAGTTTTGATGAGCAATCCCCTGGGTTTGGGGAGGATTGAGGGACCGACGGTAGCTTTCTGGGCTGGTAGGTCCTAGCCTGTGCACCTCTACAGAGAGGGGTCTCCACAGCGAGTTGCTGAGCTGACAGCTGTCTCTTTAGGAGCCCTCTGGGCTGCCCTGCATCCATGTGAGGGTCTCCTTGCAGGAGAAGCACAGTAGGTTTTTAATCCTAGCCAGTTATATCTGGGAAAAACAATCCAAATGTAAATCCATCTGGAGAGAGACTGAATCCATATCTTCTGATGCTTGTATCTTTTGTTTTTCATCTCTGGATCTTTAAATCTAATTATGAAGCCAGAAAGAACCCCCTGCAAGCCTGTCTCCTACCCTTCAGGCAGCCTTTTAAACATTTCTTTGTGCTGGCTCTCCGTATGCTCCTCCTAACAGAGCTCCTTTCATCTAGATGTGGCGCTGTTCTTTAAATAGCGAAACAAAGCCTCACTACACCCCCACGAGGAAAGAAGCAATTCTTTAACTGACCTTTCTAATGTCTGAGTAGATGCCAAGAGAGATACAGTGACTTGGTCAAGTAGTGGCAGCCATTCCACCCACCCTAAGACAACAAGAGCACCAGCCACGACATCCTGCCCTGGTCCATCCAGAGAAGGAGATTCACACTTCCTTCCTGAGGCAGTTCCTCTTCCTGTATGTCTGTTTGGATAAATGGAATCAACACATCACCATGATGGAACTTCCAATTCACCTAGGCTTTAGAGACTTAAGCGATTTCTCAAAGTCCATGCCTACTCTCTCTCACCATCTGTCAGTTTGTTGAACTGTGATGGTTTGTATGTTATTCTGATGCTAGAAGTTATGCCAACAATATTTCAAATACCAGTGCCTATGAGGGTTTCCATGAAGTTACCAGACTATGACAGACAAGAAAGAAAGGTCTAGTGAAGTACTTCTGAAAATTAGTTGATGAAGACCCTGCGGCTTCTGGATTATCATCTGGAAGATGAGCCCTGTAGGTTGGAAGGCACTGAAAACGCAGTACCAGCAACAGTGCCCTCAAGCAGAGCAATGATCCTGCAGGGGGTGCAGGATTAGACCCATTAATTCTATTACATGTGGGATTGTCATGTGTCAGAACCAACTTGACAGCAATTAATAACAACAATATGAGGATTCTTCTTATATTTCTCTCTCCTTTCATTACCACAGTGTGCTCTCCAAAAGTCTTTATTTCTATTGGGTTTTTCTTTAAATCCACTATTCAGCCAGCTGTCCTAAAACGCCAGTTTAGTTAGTGGCACCTCTTCTTCAAACTCTTCTCTTTCATAATAACATCTCAACCTCATCTCAGAAGTCCGTGCTCCAACTTACTTGCCCAACTTTATTTTCCACCAGAGTCTCTGAACTCCCTGTAACCAGCTCTTTTGAACCGCCTGCTGTTCCCTGTGCATGGACATCAGCTTTTGCATAAACTCTGAGCACTATTTGGACCCTGGCCTCAGGGAACTTTGACTCATCATCAAAACCCAGCTTGAGTGGTCTCTACTCTGAACACTTGCTTCTTTGTGCCACAGTTATATTTTCATCAACGTTCTGCTATAACCTGTCTTCATTTTCTAGGGTTGCCATAACAAATACCACAAAGTGGTTGTCTTTCAAGGACAGAAATCTAGGTTCTCACAGTCCTAGAGGCTGTAAGTCCCAACCAGAGTTTCAGCAGTGTCATTTCCTACTGTGAGCCTCTCTCCTCAGTTCTGGTGGTGGCTGGCAGTCCTCAGCAATCCTTCACTGCTTATAAATGCATCTGCCTCTATTAACACAAGAAGCTCTTGTAGCGAAGTGGTTACGAGTTGGGCTGCTAAACTCAAGGATAGCAGTTCGAAACTACCAGCTCTTCTGGGAGGGAAGGGTGAGGCTTTTTGCTCCCATAAAGATTTACAGTCTCAGAAGCCCTATGCAGAGTCACTGTGAGTGGGAATCGACTCCATGACACACCACCATCATCACATGACATCACTGTGTTACTTCCTTTTATAAGACACAACATAAAAAGAATTAGGATTAGAACCCATCCTACTTCAGTATGATGCTTGAATCAATTGATAACCAAAGAAAAACTTTATTTCCCCCCCATCCCCCCCAAAAAAGGCCACATTCATAGGTTCAGGGCGTGGGACTTCAACATATCTTTTTGGAATACACAATTGTGTCATTACATAATAGCACACACTACAAGGCACAGCCCTTGTCATTTATATACACAGAACCACCCCTGTTACTTACTGATGAAGATCAAAGAGCACAGCCTTCAGTATGGATTGCATCTCAGTGTAAAGAAAACAAAAATCCTCACCACTGGACCAATAAACAACATTCTTATCAATGGAGAAAGGATTGACGTTATCAAGGACTTCATTCTTCTTGGATCAACTATCAACTCTCACGGAAGCAGCAGTCAAGAAATCAGTCAACGTATTGCATTAGGCAAATCTGCTGCACAAGACCTTTTTCAAGTGTTGAAGAGCAAAGATGTCAGCTTGAGGACTAAGGTGCGTCTGACCCAAGCCGTGGTATTTTCAATAACCTCATATGCATGCGAAAGCTGGACAGTGAATAAGGAAGACTGTAGAAGAATTGATGCATTTGAGTTATGGTGTTGGAGGAGAATATTGAAAGTGCCATGGGCTGCCAAAAGAACCAATAGATTTGTTTTGGAAGAAGTGCAACCGGAGTGCTCCTTGGAGGCCAGGATGGCCAAACTTCGTCTCTCATATTTCGGACATATTGTCAGGAGGAACCAGTCGCTGGGGAAGGATATCATGTTTGGTAAGGTGGAGGGTCAGAGAAAAAGAGGAAGACCCCCAACAAGATGGATTGGCAAAGTGACAGCATCGATGGACTCAAGCATGGCAATAGTTGTAAGGTTGGCCCAGGATCGAGCAGTGTTTCGTTCTGCTGTGCATAAGGTCGGTATGAGTAGGTACCGACTTGATGGTACCTAAGAAGAACAACAACAACCCCATTAATTTGTGCATTTCTCCCAGGTTGCAGATACTATATCATCTTTATCTTGGCCATGCCAGTATATAGTGCAGTGCCTCTCAAGTAGTTCTAAATTTGATGATATTTGATTCATAAGTAGGATCAATCCATGGGAAAGTGACACTATCAATTAGGGTAACTGAGGCAAAGGAAGATAACATAGAAATCTAGAAGACTTCTTTGGGAGAGAGCTTGCATTCATTCTATAGGTTACATACAGCACTTATTTGTATATTCAATTGATTGGTTTAGTATTGGCTAGGTATTGTGAGGGACACTGCAGTTACAGAAGTGGACAAAGCAGAAAATAACTCTTTTTGCAAGAAACGTCTTACTTGGGGAACCAGGTACAAAAGCAGAGCAAGAGCCAATAAGTGAGCAATGATGGGTATAGACAGGAGCCAACCCAGGCAGAAACTTGTCGGCCAATACAAGGAGCCTGTGAGAAGAGCAAGGGGCCTGGAGAAGTGACTGACAACATGAAGCTGGGGGTCTGATGGCTGTGAGGAGAAGAGTTTGGAATTGAGTGGATCTGGGGAGATGACTTAGGAGTTACTGATGTGTTCCTGGAGCGATATGATGGTGACTTGGGCCAGCGTGGTGTCAGTGGAGGTGTGGAAAATGGGCTGATTTGAGACTTGGTTTAGAGCTGGCCTGTCAGTACTTGCTAATAGACTGGTTATGGTGAGAATCCTTGGTCTAGGATGGTCTTAAGCCATTGCACTCATTTGCCTGCCTCTTGGCATCAAGTGGACAACAGCAGAGGTCTTAAGCTAAGATTCTTGAGTTTCAAGAGACTCTAGTAATTGGCCACCACCAGCTATTTCTGGGAACCACCCCATGGTGCTCTATTATGTGAACAATATTATTCAAACCCACCTTGGTTAATAAAGTCTTTTCTTGTACCTCTTAGGCTAAGGATACTGGCAATAGATCTCTGGTTCTGGACTGGTCTGGGTTTGAGTATTGCCCCTGACTGTGTCTTGCAGAGTTTGCCATCAGGAACAGCAGCTGTAGAAAAAAACCTGGGGTTTGAAGCTGTACAGTCCTGGGGTCAAGTCCTTGTTCAACTATTAACGCATGATCTTGGGAACTTTTTTTTTTTTTTTAGTTCTTCTGAACCTCAATTGCCTTAACTGTAAATTAGGCATCAAAAGTATATACATAGCCTCCAGATTTCATGTGAAAATTTAATGAGATAAATGAAACACTTAGTAGGCGTTCAGTCATTCTTGATTCTTCTCTGCAGAACCAGAGAAAAGGTTGGAGAGAGCAGAAAACTTGGGTAAAAGAGGCAGTGGTCTTCACATTTCCTGGCACCATCATAAGCCCTGTACCCCAAAGATTCCTATCTTCATATTCCAAGCTGGGTGCATATCTAGTTTCAGGGAAGAAAACTATTCCTCTTGGCTTGTGGAAACTCGAGGAAGCATAACATGGCTCACAAACTAAATCTCTTAACATTATCACCAATGAGGATGATAACAATCGGATAGCATTATGAAGACATGAGAATGTGTACCTTCAGCCAATGCTATGGGACCCCCCTGGTGTTGATTCTGTACCTGGAGAGTAGAACAGGAGGCTTCTGGAAGGTCCTTCTCTTATTGACCTTGAATGTAAGATTTTGAATTGGTTGTAGAGAAGGACACCACTATCAACAAGTGTGGGCTCTTCTGATGTGTCATTCCTAGTGAGTTATTCATTTGGAGAAAAGATAGCTTTCAGACAGAACACTAGAACTCAAAAGGTGTGCCTGAGGAAGGCTGGCAAAGGAATTTCCTGGCCCTCTTTGAACTTTGGCCTTTTTGATAAGGACCTTGAATAAGTAGTCAAATGCAAGGATCACAAGTTGGTTTCACTTTGACTGGTAGTTAATAATACAAGGCTAAGTCTTCAATGAGGAAGAGTAGTACAGTGGTTGATTAGTGATGTCTACCATGAGCAGCTGAAGACTGGCAATAGGTTGGTTACAAATTGGTCTTCTTTGGTGCAGAAGTTCACGAGGCCCCTCTAGGCTGGCAGGGGCTTAATGTGACCTCTACCACATGCAGGCAAAAGGGCAGCCAGGCAGGGAGCCCTCCTCCTACTGGACCACTTACTAAAGGTGCACGAACCAGACTATCTGGTTGCTTGCTGTTTTTTGTTTGTTTATCTGTTTTGATTCCTTAGTCATTAATGAAGCCCTTTACTCATGTGCAATCAGGTTTCTGCTTTTGTCACAGGGCTCCAAGGCCTGGTGGAGGGTGCATGTCTGGACCTGGTGGAGGATGCGTGTCTGGACCAATGCAAATGAGGAGAGCAGGACATGGAAAATACTATTATAGACCATCACTCTAAGAGCCCAAAGGGAAAGGGAACCTCAGGGCTGCTGCCCCAACCTCATATATGAGTTTTCCCTCTAGTACCAGCGATACCACACCCACTTCTGTCAAGTTGATTCTGGCTCATTTGTTGATGTTCATAGTGATCCTATATAGGATTCCAGAAACTATAATATTTACAGAAACAGACAGTCTCATATTTTGCCCCCAGAGTGGCTGGTGGGTTTGAACTACCAACCTTCATGTTAACAACTCAATGCCTAACTCACAGTGCTTGTCAGTGCTCCTTGTTGCCTGTTATGTTGTTGCTAAGAATCGGTTTTGACTCATAGCGACCCTGTATATAGAGCTTCTGAGGAGTGGCTGGTAAATTTGAACTGCCAAGCTTGTGATTCAGACCTTCTAGTCTGATGCATTATTCCACAGTGCTATACCGGAACTTCGTAAAGCAGGGGTGGGGAACTTTTTTTTTCTGCCAAAATTTATAACATCATTTCTGGGCCATAAAAAATCATCAACTTAGAATTAGCCTGCTATATTTGGTCAAAAATGTGGCACTGTGGGTTAATGTGCTAGACTGCAAAGTCGGTTTGAACTGCAAGGTCAAAAGTTCAAGCTCACTCACCACTCCTTGGAAACCCTATGCAGGGCCACTGTAGATTGGAACCGACTCATCAGCACTTAACAACAACAATGTGATGGCTGGAACTGTGATTGCCTTGGCAGGGCCATATGTTCCCCGTTCCTGCTGTATAGGGTTTCCAAAGAGCAGCTGATGGGTTTGACCTGCTGACCTCGTGGTTCACAGTCCATTGCTCATTGTACACGGCCACACCAGGAGTCCTGAATTTCAGTTTTCTGTAGGTAACATTTCACTCTTCTATTAACGTCAACCTTTTCAGAATTTTGCCTATTGCTATTGACAAGATGGTTAACAAACCACTTCAGTTCTTAATTCCTTTGGGGAAAGATTTAAATTTAGTGAGCATTTACCACTCAACCACAAGGTTGGTTTGAAATGCAAGGTCAGTGGTTCAAACTCACCAGCTGCTCCTTTGGAAACCCTATACAGGGTTGCTATGGGTTGGAACCAACTTGACTGCACTTAGCAACAAATTTCACACTTAGCCCCTGGCTGGTGTAAACTGTTAATGCGTTTGTTTGACTGCCAGCAAAAATCCACCCTAAGGCTTTTCAGAAGAAAGGACTGACCATCTACATTTCAGTAAGCACCCACTAAAACCCAACAGCTCGTACAGCTACCCTAATGCACCTGGGTGTTGCCATGAGTTGGCGTTGACTTAATGGCAACTTGTTTAATTTCACAATTATCTTGTGAGACAAGTACTACTATCACCATGTAACAGATGATGACGCTGAGGTTCAGATGCTGAGGTCCAGGAACAAGTGCATAGCCTCAGGGGCAGCAACACAGGACAGAGTCCCCGCCTCACAGCCAAGCACAATCCTCAGAGTGCCTGCTTTGGGCCCTCCACAGTCTCTCAAGGAGGTAACAGCAGTGTGTAAAGACAACAGCTGAGAGCTGTGAGCCTGATGAGGTATCAATGTGGGCAGAAGAGGAGCCAGAAAGTTCCCCATGGCTTGTGCCAGGCACGGGAGACAGGGGAGGACCTGGCTGCCCTTGTGCTTTCTAGCTGGGGAGGAAGCAGTTTCCCTGCTGAGTGGGGCCCCCAGGAATGGAAGTGCTTACAGCTCAGTGTAGATGTGAGTGATAACTGACCTACCTGCAGAGCCCTCAAGAGACCCAAGGCCCTGAGCAGCATGCGTTCAAGGGACCCTTCTGGGCCACAAGTCCATGCCTCTGTGCAAAGAGTGCTTTCCACCAGAAATTTTGCTCTATGGATTTTTTATTGATCAAAAGTTCAAAGCACTGCATGGAGTCCTTAGCTATGTGACTTTCATGGAGGTTGAATAGGAATTCTGCAGCTAAATCCCCTGGCACCACGCGTCCTCTCATTCTTTGTGTGTGTAGGGGAGGCGAGGAGAGGACATGATTTGACTTGATGTCACTGCAAATATTTTTAGAGACCTTTTGAATTCACTATAATTACATTATCTGTATTTTGGGCCTAGTGTTATTGTTCACTTGACAAAATGCTCTCTGCTAATTATAATAAACAAAAGATTTCATTTCTCTAAAAAAAAAAAAAAAAGGATTCTAAGGCCCTTCTCTGCTGAAGCAGCCCAAAATATCTAGCCAGAGTTAAAAAAAGAAAAAAAAAATTGCCTAAAGACAGGCACACCCAGGGCAATTTTTATCACAATTACATCTGTATAGTTTGAAAACAAGGAAGCCTTTCTTTACACATTCTGTCTGAATGTGGTGGCAGGGAGATTAGAGGGGTTTTGTGTGCAAAGTTTAAAATGAAGCCTGGGTATTGTGTGGCTAAATAGCAATGTCTGCACCAGCATTGTTGCCTTCCAGCTTCAGAGAGATTGTGTAGACAGAAGTTTGGGGAGTGTTGTATGAGTTAGGGAAAAAGGAGGTGAGATTTATGGGTGGAGTCCCTAGGTCCCTAGGTGGTTGTGAAGTGCCGTTGAGTCGATTAAGACCCATAGGGACCCTGTGTAGGGTTTCCAAGAAGCAGCTGGTGAGCTTGAACTGCCAACCTTGCAGTTCAAACAGCTTTGCAGTCTGGTGCATTAACCCACAGCGCCACACCTATGTGGTACAGACGGTTATTGGGTTAAAGTGCTTGGCTTGTAATCAAAAGCCTGGTGATTTAAATTCACCTAGAGTTGCCTTGGAAGAAAGTCTTGGCAATTTGTTAACCCCCAGATCAGTCACTGAAACCGAGTGAGTTCTACTCGGACACACATAGGATTGTCATGGGTGGGAGTTGAATCCACAACAGCTGGTTAACTGGTCATTTCATGGATAAAAGAGGAAGAGAAGAGAAAGTATGAGCCACTGGTCAAACTGTGTGGGATTGGGAGCTATTCTTTGGACACACGACAAGTTGCTGAGAAGTTAAAAGCTGAGCTCTGGAGTTGAACTCACCAGGGAGAATTTCACCTCTGTGGTATACTTATCGGTGTGACGTGAGGCAAGTAGCCTTACCCCTCTTAGCATCATCTGTAAAACAGAAAGAATAACAGCCTTCCTTGACTGGGAGTGTTGTTGAGAATGCATGGAAATGCCTTGCATAGCCTTTATACACTGAACGTTCAATGTAGGCTACTATTTTTAAGATGTGCTCCATAAATAGGTGGTGGATGATGAAGAATATTTGTTCTGAACACAAGATGCTTCAGGCAGCCTTTTCAATTTTAAGTTATTCCAAGGAGAAAGCCTAATGAAGTGCTAGCCTCCCCCCAGGAACCTCATAACTTCTGATTGTCTCCAATAAGGACGGCTGCTAACCTGCCTGTTTAATTGTGGGCATCTGCACTCGACAGGGAGAGCAGCAGCAATCCAACCTGAACCGGAACACAACGCAGACTGGCAGGGATAGCATGTCTAAGGGGGCTAGGCACTCTTAGAGCTATACCAGGAGATGTTGTTGTTGTCATTGTTAGGTGCCATTGAGTTGGTTCTGACTCATAGAGAACTTATATACGGTTTCCAACATTGTAAATCTTTGTGGGAGCAGAAAAGCCTCATCTTTCCCCATGGAGTGACTGGGGGGCTTGAACTACCGACCTTGTGATTGACAGTCCAGTTCTTATGCTACAGAGCCATCACACACCACCCACTACAAGGAGATTTGTTGCTGTTGTTATGTGCTGTCGAGTTGCTTCCAACTCATAGTGACCCTATATAGGGATTCCAAGGAGTGATTGGTAAGTTTAAACTGCCAACCGTATGGTTCAAATCCACCTTGCAGTCCAGCACATTAACCCACAGTGCCACACGAGGAGATGTTGTTGTTGTTGTTAAGTGCTGTGGAGTCAGTTCCGACCCATAGTGACCCTATGTAGGATTTCCGAGGAGCAGTTTGGGAGCTTGAACAACCAACCTTGCAGTTCAAATGGCTTTGCAGTCTGACGCATTAATCTACAGCGCCACACCAGGAGATGTTGTTGTGTTGTTAAGTGCCGTCGGGTCGGTTCCGACCCATAGTGACCCTGTACAGGGTTTCCGAGGGTATAAATCTTTACGGGAGTAGAAAGTCTCATCTTTCTCCCGTGGAGCAGCTGGTAGTTTCGAACCGCTGACCTTAAGGTTCGCAGCCTGATTGGTAACCACTACGCTACCACACCAGGAGATAGGTAACACTTATTGCCTCCTGTCAGGTACCAGGCATGGCTTTAAGCACTTTATCCTTAGAACAATAACCCTTCCCATTATTGTTGTTGGTTGCTGTTGAGTGAGCTCAACTCATGGAGATTCCATGTACAACAGAACTGCGCCATGTCCACAGTTGTTGAAAGGTTTGAGTCCATTGTTATGGTCACTGTGTATTTGAGTGCCTTCCAATCTAGGGGCCTCATCTACCAGCACTATCAGACACTATTCTGTGTGATCTCTAGGGTTTCCATTGTTTACTTTTTGGAATACTAGACCTTTCTTCTTAGTCTTTCTTAGTCTGCAAGCTCCACTGAAACTTGTCCACCATGGATGACCTTTCTTCCAGCATTGTAGTAATGCAAACCACAACAGTATGACAAATGGACAGATGGGCAGTTATTCTCATTTTACAGGAGATACGTTTGGGGACAGAAAGGTTAGATAAAGGAAGTGTTCTGATACCACACAGCTTGTAAATAACTAACCTGGGATCTGAGCCCAGACAGTCTGGCCTGAGTCCTTCCCCCTCACAGTGTGCTCAGGGGCCTCTCCAGAGACTGTAATTCCATGTGTGGCCCCAGTGTACTTTATAGACAGGAGGCAACTTGGAGCTAGCACATTCTTCTCTGATCCACATAAAGCTTGCTTGGAAATATACCCAGGGTTAGTTTGATTTTTGTTAGTGGCAGTACTGTAGGCACCCTATGCACAACAGAGTGAAACGCTGCCCAGACCCGCTCCAGCCCCTTGCTTGGTTGTGGATTGGATCTTTGTGACTTACAGGGTTTTCATTGGTGGATTTCTGAAAGGAGATCACCGGTCCTTTCTTCCTTGTCTGTCTTCGTCTGGAAGCTATGCTCAAACCTATTCAGCATCATAACAACACACAAGCCTCCACTGACAGATAAGTTGTGATTGTGAATGAGGTGGACTGTGGGGACATCTAATCCTTGAACATGAGCGCACTGAACCACCAGTCCCATCCTCAGAACAAACCACTCAATGGAGTGCCTGGAGCTAGCATGACTTAAATCAATGTCTCTTTCTCTCTCACATATTCACACACACACACTCACATACCTCTGTTTATGGGTCTCCTTAACCATTTCTCAAGGCTTAAACAGGTGGGTGAGAAATAGAGAAGAAATCCATGGCCACAAGAGAACATTGTGTAACTAAATTGCTGGTGGTGCTGTTAAGTGCCGGTGAGTCGGTTCCGACTCATAGCGACCCTGTATAGGGTTTCCAAGGAGTCTCTGGTGAGTTTGATCCACTGACCTTGCAGTTCAAACCGACCTTGAGGTCTAGTGTGTATCCTATGGTACCACACCAGAACTCTGTGAGTGACTAAATTAAGGACTTTTAAAGACAAGGGAAGAAGTTGGTCTCTAAATACTTTGTACTTGCTGGAAGAGCTCCCATAGATCCATCTGATTTCCATTACCTTTAAATATGTCCTATTTGGGCAGCAAAGAGTCTTTTGGGACGTCAGAGCTCAAAGTGGAGTGATTTCCCTAGGAGCCACAACTCTTAACTCATGTACCACTAGGGATCCTTTCAAGGGGTGCTCAAACTCAAAACCAAATTTATTGTCATTGAGTCAATTCCAAATCATAGCAAACCTATATAGCTGTAAATCTTTACAGAAGCAGAAAGCCTCATGTCTCTCTCTTGTAGTGGCTGGTGGGTTTCAACAGCTAACTTTGGGGTTAGCAGTTCAATATTGATGCTACGGAGCTGCCAGCGGAGTATAGTACAGGGCTGTGCAAATCAGCAGGAGGAGAGTTTGCCATTGAAGAAAACTGCTCCTTCCTTAGGAACTTCCAAATCTTTTTCAACCATGAACCTCTGTATTTGAACAGAATCCTACCTAGACACCTAGTATGTGAAACAGTTTAAAGTGAACTTGCTTTGGTGGAAGTCAGGGGCCTGCTCTCCATCAAGAAGAAACTCTGGGACAATGGTTTGAACCTCCAGAGTACAGCTCTCACAGTTTCCCTTTGTAGCTCCTATTTGGTTCTCAGTTCCTCTCATCTTCCAGGTGCCTGGGATCCACTGGTTACACACAGGTGCAGGCAAGATCAAAAGGTGCTTCTGTCTGTCCAACATTACCATTCATCTTGCTCCAATTTTCCCTAAAAAACAGGAGGAAAGGGTTAGTGGTGGTGAAAAGCTTTTGAAAATGAGAATAATTTAAGATGGGAGTGTGGGTCATTGACTCAGATGGCCTGGATTCAAAAGCTTGTGTTGAAACTTACTAGGTTTATGACCACCACTCATCTGTCGGTTTTTCGTACTGTGGTGGCTTGCATGTTGTTGTGCTTCTTGAAGCTCTGCTATGGGTATTTTAAATATCAGCAAGGTCACCCATGGTGGACAGGTTTCAGCTGAGCTTCTAGATGAAGACAGACTAGGAAGAAGGAGAGACAGTCTACATCTGAATATTTAGTCTCTGAAAACCTTATAAATAGCAGTGGAACACTGTCACTACCAGAATATTGAATACTGAAACATGATGAAGAGCACCAGAATATTGTCAGATATAGTGCCAGAAGATGAGCCCCTTGTTGGAAGGCAAACAAAGTATGATTGGGGAAGAGCTGCTTCCTCAACATACAGGTGACAGTGATAACAAGAATAGAGTAAAGTCTTCGGGACCTTCATTTGCTGATGGGGCACAGCTTAAAATGAAGAGAAACAGCTGTAAACATCCATTAATAATTAGAACATGGAATGTACGAAGTATGAATCTAGGAAAATTGGAAATTGTCAAAAATGAAATGGAACACGTAAACATTGATATCTTAGGCATTAATGAAATGAAATAGACTAGTATTGGCCATTTTGAATCTGACAACCACATGGCTTGCTATGCTGGGAATGACAAATTAAAGAGGAACAACGTTGCACTCACTCATCATCAAAAAGAGCATGTCAATATGTGTCTTGAAGTACAACACTGTCTGGAATAGGATAATATACATACTCCTACAAGGAAGACCACTTAATACCACTATTATTCAAATTTATACTCCAACCACTAAAGCCAGTGATGATAATTGAAGAATTCTATCAACTTCTTTAGTCTAAAATTGATCAAACATGCCCTCAGGATGTATTGATAATTATTGCCGATTGGAATGCAAAGATAAGAAACAAAAAGGAAGGATCAGTAGTTGGAAACTATGACACTGGTGATAGAAATGATGCTGGAAATCACATGATAGAATTCTACAAAATCAATGATTTGCTCATTTCGAATACCTTCTTTAGACAGCATAAGAGATGATTATATACATAAACCTCGCCAGATGGAATATACAGAAATCAAACTGACTACATCTGTGGAAAGAGACAGTGGAAAGACTTCATATCATTAACTAAAACAAGGCCAGGGGCAGACTGTAGAACAGACCATCAATTACTCATATGCAAATTCAGGCTAAAGCTGAAGAAAATAAAACAAGTCCACAAAAACCAAAATATGACCTTAATATCCCACCTGAATTTAGAGATCATCTAAAGAACAGATTTGATACATTAGACACTGAAGACTGGCACACAGAAGAGTTACAGGATGACATCAAGAACACCATATAGGAAGAAAGCAAAAGGTCATTAAGAAGACAAGAAAGAAAAGACCAAAATGGATGTCAGAAAAGACTCTGAAACTTGCTCTCCAGCATAGAGATGCTCAAGCAAATGGAAGAAATGAGGAGGTACAAGAGCTAGAGAGAAAAATTTAAAGGTCAGCTTGAGAAGACAAAGTTAAATACTATAATGAGTGTGCAAAGACCTAGAGTTATGAAACCAAAGGGAAGAACACACTCAGCATTTCTCAAGCAGAGGGACTTGAAGAAAAACTTCAAGCCTCAACTTGTGATATTGGATCCTTTGGGAAAAATATTGAATGATGCAGAAAGCATCAAAAGAAGATGGAAAGAATATACAGAGTCACTGTACCAAAAGGAAATGGTTAATGTTCAACCATTTCAAGAGGTAGCCTATGATCAAGAGCCAATGATACTGAAGGAAGAAGTCCAAGGTGCATCGAAGGAATTGGCAAAGAACAAGGCACTAGGAATTGATGGAATAAAAATTGAAGTCTTTCAAGAAAGTGAGGCGACACAGGAGGCACTCACTCATCTCTGCCAAGAAATTTGGAAAACAGCTATCTGGTAGACTGATTGGAAGAGATCTGTATGTGTGCCCATTTCAAAGAGAGATGACCCAACGGAATGCGGAAATCATCGGACAATCTCTTTGATAGCCCATGCTAGTAAAGTTTTACTAAAGGTCATACAGAAACGGCTACAATCATACATTGAAAGAAAAATTCCAGAGGTTCAAGACAGATTCAGAAGAGGCCGTGGAACAAGGGATATCATTGTTGATGCCCAATGGATCTTGGCTGAAAGCAGAGAATATCAGAAAGATGTTTACCTGTGCTCTATTGACTACGCAAAGATTTTCGATTGTGTGGATCATGACAAGCTATGGACAACATTGCGAAGTATGAGTAATGCGGAACACTTAATTATGCTCATGAGGAATCTACATGGACCAAGAGGCAGTTGTTAGAACAGAACATGGGAACACTGAATGTTTTAAAATTAAGAAAGGTGTGTGACAGGGTTGTATTCCTTCACCATACTTATTCAACCAGCATGCTGAGCAAATAATCTGAGAAGCTGGTTTATATGAAGAAAAACGTGGCATCAGGATTGGAGGAAGACTCATTAACAACCTGTGATATGCATATAATACAACCTTGCTTGCTGAAAGTGAAGAAGACTTAAAACATTTACTGATGATGATCAAAGACCACAGCCTTCAGTATGGATTACATCTCAATGTAAAGAAAACAAAAATCCTCACCACTGGACCAATAAACAACATTCGTATCAACAGAGAAAAAATTGAAGTTGTCCAGGACTTCATTCTTCTTGGATCAACTATCAACACTCACAGAAGCATCAGTCAAGAAATCAAATGTCGTATTGCATTAGGCAAATCTGCTGGACAAGACCTTTTTAAAGTGTTGAAGAGCAAAGATGTCAGCTTGAGGACTAAGGTGCGCCTGACTCAAGTCATTGTATTTTCTATCAAGTCATATGGATGCGAAAGCTGGACAGCAAATAAGGAAGACTGTAGAAGAATGGATATTTTTGTGTTATGGTGTTGAAGGAGAATATTGAAAGTGCCATGGGCTGCCAAAAGAACCAACAGATCTGTGTTGGAAGAAGTGCAGCCAGCGAGCTCCTTGGAGGCCAAGATGGCCAAACGTCTTCTTTCATACTTTGGACATATTGTCAGGAGGAACCAATCACTGGAGAAGGAAATCATGTTTGGTAAGGTGGAGGGTCAGAGAAAAAGAGGAAGATCCCCAACAAGATGGATTGGCCAGGTGACAGCATCAGTGCACTCAAGTGTGGCAACAATAGTGAGGTTTGCCCAGGATCGGGCAGTGTTTTATTCTGCTGTGCATAGGGTAGCTATGAGTTGGTACTGACTCGATGACACCTAACAACAACAACAATTTATCTATCTAGTAGTACTAGTGTGGCATTTTGGGATAAAGCACTGGACTGTAAGGTCAGTTTGGAATACAAGATCAGCAGTTCAAATGCACCAGCCTCTCCTTTGAAACCTAAACAGGGTCCTATGTGTCAGAACTGAGTCGATGATGCTTAACAACAGCATCTATCTATCTATCTATCTATCTATCTATCTATCTATCTATCTATCTATCTATCATCATTATTTAAATAATCTTTCTTCTCCTAGCACAAATGAATTCCAGGGCACCTTAAGGTTGTCGTTTTTGTTAGGTGCCATCGAACAAAACGCTGCCCGATCCTGGGCCAACCTCACTATAGTTGCCACGCTTGAGCCCATTGATGCTGCTACTTAGCCAATCCATCTCGCTGGGGGGTCTTCCTCTTTTTCTCTGACCCTCCACATCATCAAACATGATATCCTTCGCCAGCGATTGGTCCCTCCTGACAGTATGTCCGAAGTATGAGAGACGAAGTTTGGCCATCCTGGCCTCCAAGGAGCACTCTGGCTACACTTCTTCCAAAACGGATCTATTTGTTCTTTGGTTCTATTGGTTCCTCACAACTCAAGGTTTGTTGTTGTTGTTGCTAAGTGCTGTCAAGTCAGTTCCGACCCATAGCGACCCTGTATAGGGTTTCCGAGGAGCAGCTGATGAGCTTGAACCACCGACCTTATAGTTCAAATGTTTTGGCAGTCTGGCACATTAACCCACAGCGCCACACCAGGACTCCACACCTTAAGGTATGAAGGTATTAATGACAGATCTTCTGACTAATGACAAGGTATTAATGACATACCTTAAGGGTATGAAGAGGGTCAGAGAAAAAGAGGAAGACCCCCAGCGAGATGGATTGGCTAAGAATGGAATGATAGTGAGGGAGAAAGGGGCTTCTCTGAGGGCAGAAAAGACACAGAAAGAGGAGGCTAGACTCTGTAGGAAACATGATTCTCCCCTCTCTCACTATCTCAGACCTTCACTGCTGGATCTTGAGCAATTTGAAATGGAGCTAGCTGTACCTTACATGAACCTAAGGGAATAAAAAGATGCATTGGAATTTTATATCATTATTTTGCTTTATGAACCAGTTCTACCTCACCCAACCATTTTATAGTAAGTCATTTTCTTTTCTGTCTTTTTCTATTGGAGCTGGACTCCCTTTCATTAGGTGATAAGCTGAGATATTTTGAGATAGTTCAGGCCCTGTAGTCCTGCTGCAGGTGCTGGGCTGAGGAGTATCACGTGCTCTGGCTAGGAGACTTCCTGAGGGGTTGAAGAAGGCTGCAGGGCAGAGATGCCAAGCTACTTTGGAAATCTCTAGCCTGCTAAATATAGCCGGTGATTATGTAGTTATTCAGTTGATTTTTTTCTAATCACAGTTTACTGGAAGCTTTAACCTTTAGAATTCTTAACAGCAGGAGGGCTGGAAAAACTGTTCTGGTGTTCTCTAACAACAAGTATCTTTGAAGAGTAACTAAGGCAGCGTATAAAAGACTCCAGTCTTCAGTTTGGATTATAACTCAACGTAAAGAAAACAAAAGTCTTCATATCTTCATAACTGGACCAATAAGCAACATTATGATAAATAGTGAAAAGACTGAAGTTGTCAGGATTTCATTTTACTTGGTTTCACAATCAAAGTTCATAGAAGCAACAGTCAAGAAATTAAATGACAAATTGCATCGGCAAATCTGCTGCAAAAGACATCTTTGAAGTGTCAATTTGAGAATTAAGGTACATCTGACCCCAAGCCATGGCATTTTCAATT
>NW_006408540.1:12921739-12930700 GCF_000296735.1 Chrysochloris asiatica | reverse complement strand
ACTCAAACATAACAATGGTTGTGAGGTTGGCACAGGGTCTCATTCTGCTGTATGTAGTTTCACTATGAGTAAATACCAACTCAAGGTACCCCAAAACAGCATTATTACCTAGGTTTCACAGAATCATCCCTAGGTGGATGACTGTGTGATGACCATAACAGGGAGTCATGGAATAAACATAGCTCAGGTGAGCTGAAGGGGGCATAGGTGGACCCAGAGATCTGAAGCCCAAGGCTGGAAGCAGAAGTGCTCATAAATGAGACAAGGAAGCTGGGCTAGAGGGACCAGCCACTAATTTTTGTTTTTCAAACCTGGGAGCAAATGACCATACTGCACAAGCAACAAGCTGTGAGTTAAACCCAACATAACGTAACAGGATCTAGAAAACACTGCCTAGACCCACGCCATTCTCATGATCAGTTGTGTATTGGACCATTGTCATCCATAGGGTTTTCATTGGCAGATTCTCCAAAGTAGATTTCCAAGTCTTTCCTCCTCGTTTGTTTAGGTTTGAAGGTTCTGCTGAAATCTGCGCAGTGACACAGCATCATGCAAGCCTCCGCTAACAGACAGGTAGTAGATGTGCTTGAGGTGCCTTAGTTGGGAATTGAACCTGGGTTTTTGCATGGAGGATGAGGGTTCCACCGCTGAGCCACTTGTATCTTCTTCTGTACACTGACTCCTCTCTTATCCACTATCTTATTATCTGACAGTTCCCATTTATGCTAAGGTAAAAAACAACTATTTTGTGCATTAATAACATATGTCTGACAGTAATGAAAGGAAAGGTGCAAAGAGAAACTCTGACTGTGATGACTAAGGTTCTGTATCAACTGAAACATAACCTGAGTCATGATCTTAGCAGTTTGACAGTTATACAGTGTAACTTGGCAGTTAGGTAAGGATGTAGTCATCTTCCATTTTGTGATCGAATGTGGTCAACTTCTATTTTTAAATAGCACTGATTTTCATATAACTATCTGGTCTTTGTGACCTACCCATATTGATAAGTTGTTGTTATGTGTAGTTGAGTCAGTTCTGACTCATAGCAATTCTATGTACAACAGGGTGAAAGACTGCCCGGTCCCACACCATCCTTATAATCATTGCTGTTTGAGATCATTGTTACTGCCACTGTATCAACACTATTGACAAGTCCTCTGTTTCTTTGTTTCATCTCATTGAGAGTCTTCCTTTTTTTTTTTTTTGCTGACCCTCAACTTTCCAAGCATGATGTCCTTCTCCAAGGACTGGTCTGTCCTGATAACATGTCCAAAGTACATGAGATGAAATTTCACTATCCTGGCTTCCAAGGAGCAGTCTGGCTGTACTTCCAGGACTTCCACGATTTGTTCTTTTTTCTGGAAGTCTATTCAATATTCTTTGCCAACACTATCATTCAAATGCATCATTTTTTCTTCTGTTTTCTTTATTCACTGTTCAGGTTTTGCATGCATATGAGGCAATTAAATATATTATGGCCTGGGTCAGGTACACCTCAGTCCTCAAAATGACATCTTTGCTTTTGAATACTTTAAAGAAGTCTTTTGTAGCAGGTTTTCCCATGTACTATGTTGTTTGATTTCTTGATTACGGCTTCCATGAACATTGATTGTGGATCCAAGTAAAACAAAATCCTCAACAACTTCAATCTTTTCTTTGTTTATTATGATGCTTATTTGTAGAGTTGTGAGTTTTTGTTTTCTTTTCTTTTCTTTTTTTTTATTTTTTTTACGTTGAGGTATAATCCATACCTCAATAGTCTTTGATCTTCATCAGTAAGTGCTTCAAGTCCTTTTGCTTTCAGCAAGCGAAGCTGTATCAGTTGCACATTACCCATTGTTCATTGTTGTTGTTGTTGTTGTTATATATCTTGGAGTCGGTTCCAACTCATAGCAATTCTGTACAGGGTTTCCGAGTATGTAAATCTTTATTGGAGCAGAAAGCCTCATCTTTCTCCCATGGAACAGCTAGTAGTTTCGAACTCATGACCCTGAGGTTAGCAGCCTGATTCATAACCATTACACTACCAGAGCTCCTTCATTGTTCATTTCTCTAATCCTGGTGTTGCAATCTTCATCTAGCACAGCTTCTTGGATTATTTGCTCATCATATAGGTTGAATGTTGTTGTTATATGTCATTGAGTTGATTCCAAATCATTGTGACCCTTTACATGGTTTCTGAGAGTGGCTGGTGGGTTTGAACCGCTGACCTTTTGATTAGCAGTTCAGGGTTTATCCTACAGTGCCAAGGATACAATCCTGACACATCTCTTCTGACTTTCCACCACTTAGTATAACTGTTCAAATGCCTCTTGTTTTATGTACAAATTCCACATGAGTACAATTAAGTGTCTGGAATTCCTATTCTTCATAATGTTAGTCATAAATTGCTGTGATCCACACAGTTGAATGCCTTTGCATAGTCAATAAAGCACAGGTAAACATCTATCTGGTATTCTCTGCTTTTAGCTAAGCTCCATCTGATGTAAGCAATGATATCCCTTGTTCCATGTCCTCTTCTGCAGTCAGTTTGGATTTCTGGCAGTTCACTTTGAATGTACTGATGAAACCATTTTTGAATTACATTGAGAAAAATTAACTTGTGTGTGATATTAATAATATGATTTAAAATGTCTGCAATTTGTTGGAGCACCTTTTTAAGTGAGGTTATTGTTGTTGTGAAGTGCCATTGAGTCAGTTCTGACCCATAGTGACCCTGTATAGCATTTCTGAGGAGAGACTGGTAAGCTTGAACCACTGACCTTGTGGTTTAAACCGACCTTGCAGTCCAGCACGTTAACCCTCAGTGCCACACCAGAACAGTGAGGAGTAGATGTATAATCATAACATATGATATAGGATGCTGTTGTTAAGTGCTGTTGAGTTGGTTCTGACCCATAGCAACCCTGTACAGAGTTTCTGAGAAGTGATTGGTGGGTTTGAACCACTGATCTTGTTATTCTAAGTCTAGCACTTATTCTATAGTGCTATACCAGGAGTCCTGATATAGGTAAGATATGTAATCACAAACTAAAAACCAAACCCTTGCCACTGAGTCAATTCTGATTCATAGCGGCCCTAACTAAGGCTCCTAAGGCTGTAAATCTTTACAGACGTGTCTGTCTGGTGGGCTTGAACCACCTGCCTTTGAGTTAAATGTCTAACGCCTAACCCACTATATTACCAAGACTCCTTTATAATCCTACTACCTAGAGAAAACATAGATAATATATGCTGTTAAGTGCTGTCGAGTTGGTTCCAACTCCTAGTGACCCTGTGCAGGCTTGTTGGAATCGCCATTACTGAGGAAATAATCATTAAAATCATAAGGAATGGATAATGGCTCAAATACATCATTTCCTCTTGTTTCTGCATTTTTGACTTTTGACATTTTGATTCCATGTCAGTTTATGTTAGCCAAATATTTTAGTTTGGAGGGGTTGCTGCCCAAGGGGATCTGCAGCTAGACATATGGTCCTGTTGACACTGAATCAGGTAGTTATTATAGGCTTGCAGAAGAACAGGCCTTGGGCCAGATTTACCCAGAATCATCCATGGGCTCCCTGAGGCCAGGACAGATGTTGCGTCCCTAGAGAAAGCACAAAAGGAAATACCAAAAAGAAAAATTTCTGGGATTTACTGAGGGGAGGGAATGATTTGAAAGGAGTATAAATTTATTCTGAGACACCGTTTGCTAATTTGTCTTTTTTTTAGAGGAAAGAATTAAAATGGCTTCCTTGAGCCAAAGCCAAATAAAAATAGGACATAAAATTATTTATAAGAAACAAAGTCTTAAATTTCGAAATAATTTATTTTGATCAATTAATGAATTAGTTAACACTCACCCATCAAGATAAGCCAGTTTAGCATTCAATAAGAAAATTAGATGTGATTAATCCATCAAATGACTTCTACTGTGGCACTGTAGGATCAGCACTGGACTTCGAACCACAAGGCCGGCAGTTCAAACCCACCAGCTGTTCCTTAGAAACCCTATTCAGGGTCACTATGAGTCAGAATTGACTTGATGGTGCTTAACAGCAACAACCAATCAAAGCAAAGGAAAAGATATTTACTCATTAAAAGCTTCAAAATGGCATTGTGATTGAGTAAACTGGAGAAACTCACATTAAGCGTTCCCTGTACCAGAACAATTTTCTCACTTAATAAACCCTTTTAACTCTAACTGACTCGTTGATTAAATATTCCTTTCAATACTCTGAAAACTCATAGCAAGTTTCATTTTTTAATTAACAAATTCCTGGTGAGGCTGTGGGAACTATTTTGAATATTCAAGGATGGGAAGTGGAAAACAAAAATAGTCAGACACATTCCCTGACCTAAGAGAGTCCAGACCTACTGTCTAGTAGGTTTGTACACATCACGAAAGGCAGCAATGGGGAAAGTGAGGTTATTGTGGAATATGGTCTTAAGTTTGCAAAGTGGTGCACTGGCTATGAGGGTCCCACTCCTAAATCTCATTGTGGTCACCACATGGTCTGTATTAGTCTCCTAGGGCTGCTGTAACAAAATTCCACTAACTGAGTTACCTTATAAGAAGAGAAGCTCATTGCCTCACAGTTTTGGAGACTAGTAGCACAGATTCAAGATGTCGACAGGGCTCCAGAGTCTCTAGAGAAAAATCCTTTCTTGTGTCTTCCACTCTTCGGTAGCTCCAAGTATTCCTTGGCATGAATAACTGTTATCACAGGATTATTTTCTTTACACTTGTTTCTCTGGGCTTTATCTACCACTTAGACAAGGGCCCAGTCTGCTCCAGTATAGCATGTTAACCGAACTGATAGCATCTTCAAAGACCCAATTCCCAAGCAAGCCTGCATTCAGAGGTACCAAGGGTTAGGAATAGGCCATACTTTTCTGGACCCTGTTTAATCCTTAACATGGTCCATCTTGGAGTATTTACCGATGCCTCAAGCCAGAAGCAAATTGATAGGCTGCTATTACGCCTTGTCTCACTGTTTAGTTTGGGAAATTCCACTTGGGTCTGGGTACTTTACTCTTTGTAATAATTCACTGTATTTTTGTCCATCACACCTGGAAAAATTAATCTCTCAGCATCTTTATTCTTGTCCCTTTGGAGGAAGAGAGTTAGAAAAGTGCATGGCGGTCAGACCCCATTTTGCCCCTCTCAGCATTTGTTCCTGAGGACAGGCAGCCAGCCTAGGTAATTAGAGTCGGAATCCTGATGGAGGTACTTTGTTCAAAGTTCAGTCACAGTCTGGGACGGAGAACTCTGCATGCCCACGTCCCTTGTTAATAGCTTTACTGACCTTCTCCAAAGAAAAAGTCATTAGAATGTTGAGTTATGATCTGTTTCTTGTAAAGTCACGCCAGTCCCCCATTTATAGCCCTGTATTTCAACCAATTCTAATTACTTCTTAGAATATACTTCTCCCAGTCCTTGGAGGATATTTCAAACCATGGTCCAAGCAGTCAAGCATGCTCATTTGTGAGAGAGCTGATTGTGACCTGCTATACACTAATCTCAAATAATTGCCCGCCACCACCTTTCCCCCGCCTCCCCCAACAGTCACATAATCCTTAACTACAAGAGCTTTCAAGACTCTAAAGAGCTGGTGTCATTTGCTTACTTAACTTTGGAAGCTGACCTTTCATGGAAGATATTTGGTGTCAGGAACCTAGAGGGGAAGAATAAAAACTCAAGTATTTTACAATAATTTTCTGTATTTCCCTAGGGAGTTTCTCTCCTTTCCTCCTATTATGAAACACCATTTGAAGTCAATTGCCACCTTCTTCCTTCAACTCTGGCAAGCAGGCTGACTTAGTTCAGAGTTCACAAGGGATTCTGGGAAATAGAACTCTTGCATCTATAAAACATTTCCCCTGGTTAAAAAAAAAAAAAAAGTCAAGTACTTGCTGGTACATCTTGAACTTGACTGTGTCCAGTGGATTTCATCTCTCACCTACCTTCTTTTATGTATCAGCCTCTATCACTTCAGAAAATTCAAGTGATTTCTCAAAGATTTCTAGAAGTCTCTGCTCCTTTTATGTTTTGAATGGGACTACAATCAACCAGCACTGCTGAGAGGAAACATTTTTATAGACTTTCTAAATCTCTCCACTGCTGAGAGGAATTTTAAAAAAAGAAGAAGACACATTTCTCTTGTCTTTTTATTTCTAATCACTTTTTCCTTCTAACGGGATGGAAGCACCATGAGAAATGGTAATCTTTTACGGCAAGGACTCATTTGCCCATAACGAACACAGAGCACAAAAGCAAATTAAAAAAAGCCAACCCTATGCTTAGAGAGGCCATTAGGAATGATTTGACATTTATTGAACAACAGATGGCGATTAAAAGCATAAAAGCTAGATTGCCTTGCTAGAAACAAACGGTAGTTCTACTGAGGAAGTCTAACGTTTCAATTAAAATACCTCTCAATGTCAATTAAATCATATGAAGATAAGACTGAAAATGGTTTCTAGCTGCACTCTAATCAATAGTGCAGTTAAAAATCCTCATCAGGAAGCACCCAAGTTTTTAGTTCGACAGTTTGCTAAAAGATTAGCCAAAGCTTCAAGGAACCATTTCCTTTAGTGCAGGGTTCAAAAGGTAAACATTTAACCAGGAGTGCTTCATATGTATTAAACAGATTTATTTCCACCAAGAGAAAGAAACTTCAATGCCTTTGCTTTGTTTCAAATCTCAGCTACTTTCCAGTATGGATTAGGCATTAGTGAGGGGTGGGAAAATTACCCCATTATTTCCACAGCAAAGATTTCACTTTAATGACGTGCTCACTCTCTTGGGAAATGGCAAGTTGGAGTGGAGCAAGAGGTAGTTTTGTTGTTAGAAGGATTTCGGTTTGAATCATGGCTTGGTCACTTTGAGGAGGTATCTAAAATGATCAGAATCTGTTTACTTATTTGTAAGACTGTCACTTTAATGCCACCTTCTTTCAGTGAATGAGGTAACCTGTCTTTAGACCTCCACTGGCCGACCTTGGTTACATATAATAAACTCTAGAAGGAGAGCCCTTGAGTGACGCAAATGGTTAATACACTCCACTGTTGTCTTAGTTCCTTAGTGCTCCTGTAACAGAAATACCATGGTCCAAGCAATAAAGCATATATCTTTGTTAGAAAACTGTATGACTTTAATGAACACAAATGTATCATCTAACAGTTTAGGCGACTAAAAGTCTAAAAAGTGATTGATTGGTTTAAGATACAACATCTTACACTGATCAGAATATTAATAAGTCTTTTTCCCAAATTGAATTACATCCACAAGTACAATGGTAAGGATTTACAACTCATTTTGAGAAGACACAATTTAACCCCTAACTGTTGGTACCCAAAGGAGGCTCAAGCCAGCCCAGAGGCACTTTGGAAGCCCATTAGAGTCTAAATTCCAAAGCACTTGATTTTTGGATGCTGTGACCTAGGGCAGGAGCCTTAACTCTAGCTGAGTCTTGATATAAATTCAGGTACCACTTGAGTTCTATATGTTACCTCCCCAATGTTTGCTGATTATTAAACCAGCAATGTGGCTATGCTGAGACAAGTCCAGAGCAAGCCCAGGGAAGGGCAGTCTGCCCTCAGGTTTATACCAAGAGCTAGGGAACTTCCCTGGGAGTGTGCTTAATGATTTACCAGGGAACAAAAGCCACTGCCATCCAGTTAATTCTGACTCGTCTTGACCCTATAGGACAGAGTAGAACTACTCTACAGGGTTTCCGAGGGGGTCTATCTTTACAGAAGCAGGCTTGAGGAGCAGCTGGTGGGCTTGAACCATCAACTTTGTTGTTAGCCACTCAATGCTGAACCCACTGTGCCACCAGAACTATTTTTTACCAAAAATAGCCACATGTTATTTAAGTTAAAAGTTGAAGTTCTGGGACTATGATTCAGGGCCACATGATTATGAATCCTACCCTGACAACCATGAAGAAACCCCAGCACCAGGGTTTTAAAACTTATGACATAGCCTACTCATGGTGATGGATTACACCTGCCACCAACCATGATCTTGTGATGATTTGCTTTATTTTCTATCATGAAAAGTACTCCAACAGGCTACAGAAACTTCATGCTGTTGATTTTCTTTAAATCAGAATAATTGTGTTTGCCTTTATTCTGTTTAAGGCTTAATAAAAGGGTCTCTGTGAACATATCTGAATCTGGGGGTCCTTTTTCCACTAACATGGAAGAAAATCTTGGCAATTTAGTTCCCCAAAACCCACTATTGGAAAGTCTATGGAACAGGGTCTACTCTGACACACATGGGGTCACCAGGAATTGAACTCATCTTCCTGGCAACAGGTTATTCTAGATAGATCTTACCAAAACTATGTTCTGTGAAACACAAGTTCTGTTAAACATTCCATGCTGAAAGAGTAGGAAAAATACAGTTGAGAAAAGCTGGCACAGCTTTCTGGTTTTTAAGATTCATAGAGTACTTTATCAAATTCATGTTTCTGAGACAACACACTATGATGAATTATTTCTGCCTTTTTCAATCCAAACATTTGATCGTGGAAGGTTTTCTTCTCTCCTTCTTCTGGTATGGTGCTTTGGGTTAATGCTCTGGACTGCAAGGTTGGTTTGAACTGAAAGGCCAGAGGTTCAAACTCATCAGTTGCTTCTCAGAAACCCTATACAGGGACACTGTGAGTTGGAACTGACTCGCTAGTACTTAACAACAACAACTCCCTTGCATGGATTCATGATGTGGCACTATAAGGTAAGCACTGAACCACAAGCAGATTAACGTGTGAGCCATTTATACCAGAGTGTATATAAGGCAGAAGGAACAGTGGGTGCATTCAGGAAGTTTCAAGGTTTAGTAAGACATAAAATTGTTAGTTGGGGTACAATAGAATGTGAGGCTAGGAAGATGTTGTTTTTGTTGTTACGTACCATCAAGTCGGTACTAACTCATAGTGACCTTATGCACAACAGAACGAAACACTG
>NW_006408540.1:12886693-12920229 GCF_000296735.1 Chrysochloris asiatica | reverse complement strand
TATGTGTCGTTATGAGTTGGCACAAAACAACAATATAATATACACAGAGATGAGACCATCAAATGACTGTATGTAAAACAATTGAAATTAGATTAGATTACTATTTCACATTGTATACAAACTCCATGCATAAATGTGAAAAATGAAACTCTAAAACTACCAAGCAAAACATGTGGGAAAAAACCGTAAAAACAGAAAAATTGTGGACTTGGTAAAGGAAGACATTCTTTATAAAGAGCAAAAGCAGAGTCTATAAAGGGAAAGGTAGATAAATGTGACTGTATCAAGGGAAAAATACTCCATCAACAAGGTTTAAAATTAACCTCCCAACAAGGAGAAGAAATTCTCTGGGCACATGATAAAGGATCTGTATCCATAAAAAACAAACAAAAAATTCCTACAAATGAGTAAGAAAAAGATAAATAGAAAATAGGAAAAAAGTCAAAAGATACAAAAAGGCAAATCACAGTGGAAATGTGAATAAACAATAAATATAAGAAATAAAATTCTCATTATCACTAGTTATTGGAAAATGCAAATTACATTTTTTTTCTACCTTTCTGTTTATCAAAAAATAAAGTCTGACACTTTCAAGCATTGGCAAGCTTGTGGAAACAAGTATAAGAAAGGGGAGAAATCTACTGTTGAAGCTGGTATTTAATTACTTTTCCCTTCTGCTTGGTTGGCTCACTGCTGTGTGCTAATCCTGCACCTGGCACAGACTCTGTCCATGGGAACCACTCAGAACAGGATCCAATGGAACCGTTCCTTCCCACTCTCCCCTCAAAGAAACCAGCTATCAACTCGTCCTCATTTCGTTTGTATCTTTTCATGACTTAGTTTCCTAGTACTGCTCTAGCAAAATAATACCACAGGTGGGTAACTTTAAAGAATAAGAATGCAATGTCTCATAGTTCAGGACGCTGTAAGTCTAAACCAGTGCACAGATTCTGCCAGTAGTTGAAGGAGTTACTTGGTTTTCCTTGATGCCTGTTCTCCCCTGTGTATCTCTCTTTCTGAGTCTGTTTCCTTCTTTCATAAGACAGAACTCAGAAACTGATCAAGTTTAGGGCCGCCTCGAATGAGAAGAGTTGGTAGCAAAATGGTGAAGAGTTCAGCAATGAACTGAAATTTTGGTGATTTATAACCATGCAGTGATTCTGTGGGAGACTGTCCTGATGAGCGCCTTCTATAAAGATTATAATCATGGAAACCCTATGGTACAGTCCTACTTTGTCACATGATTTGCTTTTCCTAAGACACTTATGAGATGATAAAGGAGTCTTGGTGGTGCTGTGGGTTAGGCATTGAGCTGCCAACTGTAAGGTTGGCAATTCCAATCCACCAGCTGTTCTGTGGGAGTAAGATGAGAGACGTTCTGCTCCTGTAAGGATTTATAGTCTCAGAAATCCTATATAGATAGGGTTGCTATGAGCCAAAACCAACTCTGGCAGTGGGTTTGACTTTTGGCTTTAAGATGAGTTGTAAATCAACTCCATAGTAACAGCCACTCCTACATGAGAGTTCATTAACAAATCAAAAGAAACCCCTATATCCAAACAATCACAACTGCGCTACAGGGATCAGGTTGGCAACATAACTTTTCCTGACACAATTCAATTAACAACAGGCCCTTCCACTACTCAGCCTCTATTCTTATTAAGTACCAACGAGAGGCTTCCAACTCATAGCCACTCTCTATAAGGTTTCTGAAGAGCGGCTGGTGGGTTTGAACCTCCAACCTTGTGGTTCAAACTGACCTTGCGAAACAGAGAATTATCCTGTAGCATTATTTATTTACTTGTCTTTCTTTATTCCCTATTTTCATTCTTCCAACTTAATGGCAGAATTTTTGAAAGCTAGACTGTTTTGTATCTGAGTTCCCTGTGTCTCAAGGTATATATATTCTTGCATATAGTGGGTTTTTGTTATTGTTGTTGTTTAAATGCTGTCGAGTCAGTTCTGACTCATTGTTATTGTTGTTGTTAGGTGCCATTGCGTCAGTACTGACTCATAGCAACCCTATGCACAACAGAGCGAAACACTGCCCGAACCTAGGCCGATCTCACAATTGTTGACACGCTTGAGCACGTTGATGCTGCCACTTTGCCAATCCATCTCGCTAAGGGTCTTCCTCTTTTCTCTGACCCTCCACCTTACCAAATATGATATCCTTCTCCAGCGACTGGTCCCTCCTAACAATATGTCCAAAGTATGAGAGATGAAGTTTGGCCATCCTGGCTTTCAGGGAGCACTCTGGTTGTACTTCTTCCAACACAGATCTGTTGGTTCTTTTGGCACTTTCAATATTCCCCTCCAACACCACAACTCATAAGTCTTCCTTATTCACTGTCCAGCTTTAGCATGCATATGACATTATTGAAAATATCATGGCTTGAGTCAGGTGCACCTTAGTCCTCAAGCTGACATCTTTGCTCTTCAACACTTTATAAAGGTCTTGTGCAGCAGATTTGCATAATGCAATACATCATTTAATTTCTTGACTGATACTTCCATGATGTTGAGAGTTGATCCAAGAAGAATGAAGTCCTTGACAACTTCAATCTTTTCTTTATTGATAAGAATGTTGGTTTTTTTTTAGTTTTTTAAAAATATTTTATTGAGAATTATGTGACAGAATTCTACCATGCAATCTCTCCAATACCATTTCTATCACTAAGGGCATATTTACCAATTACTGATCCTTTCTTTTTGCTCCCAACCTTTGCATTCCAATCAGCAGTAATGATCAATACAGCTTGATTGCATGTTTGATCAATTTCATATTGAACAAATTGGTAGAATTCTTTTATTTCATCCTCACTGGCTTTAGTGGTTGGTGAGTAAATTTGAATAATATGGTATTAACTAGTCTTCCTTATAGGTGAGTAAATTTGAATAATATGGTATTAACTAGTCTTCCTTATAGGTTTATGGATATTGTCCTATCATGACTGATCTGGATATGTTCTTTTTGACAATGAATGCAACACCTTTCCTCTTTAATTTGTCATTCCAGCATGCTAAAGTATGTGATTGTCAGATTCAAAATGGCCAATACTAGTCCATTTTAGCTCACTAATGCCTAAGATATAGATGTTTATATGTTACATTTCATTTTTGACAATTTCTAGTTTTCCTAGATTCATATTTCATACATTCCATGTTCCAATTATTAATGGATGTTTACAGCTGTTTCTCTTCATTTTGAGTTGTGCCCCATCAGTAAATGAAGGTCTTGCAGGCTTTTCTCACATGGTCTTTACTTCATTCATGTCATCCCCATCAGCTCTGCTTTGAGGCGGTATCTCTTCCCTAGTCATATTTTGAGTTCCTTTCAACCTGAGGGGTTCATTTTCCAACACTGTATCTGACAGCATTTGTCTGCTATTTATAAGTTTTCAGTAACTAAATATTCAGAAGTAGTTTGTCACTTCTTCTTCCTAGTCTGTCTTCCTCTGGAAGCTCATCTGATACCTGTCCACCATGGTGACCCTGCTGGTATTTAAAATACTGGTGGCATAACTTTCAGAATCACAGCAACTCAGAAGCTACCACATTACGGCAAACTGACAGATGAGCGGTGGTCTGTCCCATTAACAACCCTGTATAGGGCATCCAAGGCTTTAAATCTTTGCAGGAGCAGAAAGCCTCATCTTTCTCCTGTGGAGTGGCTGATGGGCTCAAACTGCCAACCTTATGGTCTACAGTTCATGGCTTATCACTCAAATTTGTGAATTCTTACTAACCGTAAAATCAAATTCAACAAAGGTAAAAATCATGTCAATGTAAAAATCGTGAGAACCATTGTTTACTAATGGGTGTCCTAAATTTTCATTTATTAAGTTAAAGCTCTTTATAGCTTACGAATGAAAAGTGTATTTCTATAACACAAACCCCCTTGCAGTTGAATCAGTTCCAACTCACAGCAATCCTATAGGACATAGTACAAGGGTCATATAGGTTGTCCAAGGGATCAGCATTGGACTGGTAACCATAAGGTCTACAGTTCAAACCCACCAGCTACTCCAAGGAAGAAAGATGAGGCTGTTGGCTCCCATAAAGATTGACAACCTCAGAAACCCTATATAAGGTCGTGATGAGTCATACTTGACTTCACACAGACCATCAGAACGCTCTGCCACAGATCACCTTTAGGTTAACCACTGCTCCCCCATGGCTCCTTTTGACATTAATATACTTTTTATAAATAATATTCCTTATCTTAAGTTTTGCCTTTGGAGAGCAACAATCCATTGGATTTATTTATTTTAGGAAATTTGTACTTGGAGGAAATGAGAGTGATATTAACCCAAGAGTCGTGAAAATGCATTAGTTGTTGTTGTTGTTAAGTGCCAGCGAGTCGGTTCCAACCCATAGCGACCCTGTACAGGGTTTCCGAGGGTGTAAATCTTTATGGGAGTAGAAAGCCTCATCTTTCTCCTGCGGAGCGGTTGGTAGTTTCGAACCGCTGACCAGTGATGTTAATCCAAGAGTCCCGAAAATGCATTAGAATCTTCTCTAAATTAGACTTGCCTTCTTTCTGACCAAGTATGCTTTCCTGACATTTCGATTGCTAAAGACAACAGGATCAAGAAATGATTTGGGGGCTCCTGGAAAGTGAGTTTTGGTTTAATTAAGTCTCACTGTATGAACTAACTGCAAATTTATCCAGACGGGTGGGAAGAGGGAGGCAGGAAGACAGTGATTCCATCCCATTCTTTCTTCCTTGTCTCTTCCTACATCTCTTTGGAAATATCTTCCCTTGCAACCTTATGTCTCCCTCTTATTGCTTTCTCACCCTTCTCAGACTCCTCAATTATAGTTTAGTGACATTTGTTAAGTAGCTCTTCTTAAGCCTCTACCTGCTTCGGTTTTTCCTTATCTGCCCACAACTTCTCTTTCTAAGGGATGAGAAAGGAGGGCATTTATTATAGTTCAGACACACATTCTATAAAATACCCTAGAAAGAATGATCTCTATTCAATGAGTGAACTCTGCTGGTTTAGGAAATAAAATACTCACCTAGACAAGGGGAAAATTTAGCAACCTTAGATGCCTGGGCATCACTGGGCAGAAATAATTGCTAATTTGTATCTTACTAGCTTGGGAGCATTAATTGGCTTTGGGGGACTTGATTTTCTAAACCCAAAGTGTAGTTTGTTCATTTTAGCTCACTATTTTGGATGAAAGCAGAATGACAATTACTGAAATAGTTTCATTTCAATGATTCAACCTAATGAACACTTGTCATTTGAATGATTATCCAGTCATTGGTCTTGTTTATCTGCCAAGGTTTCAGGAAAAAGAAACAAACTCAGATATTTCTCAAACTTAAGAAAACACAAACTTCCCTTGAAAATATTTGGGAGAATTGTATTCATGGATACAGGACTGCTCACAAAAGAGTTGCCATCTTATATGATGATGTAAATGGAGAGAAAGGAAAAGAAGTTATCTTTGAAACATTTAATTTTCATTTCAGCACATATCAAGCAATAATCTAAAATAAAGTGCTTCAAATGGATATCTTTAATTTTCTCCTAGAAAGAAAATATGACATCTATTTTCTGATTGATTGAGGCTAAAGGCATATGTGAGAACCAATTTTATGATTAATTAAATAAAACTACTTGAGCATAATACTCGTAATGATATTATATTTGAGTTAAAATCCACTTGAATGAGATTGATGACATTTTGAATCAGCAGATTAATTAAACTCTTTTGTTAATTACACATAAGTCAATGTGTTTGGATTATAGATCAATCAATATACTGAAGCAAATCCAGTTACTTTGCTCTAGAAAACTGCTTGTCTGATATTTTTCTGGCAGCTTAATTTTAGAAGTTAGCATTCTTTCATTTTCTTTGTATCGGGGAAGTCAATATCTGTTAGACTCCGATGTGAAAGTAATTATTGCCACAATATTTTCTTCTTCTTCTTTTTATCATTGTGGAAATCTCTCTTGGGTTCTGATGACTCCTGTAATGATTGTTCTTCTAACTGAACTTCAGTTTTGCTATGCTCAGGTTTTTCTGTCTAGCAACCATGGAGCCAGAGCTGATGAGGTCTGCAGCTGCGTTCCTCGGCTTGATGCCTGCCTGATTTGAACTGTTATCTGCTGCTCTGCTTCCTCCTCACATCCAGGGCACAGACTCAAATGGAATCTTCTATTATGTTTAACATTCTGAAGGTCTATTAGTTATTAGGAACCTTACTCTTCCTTTGACAATTGAACTCCTAAATCCTGTTTTCTAGAGGTTTAATTTCTTATAAATTCTTATTTATCTCTGTAGGTAGAGGCTGAGGGAAAATGTGGACAGTGTGCTTTTTTTGACACGAAACCATAGAAGAAACCAAAGAAAGATTTTTTTTTCTGTCTAGCACGCTTGTGGGGTACTGATAAGCCCACACACTGTTTGGAGTGTCTTTATACAGTACAATCAAGCCAAACACTGGGACTGCAAAATCCATCCAGAACCTCTTCCCATCCTGCAATTTTGGAGCATTTATTTTCTGTATTTTTATTCACTGGGCCAAACTCTCCTCTCAGTCTGGCAAGAGTTTACAAATAGCTGCCCTTGAGTGAGTGGGAGTTTTCCAGGCTCTCATCAGAGAATCCAGTTTTGGGCTGCCATTTAGCTCTTGTCAAAAGCCTGTCTGAGACAATTGGTATTTGGAAATGGCGTTTATAGATGGGCGGTCTCTCCTCTATGTGTGCTCAGAGGTAGCTCATCACCAGAAAGCTCTAAACAAGGTGCCATAGTTTAGCCTTTCTTGACAGAAACTCTTTCATGAACCATGTTTTAGTGCTAGTTCTTTATCTTTTTTTTTTAAGTCTTAATACTAGACACAATGAAATGAAGAATCTTTCTGTAGCTTCTGTAAAAACTGCTTAAAGATACTGCCCATTATATTGTCCAATGTTCCTTGTGTTGTACAATGAAATTCTTTTACAATTTTTTAGCAGAAATAGTTTGTCTCTATTGAAGAAATAGGAGCCTGGTGACTGTATAATAAACCAAGTGTAGAGACTCATGAACACTTTTAACTGTGTTCATGCAGAACTTGTACATAGACCAAAAGTCATTTGAACAGACCAAGAGAGTATTGTGTGGTTTAAAATCAGGAAAGATGTGAGCCAGGTTTGTATCATATCATCATAACTACTCAATTTGTATACAAAGAAAATAATCTGGACCATCTGAAAAAGAATGCAGCATCAGGACCAGAGGTAGTCTCATTAACGACAAATGACACAACTTGCTTGCTGAAAACAAAGAGGACCTGAAGCATTTACTGATGAAAATCAAAGCCTCGAAGCCTACAGTCTTCAGTATGGATTACACCTCAAGATGGACCAATAAGTGGTGGTGGTGGCTATGTGCCATGGAGTTGGTTCTGACTCATAGCGACCCTGTACAGGATTTCCCATAAGTAGCACCATGGTAAGTGCAGAAAATATTGAAGTTGTCAAGGATTTTATTTTATTTGGATCCATAACCAATGCTCCTGAAAGCAACAGTCAAGAAATAAGACAACATATTACCTTAGGAAAATCTGTTGCAAAGAATCTCTTAACGAAATTAATGTATTCGAAGTATGGAGAAGAATATTGAGTGGATTGATAAAAGAATGAACAAATCTGTCTTGGAACAAGTCACCCATGTTGCAAACCATGTGTAGACTATACAGGCCGCAGACTCTGAGGAACAAATGAGGCCACTGGCAGTCATGGAAAATTGTTTTTAATCTTAATATCCAGTTATGTTTTATTAAATGCAGACATGAGCCCTTATTATCCACATAGAAATATTAGAACCTCCTAAAGCCCAGACTGTAAAGGTTGCAAGGTCAAGCCTTCCTCCAAAGGATTAACTAAAAATATCTTAGCTACTTCCCAGTTTCATTGTTCTACAGACAAAAAAAAGCCATCTCCCTTGACTCTTTCCCAAGTGCAAGTTATGCAGCCAAGTTCCTGAAAACCTGGCTCAGGAAGCTAAAACAGCAGGACTCTGCCCAAGCCTTTTGCCCTTCCCATTCACCTTGTCCCAACAGAGCTCAGGGGCTATAGATATGTTGATTGAACCTGAGAAACCAAGTTGCAGGCCTGGGATTCGAACCAGTGAAATACGATGTAAAGTTACCTGAATGTCTGGAAAATTACTGATGCTAGCTGTATCCTGTTTTAGTCCCTCCCAGCTTGGTGTGAAGCTCCTCCCCTAAATAAAACAGAGGCCCAGAATCTCCCAGGTGTGCATTACGGGTTGGAGGGCATGCAGTAAAGATTGCAGGGCAGTGAGTTGCTGCCTACAGAGGCCACGATACCTGTACTCCCAAGTCTGCCCACCAGTGATGTATCCACCCTGGCTTTGGGGTGCCTCTTTGTCCCCCTCTTTCTGTCTGTCTGTGTATTCTTTCGCTATCTCTATCTCTGCTGGATCTCCCCTCCTCGTGAACCAAACACTCGTGAAGAACACAAATATGTCGAGGTCAGTCCCCGACACACCCAGAATACTCCTTAAAAGCGAGGATGGCAAGATTTCATCTTGTTTATTTTGGACATGTTATCAAAAAGGACTGATTTCTGGAGAAGGACATCATGCTTTGTAGAGGGCCACAAAAAAGAGAAATCTTTATGGCCTCCTGAGAGCAATTATGTGCATGTCTTCCCAACTTCATCTTTAATGACTTATCTTTGTAGTTTGAAAGGTGAGAATATTTATGCCACACATACGAAATAGGCAGTTGTATTCCAACCAAAATTTATTAGTGGCTCCAACAATGGGCTACTACTGTCAGTATGGCACAAGACTGAGCAAAGTTTTATTCTGTTTTATTTAGGATTGCTATATGTCAGAAACAGCTCAACAACACTAACAACAATTATGTAAACTGAGGCTAAAAAGATGGGTCAAATTTGAACGCCAAAGATTTTCTGTGCCTTGCTTAAAAATTTATGGTCTATCCTTTGGGAGATGAGAACATGGACAGCTATTTTCAAGTTCTTCTATGGTGCCATAGGATTAGTACTGGACTGTTAACCCTACGGTCAATGGTTCAAACCCACCAGCTATTCCTCGGAAACCCTATAGAGGGTCACTGTGAGTCAGAAGTGACTCAACAGCACTTAGTGACAACACAGCTATTTTAAGCAGGACGGCAGTGAGATCGGATTTGGATTTTGCAAAATGTTGTAGCATCCTAACTGACTATGATTTGGAAGAGGAACAGATGAGAAGCATAGGTCCTACAGTAGGTTGTTGGAAGAGTACATAGAATACATGTGTGATTGTATTAAGTGTGGGACAAGGGTGGATGAGGGGAGATGGAGTAGAGAGAGAGAAACAAGAACTGGAATCAACACGATTTCATGTTACAGTTAAATGTCAGGGTTGAAGGAGAGGAAAAGCAAGGATGACAACCTTGCTTTTGACTTAGATGATTATGGATCATGATGGAATGAGGCAATATGGAAAGAGAAGAACAGATATGATTGTACTGGATGAGGAGATGAGGCATTACATTTTGGTTATATGGAGCTAAGACACCTGAGTGACCAACAAAGGAAGACACTTTGTTATGAGATAAATTTACAAGTTTATACCTCAGAAGAGAAATCTGAACCAAAGATGTAGCTCTGGGAGTCACTGAAACACCAATGGTATGTGGATTCACCAACATCAGTAAGATACCTCAAGGAGAGTGGGAAGTATGAAGATAGAAAAGGTTGGAAGTATGGAGATGAAACACTCTAAGAGACGAGCAGGACTAAAGTCATCATTATAGGTACTTGAGAAGGCATGGACAGAACGCAAGGGAGGGACTCTGGAAGTAACAGTGTTCATCTTTGCAATTAGAACATGAGAAGGACCCATAAGCATCTCAAACTCAATGTGTCAAAAGTTGAGCTACTTTTCCTCCTGCCTAGATTGCTTCATCCTCTATTCTCCCTTTCAGTAGTGGCTTTGCCATCTACCAATTTCCTAAGCTGGACGCCAAGGAGGCATTCTTGAGTCCCTTTCCTTCATCCCTATGTCCAAGCAAAGCATCAAAAATCACAGGGGCAGCACTCAGGTTCCTATTAAGTCTTTTCCTTCTCCACACTCCCCAGACATTGCCTTATTTCAAGCATCTGCCACTTCTGGCATGATTATGGCAATTGTCCTAATGGGTCTTTGTTTCCAATCTCGCCCTCCAAGTCAAATTTTCTCATATCATTTTCATTCTTTTTATAATGAAAGCATCCAGTAGATTTCTATTTCCTGCAAATTACAGTCCAAAGCCTTAGTGACACTCTCCTCCCCTAATTTCTTAGCTTCACTCCCTCATTGAACTTTGATGTATTCCTCCTACTTACAATGCCTAATTAGTCTAAGGTTGAATGGGGACTCCATCCATAAGAAACAGAAAATGGCACTGTGTTTTGGAGAATTGTGATGTTTACAGATGGCTACAGTTCCATCTTTTGCAAATTTCCTGTTATTGAACTGCAATATTTTTTTCTCTCCTCACTTTTGCACATGGACTCCTGGAATGGTGCTGAAGGATAAGCACTGGACTGCAAATCACAAGGTTGGTAGTTCAAATTCATGAGCTGCTTATTAGTCAGATTCTACTAGATGGCACATAGCAACAACAATAACATTTCTTGCGTCAGTCACTAGAATATCACTAAAAATACCAAACGCTAGAAAAAAGACCTTGCTTTTGTTAGGTGCCGTCGAGTTGGTTCTGACTCATTGCAACCTTATGCACAACAGAACAAAACACTCACTGCCGTGGCCTGTACTTTCCTCACAATTATTGTTATGTTTGAGCCCATTTTTGCTGCCACTGTGCCAATCCATCTTATTGGGGGACTTCCTCTTTTTTTGTTGACCCTCCACTTTTTCCCGGAACTGATCTCTCTTGACAAAGTGTTTAAAGAACAAGAGACAACATTTCACCATCCTATCTTCTAAGGAACATTCTAAGACAGATTTATTGGTTCTTCTGGTAGTTCGTGGCACTTTGAATATTCTTCTCCAACATCATAATTTGAATGCATTGATCTTCCTTCTTCACTGTCCAACTTTCACACGATTATGGTGGCACTGTAAAATAAGCACTGTTTAGTGGAATGCTGATGTGGCACTGTGGGTTAAAGTGTTGGACTGCAAGGTCAGTTTGAACTGCAAGGTTGGCAGGTCAAGCTCACCAGCTACTCCTCAGAAACCCTATACCAGATCGCTGTGAGACAGAACCGGCTTGACAGCACTTAACAACAACAACAAGTAAAGCAGCAGACATTCCGCAAAAATGAGAGAAACCCTTAATGAGATGGGTTAACACAGCAACTGCAACAATGAGCTCAAACATAACATTGATTAAGAGAATGGTACAAGTTAATATTGCATTGTTATGTAAGGGCACCATGAATCTGATTGTGGCGCTATAGAATAAGCACTCGATTTGAACCACAAGGTCAGTGGTTCAAGCTCACCAGCCTCTCCTTAGAAACCCTATACAGGGTCACTATATAGTCAGAAATGACTTGATGGTACATAACAACAATAACAACAAATGCATATATGTATATATATATATATTTGCATGGAATTACTTCCCTTTCATCATTTAGAAAAAAATGTATACAAGATATAGGAACCCAGGAGGTACAAAGGTTGAGTGCTTGACTGTTAACGAAAAGGTTGGCAGTTTGAACCTACCTAGTCCTATTGTGGTGCTGTGGGTTAATGTGCCAGACTGCAAAGCCATTTGAACTGCAAGGTCGGTGGTTCAAGCTCACCAGCTGCTCCTTGGAAACGTTATACAGGGTCACTATGGGCTGGAATCAACTCGACAGCACTTCACAACAACAACAGTCCTATTGTGGCACTGTGTGTTAATGCACTGGACAAATGTAAAGTCATTTGAACCATAAGGTTGGCTGTTCAAGCTCACCAGCCACTCCTTGCAAACCCCATACAGGGTAGCTAGCAATGGGTTGGAACCCACTCAACATCTCTTAACAACAACAGCTTCTTCGTGGAAGAAAGACGTAGAGATTTTTTTTCATAACAAATTAGTCTAGAAAATTCTATGGGGCAGTTCGACATCAGTTCCCTGGGGTTGCTATGAGTTAAAAATTAACTTGATGGCACCTAGCAGTAAAGTACAAGATAGAACATAAATCCATTGAATTCTGAACAATAAGGGAAGGTTTGTTCAGGCTATAGTTAGCATGGATGTTTTATTCCTCTGCCCCTTTCACCCAGGCCAGAAGATATAAAAATCCTTCCCATTACCGCAATACAGTTCAAAGAAACAGAAAGAGTGCTCAAAACAAATTAAAAAAAAAGTTACTTCTGAGTGACAGTTAGAGGCGGCCACTCTTTGTAAAGAGTATACTTTAGAGGAACCCAAATCCCCTCAGAAATAAGCCTGCCAACTTAAAGATAAATTTTGAACAATTGTTGGCGGAGAAACTGAAAATTCTCTATAGTCTGAAAGAAAGCCCTGATGAAGAAGAGTCCTCAGCAGAGCACAATGCTTTCAGATGAAAAACATTGTGACACAAAGATCAGCAAACTATATAGCTCTGGGGCAAAGATAACAGAGACTCTGCATAGTATCAGTCAAGAGACATTTCTATTAGCAACACCTGGCTAACGTGTCAAAATATAGTAATTAAACAACAACAACACATTAACCCAGGTTAGTTGCAGCTCTTTATTCACAATAGCCAAAATGGCTAAAACGTCCATCACCAATTGAATGAAGAAACAAGACAGAATATATACACAAAGAAAAAAGTCCTGAAATGAGAGGGCTTCAAAAAGTTTGTGGGAAATTTCCACTAACTTTCAATTCCAGGTTTACACAAACTTTGTGAAGGTCCGTTGCACATACTGCAACATGGATGAAATTTGAAAACATGCTGAACAAAATAAGCCAGTCACAAGAGGACAAACAGAGTTAAATAGGCAAGTATGGTGATGGTGGTGGTGGTGATGTACCCTGGAGTCAGTTCCAACTCATAGTGACCATGTAAAAGAGTTCTGAGCTGTAAATCTTTACGGGAGCGTAAAGGCAAGTGTATACGGACACGTTTTATTTAGTTTATTAGGGGTTGTTGCTGTTGTTGTGAAGTGCCGTTGAGTCAGTTCTGACCCATTTCGACCCTGTAAAGGGTTTCCAAGGAGCAGCTGGTGAGCATGAACCACCAATCTTGCAGTTCAAATGACTTTGCAGTCTGGTGCATTAACCCACAGCGCCACACCAGGACTCCGGTTATGTGTGGAGTCGGTTCCGACTCATAGCGACCCTGTATAGGGTTTCCGAGGCTGTAAATCTTTACGGGAGCAGAAAGCCTCATCTTTCACCGGCGGAACTGCTGGTAGTTTTGAACTGCTGTCCCTGAGGTTCGCAGCCCCATTCACAACCACTAAGCTACCAGAGCTCCTTACCGACTCGATAGCACCTAACAACAATAAGAGGGGTAACTGGGGGAGAAGGGTTTCAATAGTTATGGAACAGCATAGTGGTTACGAATCGGGCTGCGAACCTTAAGGTCAGCGGTTCGAAACTACCAGCCGCTCCGCGGGAGAAAGATGAGGCTTTCTGCTCCCGTAAAGATTTACACCCTCGGAAACCCTGTACAGGGTCGCTATGGGTCGGAACCGACTCGAAGGCACTTAACAACAACAACAACAAGCTTGTTAAAGGTAACAGAAAAATTTAGAACGTGATCATGATGCTGGTTGATCAAGATGATGAACATGTGAAGAAGGTTGAAATGGCAAATATTTTATTACATGGTGTTGGTGGTGGTTGTGTGTCACTGATCCAGTTCCGATTCATAGCAACCATATATAGGGCTTCTGAGGCTGTAGATCTTTATAAGAGCCGAAAGTCTCAGCTTTCTCCTGTGAAATGACTAGCAGATTTGAACTACTGACCTTGTGGTTAGCAGCCTAGCTTGTAATCAGATACCCTACCAGGGGTCCTGTTTTATTATACACAGTATACATATCAGCTCCAAACTCATTGCTATCGAATCCATTCTGACTCATACCGACCCTTTTCAAGGAGCAGCTGGTGAGTTTGAAGTGCTGAATTTGTGGTTAGCAGTCCAGTGCTTCTCCTACAACACCACAGCAGGACTCCAGACAGGCGTGTATATTTTCATGCCTAAATCAACTGTGGAGAAAATCCATATGCAGTTCATTCTAAAGTAAGGATTGGTCTAGTCATTCCCAGTGTGAATACAAAATTATAAACCTAGGTCATAATGCTATGTTACAAGCCTGGAAAGGACAGGATGCTGTATGTCAAGTGCTTTGAATATTCAAAGTGCTCCTTTGAGAAAATAAGATTTACATTCTGTGAGCACAGCATAGCCAACAGAGGGTACAGTCAAGAGAACAGACAGAAGAGGAAGGGCAACACTTCAATGGAAATTTACATAGGCTTTGTCTATTATTATGTTTATTGAAAAAGGACTAGAAGCGTCTGGATAGATTTAGTAACCAGTGGCAGTCAGTTAATGTTCATTACAAAGTCACTAGAAGCCTTGGTGGTGTTTGTTGTTGTTGTTGTTATGTGCGGTGGAGTCTGTTCTGACTCTTAGCAACCATGCACGGGGGTTTCTGAAGCTGTAAATCTTTAGGGGAGCAGAATGGCTCATCTTTCTCCCGTGGAACAGCTGGTAGTTTCGAACTGCTGACCTTGAGGTTAGCAGCCTGATTCGTAATGACTACGTTACCAGAGCTCCTTCCCTGGTGGTATGTTATTGTTGTTGTTAAGTGCCGTCGAGTCGGTTCCGACCCACAGCGACCCTGTACAGGGTTTCCGAGGGTGTAAATCTTTACGGGAGCAGAAAGCCTCATCTTTCTCCCTCGGAACGCGCTGGTAGTTTCGAACCGCTGACCTTAAGTTTCCCAGCCCGATTCGTAACCACTACGCTACCAGAGCTCCTTTCCCTGGTGGTATGTTGTTGTTGTTAAGTGACATCGAGTCGGTTCTGACCCATAGCGACCCTGTCCCTGGTGGTATAGTGGGTTACAAATTGGATTACTCCCAAAAAGATTACAGCCTCAGAAACACAACTCAACAGTACAGAACTTCCACCACAACCAAATCATTGTTTAATATTTATGGAATGCAACTTTCCATAGATGCATGGTGTGTGGGGGGTGGGTATTCTATTGTTTATTTAGTTAATATTTAGAGGAAAGGGAATGTGTTTACTTAATTTGCAAAGAAATGCAATAGCTTTGTGTTAATCCACAGAAAAATCATGTTGGTTCTTGTGCTAGTTGGAAAATCCTTCCATCTCAGGTCATTTCTTTTTTTCTTTCTTTGCAGGTGGCAAATAAAAAACATGCCTTCAGCAGATTCAAACCCAAACACAACGTGAGGATTGATTACAGTCATACAAATAACTTGCGCACATGCCAGACGCTGTATTGATCATGATACAGATGCTGGTTCCTAAGCACCGTGCACAGGGAAGCAAAACCACTGGATTAGCAGCTTATTCTGTGGTGGTCCAGAGCTGACGCCATGTGCTCCTGAGAGCAAGTATGTATATCTCTTTCCAACTCAATCTTCAGTGACTAAACTTTGAGAGCTTGAAAGGGTGAGTGTGTTTATCACACACACACACACACACACACACACACACTCAGAGTTGCTGTTGAGTGTAGTTCTACTCATGGAGACTCCATGTACGTCAGAGCAGAACTCTGTTCCACAGGATTTTCAAAAGCTGGTTTCTTTGGAAGTAGACTATAAGACTTTTCTTCCAAGGTGTTTCTGGATGAAGCAGAGTTACCAATCTTTAGATAAGCAGCTAATTGAGTTAAAAGTGCACACCACCCATGGACTCCATGTACACCACAGAAATCAGCAAAGGTTAAATATCAGACTTTCCTCTGGAACGCTGGTTATTCAACATTTCTGGCATACCACTGAATTTATGACATAATTCATGTATTTTAGAGCTATTGTGTAAAAGGGAAGTGAAGGTCCTGGAGATGGCAGAGAAAATGTCACTCAGCAGACCTCAGGAAGCACTGGGTCAGGTGGACAGCTCAGAGTTTGCAGAGGTTTCTGAAAAACCAAGCCCATGCAGCTGCTGGAGGCTGATTGAGAAAAGGAAGCTGTTACCTCACTGTATTTCCTGCCTCCGTGGACTTGCTGCCAAGCATCTGGTGGTAGGCTTGCATCTGCTGTCCATCAGAAAAGCCAATAGTCAGGAAGACAAGTTGGACATGGAGCTGAGGAAGATGAGTACCAACTGGGATCCACCGATACTGCTGTGTTTTTCTGTCTGACTGCAAAGAAGACCTTCCACATCCTTCACCTCTCCTCCACTTCACATTTGCCTCTAAAATTTTGTGCAAGTTCCTCTTTTGGAATTTAATATAAAAGAATCAGGTGTGTGGGTCAACAGAATCCCCAGGTTAACCAAATTGCCTTAGTTCCACCCAGCACGCAGCACACATCCCAGCAGTGCAACATTATCGCCCCCATTTTTTGGAAAAGGAAGCCAAGATTCAGTGAGGTAACTTGAGGCTGCACAAGCATATTACTACATCTGCTAGATTCCAAAACCTGCCTCCTTAACTACTACTAGGAACTGGAAGTAGGTTTGTTTGTTGGTTTGTTTATTTGGGGGGTTTCTTTTGTCGTTTTTTAAATAATGACTCTTCCCCTCAATCCCACTCAAATAGTGCTATAGGTAAACATTTGAGTTGGATGAATCCACTTAATAATGACAGTCAAAATTATAGTGTACAGCATGGACAAACTAAGTGAGCATTCACAAAAAGGTAACTTAACAAGACTCAATCCAGTCTAGGTATACTATCCCTTGTTTGAGCTTCTGAGGCTATTCTGATTATGCTGTGGGTTAGGAGTTGGACTGCTAACAACAAGGTAAGTAGTTCAAATGCACCAGATGAGGCTTTCTGCTCCCCTAAAGATTTATAATCTCAGGTACCCTCTATAGAGTTAGTTTAAGTCAGAAATTGACTCAAAGGCAGTGAATTTGTTGGGGGGTTTTTTGTTTGGGGTTATAAAGATGAATGATAAGATAGGATACCCATCATTAGTGAGCACATATTCTATTTGGAAAAACAGACACAGAAATAATTTGGTAGGCCCATTCCATTCCATGTGCCTGTCCAGATTTGTCAGTGCCACCTGCTCTTAGCCTTACCCACAGGCCTTACCTACTTGCTCAAAGAAGAACTTGGCCACCACCCCCCTAGTCTGCATCCTAATGCTACTGTCTGGGTTTCAGAACAGGCTCCACCTTGTCTTCTGCCAGGGCCTTAAGGAGTCATGGCTCAGATCAAACCCAGAGCCTCTGACTTCCTACCGCTGCTGGGCTCAGGTGAAGCCTTGCACCATTGGTTATTAGATTTGGCTTCTACACAGTTTCCAGGAGGAACTAGATAGCAAAACTCAGAAATGGCTTGGGGAGTTGACACAGTTTGAGCTTGACTACTTTATGTTGATAGTTTGAACCTGTCCTGGTGTGGTATCATAGGATATGTAGCATTGGACTTCTAACCCCAAGGTCAGCAGTTCAAACCCACCAGCCACTCCTCCTTGGAAACCCTATACAGGGTTGCTATGAGTCAGAAGTGACTTGACTTGATGGCACTCAACAATAACAGTGACTCTGTTGAACTGCTTTCACAAGTCTATGGGGGCAGTTGTAGTCTAAAACACAAGATGTTACCACAAGTCAAAATCCACTCAATGATAATGGGTTTGGTTTTTGGGGTGGCCTGGTGTGGTGCTGGGGGTTAATGTGTTGGATAGCAAAGCCAATTTGAACTGCAAAGTCGGTGGTTCAAGCTCACCAGCCACTCCAGCAACAACAACATTGACCAATGATAGAACTAGGAAGATCCTGCCAGATACGCCCTGCCTCTGAGTTATCTGTGGTGCAGTGTTTCCACACAGCTGACTAGAGAGGGTGTCATATGATTAAACAACTGGTTGTGCTTTCTAAGACGCCTTAGTAGATCACTTAGTTTATTGCCTTCCCTCCTTCATCTTCCTATTGCCCTCACTATCCTGAGGTTGCACTATCAGTGAAGTCTTAACCTCTAGTTTCTGACTAAGGTTCTGATATTTAGGGCATATAGGCCAAGACAATGACTTAAAAGTAAACACTAAAAGTGGCATTCATTATACTGGTGACGATGATGGTTATATGCCGTGGATTTGATTTCGACCCACAGTGACCCTGTATAGGGTTTCTGAGGCTGTAAATCTTCATGTAGTTAGCAGCCCAATTTGTAATCGACTATGCTACCAGCACTCCTTTATTATACTGGGGTGGGGAGCTAAACTAGTTCTAATTTGATGTTTGTTTGTTTTTTGAATGAGCACTACTCCAAATCTAGGGAGTCCTGGTATGGCACTGTAGGATCAGCACTGGACTCAAATTATAAGGTCAGCAGCTCTAGTCCACCAACCACTCTTTGAAAATCCTAGACAGAGTCGCCATGAATTGGAACTAACTTGACAGCACTTAACCCCAACAACAACTCAGAACTCAAGCTTTTGATGTCTAGCTCTTTAATTTCTTAAACCAATCCCTAGGTGTTCATATGCCATAACATCACAGCATATTTATGACCCTCAAGTAACATGAATGCACTTTAAAACAAATCTTTTCAAGCCAAAGGGATAAGTTAAAGGTTGATTCTTATATATAGCACAGTAAGAAGACATAATGGAGGATGGAGATTCTCAAATTACATCCGTTGGAGGTCCATTAAAACCAGTTGGCACTGATTCTATTCTGACTCATGGCCATCTCTTATCTGTCAGAGTAGAACTGGGCTCTGTAGAGTTTTCAATGGCTAAGGTTTCAGAAGTAGATCACCCACCAGGTTGTTCTTCTGACACACCTATGGGTAGACTCAAACCTCCAACCATTTGGTTATCAGCAAAGCATGTTAACTGTATGCATGGGCTATCTATTCCAATATGGCAGTCTTATGGATAAACCTTCCTGTGAGGGACATGTTGTATACTGTTACCATCTGTCAAAATTACTGGGATTGCTAAATATGGGAGTGGACAACTATACATTTTCTTCAGTAGAGATAGTGAGTGTTTCCCTTGGACAAAGGAAACAATGATTCTATAGTGTTCTTGTTGCTTGTTGTTAAGTGCAGTCAAGTCAGTTCTGACTCATAGCTATCCTGTGTAGGGTTTCCAAGGAACAGCTAGTGGGTTTGAACCACCAACCTTGTGGTTAACAATACAGTGCTTACCCTAAGCTCCACATCAAGACTCTGCTCATTGTTGTTAGTTTCTGTCAACTCCATTCTGATTCACGGCAACCCCAAAGTTAGCAGGGTGGAACTGCCCCATTGGTTTTCAAGACTGTGCCTTTTGGAAGTATTCACCAGGTCTGTCTTCTGAGGTGCTTCTGGGTGGGTTCAAACCACCAATTTTTCTGTTAGTAGTCAAGCCTCACCCAGGGACTCCTAATTCATCAACACAGTTATGGAAATAGCAAAACAACCCCCACCCCACAACTTCATCCAGATGATGTGTAGTGAACTGCAGTAATCTCACTTTACAACTCACAGATTAGGGTAAAATAATGGCTGCATTAATGATGAACCGATTTTAAAAAGTTTAAAAAGCATATTTCAAAATTCAGGAAGAGTTTTGTGCTCATATTTTTAAAGTGAATTTGTTTGGAGACTGCAGAATGGGTAAATTAGCTTTCTTTATTAAAAAGGAAAGAACTCTCTCAAAATGACTTTGGAGACTAAATCCCAAACTGCAAATAATTGAAAATAAAAGTTAAAAATGAATACGCTGATACAGCAGCCTCCAAGAACAGAATGTGTCATCAGTATACAATTATATCTTGAGCGTATCAAGTACAAGATGAAAAGAGCAATTGTCAATTATGGCATTTTTGCCATGGGATTTTTAGTCAAAGCTTGGAGGAAAAATTAGGGCAAAGGTAAGATGGTATATTTAGCCTAAGCATCTGGAAGTCTTTACAATAATTAGACAAAGTGATTTTTCTATCAATATTTTAACTTGACTTTTCTTGGTTCGAGATAGAATCATCTCAATGGAAAATTAGCAGTCACAGAGCGATGTTCAATTTCACTAAATTGTGGCATACTTCTGGCTCTGTATGCTATGAGGATCCTTTAATACCATTGCTACAGGACAATCTGAGATTTTTCCAGTTCCTGGCACTCGAATTGCAAAGGAGAATATTAACAAGATAAAATCCTGGGATGGAAAAAAATCTTTCAACTCTGAAACTCTATGCCTGGAAGAATTATAAGACAGCATTTTTTCTCATAAAGTCCCTTTGCTTTAAAAGATCCACAATCCTGATTATTATTCAAGTCTAATTCCAACTCAGAAAATTTAAGTAAAAGACAATCTTCAAGTTCTGAGGATTATAAAGGATGACAGAGAGTATGTACTTTCGATAAAAATGCACTAGGGGCAAGAGCTGCCCACCAAAAGAGAGTTCAGGGAAGCTGTCAGTCAGAATAACTGGAGGCAAGTTGGAGCTAAGCACCATGTCAGACTCCCGGACAATAAAACCATTACTCCTTAAATACCGGGCAGTTAGGAAATGTTCTGTACCATGAAAATGACATCATGACATTCTCGGTTTGTTATTTCGCTTGCATTTTCATTTAACATTTATGTACTTGAAAAGGCAACCAAATTATACATTGTCCTTGTTAGTGTATGAAACATAGCATAAAATTCTCTTTATTCCTTCAGCAAATATTTATTCAGTAGTGTGGCACTGTGGGATCAGCGCTGGACTGCTAACTGCAAGGTCACCGGTTCAAACCTACCAGTTGCTTCTCTGAAACCATATATGGGGTCCCTGTGAGTGATGACACACCACCACCACCACCACCATCGTGACAATGGGTTATGTTTTTGAATGCTAGATTCTGGGAAGCTTGGTGGCTTATTGGTTAAATACTCAACTGCTAATTGAAAGGTCGTCATTTTGAACCCACCAGCTGCTCCATAGAAGAAAGACAACACTGTCTGCTTACAGAAAGCTTACAGCCTCAGAAACTATATAGAGTAGTTCCAAGCTGTTTGTGTGTGGGTGTTTTGAATGCTAGATTCGGGGGCTATAAAGATGATGGGGTCTTCAGCCTTCTTCTGCAGATATTAGAACTGCAGGTACAATTTGAGATGAAAACTGTAAGGCTCAGACTGTGTAGTGGTGGTGTTTGTTGTTCGTTGCCATCAGGTGAACTCCTGACACCTGGAGACTCCATGCACAATGATGGTGGGGGTGGGGTGGGGGTGGCGTCGAGTCGATTCTGACTCCCTGTATAGGGTTTTATGGGGGCTGTTAATCTTTATGGGAGCAGAAAGCTTCATCTTTTTCCCATGGAGTGGCTGGTAGACTTGACTTCTGACCTTGTGGTTAGCAACCCAATTCATAACCCACTACACTACCAGGATCCCTCAAGCACAATGGACAGAATTCCCAAAACCAAAATCTGACTTGCTGCTGTTGAGTGAATTCTGACTCAGAGAACACCATGTGACAGGCTAGAACTGCTCCATGAGGTTTTCTTAGCTGCAGTCATTACTGGAGCACAATGCTAGGCTTTTCTTCTGTGCTGCAGCTGGCTGGGGTGGAACCACTAACCTTCAAGTTAGTTATTGAACACAAGCTACTTGTACCACCCAGAAACCTTATGTTGTTGGGTGCCATCGAGTTTGGTACCGACTCATAGCAACCTTATGTACAACAGAACGAAACACTTCCCGGTCCTGGGCCAACCTCACAATTGTTGCCACGCTTGAGCCCATTGATGCTATCACTTTGCCAACCCATCTCGATGGGGGTCTTCCTCTTTTTCTCTGATCCTTCACCTTATCAAACATGATATCATTCTCTAGTGACTGGTCCCTCCTGACAATATGTCTGAGAGATGAAGTTTGGCCATCCTGGCCTCCAAGGAGCACTCTGACTGCACCTCTTCCAACAAAGATCTGTTTGTTCTTTTGGCAGCCCATGGCACTTTCAGTATTCTCCTCCAACACCATAACTCAAAAGTATCAATTCTTCTATGGTCTTCCTTACTCACTGTCTAGCTTTCACATGTGTATGAGGTTATTGAAAATACCATGGCTTGGGTCAGGTGCATCTTAGTCCTCAAGCTGACATCTTTGCTCTTCAACACTTTCAAAAGGTCTTGTGCAGCAGATTTGCCTAATGCAATATGTCGCTTGATTTCTTGACTGCTGCTTCCATGATTATTGATGGTTGATCCAAGAAAAATGAGGTCTTTGAAACTTTATGGAGAGGGTTAAACCCAACACCAAACCCACAGCCTTCAAGTCAATTCTGACTCATGACAACTGAATAGCAGAAAACAGAATTGCTCTTTAACATTTTTGAAACTGTCAATCTTTATTGGAGCAGACAGTCTTATCTTTCTCCCAATGAGTGCTGGTGGGTTTGAATAGCTGACTATTCAAAGTCCAATGCTTAACCTATTGAGCCACTGGGTCGAGGGTTAGGGGCTTGTCTAAGCCATTGTTGGATATAGCTGGGATGATTCGTGTCCTCTGATTTCCTGAACAGAACTCTTTAGCCTTCATTATTCATTACAAATTTTGTCATCTAACAAATATTCACTGAGTGCCTGCTCTGGGCCTCTCAATTCTCTGTCCCTTGGAGCTTTTAGGTCAACAGAGAAGGCACACAAACCTGGTGAAGAAAGTACACATTCCTTAAGTCATATACATAATGCAGTTTGATTTTTGTGTAAGTATATGCAACCAGCTCTTCCAGAACTCTCCTCCAGATGACAGGTCACCAATACAATCAGTTCCAAGTGAATTGGGTTCACACATGTTTTTTTTTCACTCTTTCCTTTTCTCTCTGGGTTACTATTAAGTTGTATCTGAGCTGTGGGGTGTGGCGGGGACTCTTGACAAAGAGGTATTCAAAAAATGCCTGGAAAAATATAGCTAAAGATAATTTTTTCACAAACGTCCTTGTATTGTCAAAGAGGTCCATCTGGTCCTACATCATCCTCTGTCAATGCGGGCACTCTCTGCAGAGATGTCTGATTTTTCTGGCCCCTCATCCTCATCATCAATCCCATTGGCATCTCCTAACACCACCATGTGTCCTCTGGTCTATACCTGTTGGGTTTCTGCAGTGAAGCCCCTGGTTTGAGGTTCCAGGCCTTTCAGGATTCTCTTTCTTCTTTCTAGAACGACGATAATAATAACAATTTTTTAAAAACTTACTGGTAAATAAGATGGATTTGACACAATGGCCTCAACAATGAACTGAAACATATCAAACACCATGGAGATGGTCCAGGACTCACAATGCTTTTTTCTGTTATACATGAGGTCATCATGGTAGGAGCAGATTCAACTGTAACTGACAACAACAACAGGCTGGAACATTCACTCTCATTATGTCATGTCCTCTTCTAAATCTGTGGTGTAAGTGATGAATATTATGCCTCTTAGCTCTTCAGAGTTTGTCTTTTCATAGTCAATTGCTAGGGTTTTTAGACTCCAAATACCATTCCTTCAAGGCATTGACATAGAGATGACAACTTGAAAAATTAGGTTGCAACCAAAAAAATAGTGGATAGATTTTTCTTTGAACAATCTAACCTGAAGGCAGTAATAAGGGAGAGGGTAGAATATTGGCTAGTGATTCTTCAAAGTAATAAACCAAAAAACAATTTCTGTCAAGTCAATTCTGACTTATAGTAATCCCACGTATGTCAAAGAAGAACTGTGCTCCACAGGATTTTCAACATCTGAATTTTTTGGAAGTGGATTGTCCGGCCTTTCTTCTGAAGTGTCTCTAAATGGACTTGAACCATCAACCTTTTGAGCACATTAACTATTAGTACCATTCAGGAACTCTGCTCCAAACAAGAGAATTCATTCATCATCTCATGTAGTTTCTGTAAATTCACCAGGGTACATGCTCTGCCATGTTTGGGGCCTCATTTGGAAATCATCAATTACTGGGTGTTAGAATCATCTTGACAATGCATTATCTGGAGGCCTCTGATGGCCGTTGACTGGGATCCTAGTTGAAGCAGTCTGCTGGAAGACCTTAACATGACCACTCCATGTGCCAGGAACTTTTTGACATGGTGCTCGGTTCCAAGGACAAATGTTCTGAGAGTAAGAATGAAACAATCATGTCAAAGGAGAGAGAGAGGAGAATGATATAGGAGATGGGTGAGAGAGGAAAGAAAGATCAGGTTGAGAGAAAGAGAAGGGTGTTAGAGAAAGGAGAAGAAGACAAGAAGAGGGAATAAGGGTGATAGGCAGAAACTGCATTGCTTTTTATGACAGGTCAGAGGTCACCCTCTGTTAAAAGCCCCCCAGTGTTAGAGAAGAGGGACTGTAGTCCCTACCACATGTAGGCCCATCTATGACACCTGAACACATGGAGACATTGTGGAATGCGGTGTATATTGGTGTTGCTGTCTTTGGAAAATATGAGTCTGTTGCAGGGGGATTAGGAGGAAACATGGGGAATGAAAACCAATGGGTAGAATCTTCACAATATTATTTTGTCACATGAATCACTGCACCTGATGAACGCAATCCACATATGTAGGTGTGGCCCCCAAATGTAAACCCGAAAATCGAGATGTGTGTGTTGTTCTTTCATTTCATTTCTTGAGGAGAGAGGCACTTTCCAGTTCTCTGTGGTCCATAAGGGGCTGTAGACCTGCCCGGGCTAAGCACTTTTACCAAACGAGTGTAGTTTGTCTCCCCAGCAATTCCTCTGTTTTCTTGCCTTTTTTTTTTTTTACCTTCCACATATACCAAATTTCTTTATCCTGTATTCTATCATCCACCCCTAATTCTTGTCCATTTTCCCTTATTTTCCTTTCGATATCATAAGTTAAAAGTCCAGCCATTTACTGGGGAATTATTTTGGGTTAGTCAACCCTTAACTTCTTTTTATTTTTGCCCTTGCATTTTAATAGCTACCTAATTGAAATATCCAAAAGGAATACCTAACACTGAGAAACTTTGGCCTGCAAAATCTGACTGTAGGACTCATTTTGGGATGAGAACAGGGAAGGTGAGTAGGAGCAGTTCAGTTGCTTCTAATCATGACAAGTGTCTGTGTCCAGGGCTGACCTGCTTTCAGGATAAGAGTCCCTACGTAGTGCAAATGTTTAATGCACTTGACTGCTAACTGGAAGGTTGATGTTCGAGTTGAGCCAGAGGTACCTCAGAAGGAAGGCTGGGCATCTTCTTCTGAATAATCAGCCATTGAAAATCTATGAAGCACAGCTCTACTCTGATACACATGGGGTTGCCATGAGTCAGAGTCTACTCAATACCAACTTTTTTTAAAAATAAAGAAGTGTCTCTGTTTCATAGAGACAATGACAGGAATGCTCTAGCAGAACATTGGAGCTCATGTATTGTTTTTTGTTGCTGTTAGGTGTCTGAGTCAGCTCTGATGTGAGTGATTTACGCACACCAGAACAAAACATAGTCCACTTTTGCACCATCCTCACAATCATTGCCAAGTCTGAGTCAATTGTTGCGGCCATTGTGTCACTATAGCTCATTAGGGGGTCCTCCTCTTTTTTTCTGACTCCCTGCAAAGAGGACATCTGATGTTACCAAGCATATTGTCCTTCCCCAACTACTGGTCCCTCTTGATAACATGTCTAAAGTACATGAGATGAAGCCTCCTCTTCTTTACTTCCAAGGCACTTTCTAGTTGTACTGCTTCTAAAACATATTTGTTCATTCTTCTGGAATTTCATGGTACATTCAATATTCTTTGCCAACACCATAATTCAAATGCATCAATTCTTTTTCAGTATTCCTTACTCATTGCATATGAGGCAATTGAAAAGACAATAGTTTGGTCAGGCACCCCTAAGACTTAATAGTAACATCTTTGCTTTTGAATACTTTCTAAAGAGGTCTTTTGCAGCAGATTTACCCAGTGCAATACACCATTTGATTTCTTGACTCCTGCTTCCATGAGTGTTGATTTTGGAACCAAATAAAATTAATTCCTTGACAATGTTTATCATGATGTTGCTTATTGGTCTGGTTTTGAGGGGTTTTTGTTAAGTTGTAATCCATAGTGAAGGCTGTTGTTTTTGCTCTTCATCAGTAAGTGCTTCAAGTGTTCTTAACTTTCAGCAAGCAAGGTTGTGTCACCTGCATGTCTTTATCCAATTCAGATGCCACATTCCTCTCCAGCTCAGAATATTTACTCAGCATAGAGATTGAATAAGTATGATGAAAGGACGCAATCCTCACACACACATTTCTTGATTTTAAACCACACAGTGTCCCCTTGTTCAAGTTTCACATGAGCATAATTAAATGCTTTTGAATTTTCATTCTTTAAAATGTTACCCATAACTTGTTATGATCCCCATAATTATATGCCTTTGTATAGTCAATGAAACACAAATACACATCTTTCTGGTATTCTCTGCATTCAGTCCAAATCCACTTGATAGCAACAGTGAAATCCCTCGTTCCATATTTTCTTCTTTCTGTCAGTTCCCTTTGTATGTACTGCTATAACCCCTTTTAAATTACCTTCAGCAAACTTTTCCTTGCATGCAATATTAAGTATATTTAATAATTTTCACATTCTGTTTGATCACTTTTCTTAGCAATAGGCACTAATATGAATCTCTTCCAGTCAGTTGGCCAGGTAGCTATCTTAGAAATTTCTTGACATAGCCAAATGTGTGCTTCCAACATTGCATTCATTTGTTAAAACATTTCAATTGCTATTCCATCAATTCTTAGAGCCTTGTTCTTCATCAATGCCTTAATGTAGCTTGGACTTCTTTCTTTAATATCATTGGTTCTTGATCATATGCTGCCTCTTTAAAGAGTTGAACATTAATCAATTCTTTTTGGTATATTGACTCTGTGTGTTATTTCTATCTTCTTTTGATTTTGTTCAATATCTTGCTCTGTTGTTGTAGTTGAGTGCTGTTAAGTTGGTTCTGACTCATAGCGACCCAGTATAGGGTTTCTGAGGCATGTCTGGTAAGTTTGAACAGCCATCCTTGTGGTTCAAACTGACCCTGTGTTTATCCTATAGTGCCACAGCTCATGTTGTTGTTGTTGTTAAGTGCCATTTAGTCGGTTCCGACCCATAGTGACCCTGTACAGGATTATTGAGGTTATAAATCTTTACAGGAGCAGAAAGCCTCATCTTTCTCCCGTGGAGTGGCTGGTAGTTTTGAACTGCTGACCTTAAGGTTCGCAGCCCGATTCATAACCACTATGCTACCACAGCTCATAGAGTCCTCCAATATTGCAAATCTAGACTTGGAGGTTTGTCCTGTGTGAGATAGTGCCAGAAGGGAGTCCCACAGGCTGCACAACACACAAAATACTACCAGGTAAGAGCTGCTTTGTCAAAGTAAAGCCAACTTTCATTATATGGATGGAGTAAAACTTTCAGCACTTTCATCTACTGACATGACTCAAAATGAGAAGAAACAGCTATAAACATCCATTAATAATTGGATCATGGAATAGATGAAGTATAAATTGAGGAAACTGGATGTCATAAAAAATGCAATGAAATAAATAAAGGTCAATATTCTATGCAGTAGTGAGCTAACAGGGAGCAGTCTTGATTATTTTGAATCAGACACTCATATGGTCCACTATACCAGGAATGACAAACTAAAGAGAAATGATTTGGCATTCATTGTCAAAAAGAACATTTCAAGATCTATCTGGAAGTACAAGAATGATAAAACCCTAGAAGAAAGACCAGTTTATGTGACTATTATGCAAATTTACCCACCAACCACTAATACCAACTATGAAGAGATTGAAGAGTTTTACCAACTTCTGCAGTCTGAAATTGATGGAACAGGCAATCAAGATTCATGAATATAATTACTGGTGATTGTAATGTAAATGTTGAAAACAAGTGGGATCAGCAGTTGTAAAACGTGGCCTTGGTGATTAAAATGATGCTGGAGATTGCATGATAGAATTTTGCAAGACTAACTGCAGTCCTGGTGTGGTGCTGTGGGCTAATGCATCATACTGCAAAGTCATTTGAATTTCAAAGATCGGTGGTTGAAGCTCACCAGCTGCTCCTTGGAAACCCTATACAGGGTCACTATGGGTCAGAATCGACTTGAAGACACTTAACAACAATGACTTTGTCATTGCAGGTACCTTTTTAAAATAACGTAAATGACAACTATACACAGGAATTAAAATGACTATATCTGTGGGAAGAGAAGGAGGAAATTTTCAATATCATCAGTTAAAACAAAGCCAGGGACAGACTCTGGAACAGATCATAAATTGTTCATATGCAAGTTCAGACTGAAGCTGAAAAAAATTAAAATAAGTCCATGGAAGCCAAAATATGACCTTGAAATATATAATGTGATGCATTAGACACTAAAAACCGAAGACCAGAAAAGTTGTAAGATAGCATCAAGAATACTATACACGAAGAAGGCAAAAAGTGATTAAAAAGAGAGGAAAGAAAGAAAAAACAAAATGGATGTTAGAAGAGACTCTGAAACTTGCTTTTGCACATAGAGTAGCCAAAGTGATTGAAAAAACATGATGAAATAAGAGATTTGAACAGAAGATTTCAAAACATAATTCAAGAAGACAAAGTAAGGTGTTATATAAAATGGGCAAAGATCTGGAGTTACAAAACCAAAAGGGAAGAACATACTTGGCATTTCTCAAGGTGAAAGAACTGAAGAAAAAATATGAACAATTTGAGTAGCAATATTGAAGGATTCCCTGGGCAAGATATTGAACACTCCACTAGATTTTTTTTTTCCAACTTGAAATACTTTTATTATTTTATTCTGGCTATAAAATTAATTCTACTCTGCCACGTGGGATCACTATGATTCAAAATAGGTTTGATAGCACCTAACAACATTTAAAAATATGGAGTTCTGGTGTGGCGCAGTGGGTTAATGTGCCAGACTGCAAAGCCGTTTGAACTACAAGGTCAGCAGTTCAAGCTCACCAGCCACTCCTCGGAAACCCTATACAGGGTCGCTATGGGTCGGAATTGACTTAACGGCACTCAAAAACAACAACAAAAGAAGGTATAGAGAGAGGTAAAAGGAAAATCATCTGAAATCCTACCACCCAGACTTAACTGTTGAAGAGCTTGGCAAACATCCTTCCATATCTTTCTATATACATGGCCACACCTATCACTATACTCACCCACAATTGTATGTATTATATTACATACAATTCTGCATCCTACTTTTATTTTTCTCTCCTTTTTCTAGCCAATAATAAACTATTGCTGTTAAGTTAACTTTGACTCATAGTGACCCCGCATGACAGAGCAATTGTGCATATAAGGGTATGACTTTCCTTCTATGCAGAGTAGAACTGCCCCACAGGTTGTAATCATTACAGAAGCAGACTGCCACATCTTTCTTTAGTGGAGCGGTTGGTGGGTTCAAACTGCTGACCTTTTGATTAGCAGTCAATTCTAGAAAAGTTATACAACAAAAATGCCCATACTGTGTCAGGGACTTATATAGACAGTTTGGAATGCAATAATGAAAAGTTTCCAGAACAATCTTACAAACTAATGGGAAAGACATACCCTTATTTAAACAATTACTATGTTGTTTGTTGTTAATTACCATTGAGTCAGTTTTGACTGATGGCGATCCTGTATAAGGTTTCCAAGGAGTGACGGGTGGGTTTGAATCAATGACTTTGAGGTTAGCAGTCCACAGCTTATCCCACAGCGCCACAATAGGTCAAATGACCAGTTGAGGCACAAACAGTGCAGCATATGAAAGAAAAAGGAAGGAGATGTTAAATCTGTGGGCAAGAGAAATGGGGAAACAATGGGCAGAGTGGTCCTGAGGTTGTGTTAGCATTAAAGAATGAAAAAAAAAGCTTGAATGAAGGCTCTGAGTCAGTAAGATTGAAGAAACTTTGTGTGCTAGGTGGAAAATGTACGGGGACTAGGGATGAGGAAAGGGGATCATGGCAGGAGTTATGTTTGTGTTAGTAGGCAGGGACATTGTAGTTGGATCTGAAGAATGTGGGTTTTATTCTCTAGAGGGTGAAAACTCATGCATAGTTTGGTGCAGAGTAGCAGGATTATCAGATGTGTTTTCAGATATTGTGTTGATGAGAATATGGAACACATAGAATTTTGTTCACAGCTGGTGGAAATGAAAAATAGACTAGTACTTTGGAAAACATTTTGACTGTTCCTTACACAGTCAAGCACTTACCTATCACTTACTCAGTGTTTCTATCCTAGGTATCCAACCTTGCTTGCTGTAAGTGAAGAGGACTTAAAATACTTACTGGTGAAAATCAAAGAGCACAGCCTTTGGTATAGATTGCATCTCAAAAGTAAAGAAAACAAAAATCCTCACCACTGGACCAATAAACCACATCCATATAAATGGAGAAAAGATTGAAGTTGTCAAAGACTTCATTTTGTTTGGATCAACCATCAACATTCATGGAAGCAGCAGTCAAGAAATCAAATGACCTAATGCATTAGGCAAATCTGCTGCACAAGACCTCTTTAATGTGTTTAAGAGCAAAGATGTCAGTTTGAGAATTAAGGTACGCCTGACCCAAGCAATGATACTTTCAATATCCTCATATGCATGCGAAAGTTGGACAATGGTAAAGAAGACTATAGAAGAATTGATGCAGTTGACTTCTGGTGTTGGAGGAGTATATTAAAAGTACCATGGACCTCCAAAAGAACAAATTGATTTGTGTTGAAAGAAGTACAGCCAGAATTCTCCTTAGAAGCCAGGATGGTGAGATTTCTCTCATACTTCAGACATATTATCAGGAGGGACCAGTCCCTGGAGAAAGGCATCATGCTTCATAAAGAGGAGATTGGCAAAAAAGAGAAAGAACCCCACAATGACATGGATTGGCACAGTGGCAGCAGCAGTGCTCAAACACAGCAATAATTGTGAGGTTGGTGTAGGTCTGGGCAGTGCTTTGTTCTGATGTGTATAAGGTTGCTATGAGTTGGTACTGGCTCAATGGCACCTAAAAACAACAACCTAACAATGCAAGCTGCCTATACAAAGATTCGTACCTGAATGTTCATAGTAGATTTATTTGTAACAATTGTAACTACTATAAAAATAGCTTAACTGGCATCTGATTCCTCTAAATTCATAGAGGAGGAAGAAACACCTCAAGTATCCTCTACACAAAGATGACTTCTATGAGATAGAGGTCAGACATGCCTCCACCCTCTCACCTTTTACCAATTCTGATACCAACCAATATCTCTCATTGCACTCTCTATTTCTTTGCTAGGTTTCAGAATTCCTTGCAGTGGCCACACAGAACTCACAGCTATGAAGATTATTAGGAAAATTGTTGTTATAAGTGCCATTGAGTAGATTCTGACTCATAGCGACCCTGTATAGGTTTTCCAAGGAGCAGCTGGTGGGTTTGAACCACCGGCCTTGTGGTCCACAGTCTAGTGCTTATCCTACTGTACCACACCAGTAAAAGGTTACAATTCAGGATGGGAAACAATTCAGGGTCCATTTATGTGATCAGGACAGCCTCTTCTCAGCAGTGGACACTTCTCTCTGGCTCTCAGTCCCTCTGCCTGACCTCTGTTGTTACAAAGCTCTTGTAGCTCTGCTGACTATGTGCCCAGAGGAACTGCACTCCCCACTCTTGTCTTTGGTCATTCGTGTCTAACGCAGCAAATATTTTCTTCAGATGGCCTCTAAATTCAGGTGGGATACATTCGGGGTTTCATTTTGGCTCTCACTGACTTGTTTTAATTTTCTGAACTTGCATATGAGTAATTGATAGTCTGTTCATAGTTTGCCCCTGGCCTTGTTATGGCTGATATTGAACGTCTCTACCGTGTCTTCCCACAGACTTGATTCTTGTGTATGTGTTTCTGACTTAGGGTTACAGTGCTACTGTATAGGGTTTTCACGGAGTGGTTGGTGGGTTTGAACTGCCATTCTTACAGTTAGTCAACCAGTGCTTATCCTACAGCACCACACCATGTCTTCCTTGCAGGCATCTGGATATTATCTTATCACAGACAGCACTATACTTCAAGATAGATCTTGAAATATCCTTTTTTGACAATGAATGTGACACCATTCCTCTTCAATTTATCATTTCCAGCATAAGAACCATGTAAATGTCTTATTCAAAAGGGCCAATAGCAGTTCATTTTCCTGGTGTGCCATTGTAGGTTAAGCACTGGTCTGCCAATCACAAGGTCAGCAGTTCAAACCAACCTTGAAAACTCTATACAGGATCACTATGGGTTGGAACTGACTTGATGGCAATTCGCAACAACAACAATGCCTAGGATATTTATCTTTATGTGTTTAATTTCATTTTGGATAACTCCTAATTTTGCTAGATTTATAATTTGTCCATTCCATGTTCCACTGATTAATATGGGTCTTCACAGATGTTTTTCTTCATTCTGAGTTGTGCCCCATCAGTTAATAAAGGTCCCGAAAGCTTAGCTCCATTCACGTCATTATGGTGAACTCCTTGAAGACGCATCTCTTCCCCAGTCGTAATTTGAGTAGCTTCCAACCTTAGAAGCTCTTTTCCCAGCACTATATCTGACAATGTCTGCTACTATTCATAATGTTTTCATCTTTTGTTATTACATCTGACAATGTTGTCCTGCTATTCATAAGCTTTTCAGTGGCTAGCCATTCAGAAGTAGTCTTCCTATCTTTTTTCTGAGTCTGTCTTAGTCTGGAAGCTGAACTTCATCCACCATGGGTGACTCTGCAGGTATTTAAAATTCCCATGACATTGTTTCCAGCATCACAGCAACATGCAAGCCACCACAGAACAACACACTGATAGATGAGGGCTGTTCATGATATAGACATATTGGAAAACCCATCAAACTGTGTACTTTATATGTTGTTGTTAAGTGCCATTGAGTCACTTCTGAATCACAGTGACACTGTTTCTGAGGAGCAACTGGTAGGTTTGAACTGCCAACCTTGTGGTTAGCATTTATCCTACACTGCATATCATATGATACTTTTTATAGAGCAGCTTATTCTATGTCAATTATAGCTCAGTAAAACTTTTATACAACAAACAAAAATTAAGTTAAATAAACAAGTACATGCGGTGGGTGGAAAAAATAATTAGAGGCAGGAAACCAGTTAGGAGGCTATTGTAGAAGACCAGTGGTAGCTTACAGAGATTCTGAGAGTTTGAATAAGGTTTGCTTTGCTAGTGTTCTGGGTCACGGGCTCTTAGAGACTGAACTCCTGTGTCCTTCAGAAAGGCACTGTCCCTATGAGATGCTGGAGGACAGGATTTATGTGCTAGCTAGTCTTTTTTCTTCTCACTCTCAGTATATGCTAGGAACAATTTTTGGCACCGTATTAGTGGTGAACAAGACAGGCATAGATCTGTTAGTACTCATGGAGTTTCCATTCTAGTGGAAGACAAAATAAATAGTATT
>NW_006408540.1:12876093-12885813 GCF_000296735.1 Chrysochloris asiatica | reverse complement strand
GGAGCACTCTGGCTGCACTTCTTCCAAAACGGATCTATTGGTTCTTTTGGCAGCCCACGACACTTTAAATATTCTCCTCCAACACCTCCAAAACTCAGAAGTATCAGTTCTTCTATGGTCTTCCGTATTCAATGTCCAGCTTTCACATGCATATGAGGCTATTGAAAATACCATGGCTTGGGTCAGTCGCACCTTAGTCTTCAAGCTGACATCTTTGCTCTTCAACACTTTAAAAAGGTCTTGTGCAGTAGATTTGCCTAATGCAATAAGTCGTTTGATTTCTTGACTGCTGCTTCCATGAGTGTTAATAGTTGATCCAAGAAGAATGAAGTCCTTGACAACCTCAATCTTTTCTCCATTGATAATAATGTTGTTTATTGGTCCAATGGTGAGGATTTTTGTTTTCTTTACATTGAGATGCAATTCATACCAAAGGCTATGCTCTTTGATCTTCATCAGTAAATATTTTAAGTCTTCTTCAACAAACTCACAGATTTGTAGTGGGAGGTACTTCTAGTAGGGCTCAAACCTCTACCCTTTCTGTTTGCAGCCAAGCATTTTAATTGCACTATTCAAGGACTAATTTGTGCTCAAACCCACATGTGCTCAAACAAACATTTCCTCTCACAACAAAGTTTATATTAGAATTTTAACTGTGGTAAATATTGTTTGAAATACTGTTTGGTTGGCTCTCACTTAGTGTCTCTTTCTTATACGCTGTCTTCTCTGTTTCCTCATTTGCAAAATTGGGTTTGCTTTTGGCATTCGATGCGATAAGATTGAATCTACATTTCATGAGGTTCTGAGGTCTGAAAAGTCTTATAAAAGTGTTCTTCACTGATCATCCATCTTAATGTCCAGTGTTTGGTTGAATCCCAAACTCATTTCAGGACCAGAATTTAAAAAAGTCTGAGCACAACTGAGAAAGGGATTGTCATAAGTGGTTGAAAAAAATTAGGCCTCTGATGCATCTGTTATGGATTCCAATTGTTTCCCCCAAATATATTTTGAAGATTTGGTCCCTATACCTGTGGATGTGATTCTGTTTGGAAATAGGATTTTCTCTGTTATATTAATTAAGTCATATCCAAGTGATAAAAAGAGTAGAAAAGACAGAGACATATACACAGTAAAGAGGAAGACAGGTGCTGAGACACACGCATCTCCACGTCCAGGAAGGCCCAAAATAGATTGCAGCCCCAAATAAAAAATAAATGCCGGGACGGCATTTAGTCTGTTCCAACTCAGAGTGGCCCTGTACAGTGTTTCCAAGAAGTAACTGGTAGGTTTGAACTGCCCACCTTTTAGGTTAGAAGTCCAGTGCTGATCCTATAACACCATACCAGGACTCCAAGTACTAGAAATGGAAATAGACAAGGATGGACATTCCTTTACAGCCACACCCTGAAGTTAGCCTTTTAACCTACAGAACTGTGAGAAAATAGATTTCTGCTCTTTAAATCCATCCACTTCTAGTATTCTTCTTTTTTTTTAACTTTTTATTGTGAATTGGGTGATGGTTTACAGACAAGACCATCAGCTTTACATTCATCAAACTATACATCTTGTTCAATCCCCTCTCTGCAACCACATTTATCCTACTTCCTCCCTGTGACTCCCCATGTACACCTTATATGTCACAAATGAACAAGAAAAAACTATTTGATGTACAGTTACAAAACAAATAAATATCTATTCATTTAAATGTCCAAAGGGCACATTCTGCCAGGCAGCCTCCTGCCCGAGGGCACACAGACACCGTCACTGCTGTCACCACTTCTTTAGGTAGGATCTCATGCTCCACTTATGCTCTTCCTTCTTGATGGTCTTGGGATCATCTGCTCCTGAAATAAAAGATTAACTACTCCCTACAAGGAGCTCTGGTAGCATAGTGGTTACGAATCGGGCTGCTAACCTCAAGGTCGGCATTTCGAAACTACCAGCTGTTCCACGGGAGAAACATGAGGCTTTCTGCTCCCGTAAAGATTTACAGCCTCAGAAACCCTGTGCAGGGTCACTATGCACCGGAACCGACTCCACAGTACTTAACAACAACGACTTTTAGTTACATATCATCTACACTTATGGATGTGACAATTACAGTTAATCCTGATAACAATTTTTCCATAATTAAGTCATAAAATACTTTGGCCCCTACCCCCATTCACCAGATCCATCTGGGAAAGAGGAAACTATTCAGTGGTTATTCTACCTTACACCCCTCATTAAACAACTAGATGCACTCATGAAAGTTTGTCAACCAGTCATTTTATGCCTTTGTAGCCCCCCATTTTTGATAGCCAATGTCCTGGTGTGGCACTGTAGGACAAGCACTGGACCACAAGGTTGGTTTGAACCACAAGGTCAGAATTTCAAATTTATCAGCCACTTCTCATAAACTCTATACAGGGTTGCTATGCATTGGAATTGACTCGACAGTGCTTAACTACTTAACAGCAGCAACAATCAATCCAGTACACAGAAGAAACAAGGTTGTATTCTGATATGAAGACTCCTTCCATTCTGGATGGAATTTTGAGTCACTGCATTCATAGGCAAAGGTCTAATTCATCATATAGTAGCAATTTGCACTTGTTCACATTATTAAGCATCTTTATCTTCCTCAGTTTGAGTTCTGGTAGACTAGTCATCTCAGCTAGGTCAAATGGGTACTTGCAAGTTTGGGAATTCATGCACACCTCCTTGCATTTTGCAATAACTGTGAATTGGAATCAACTTGACGACGATGGGTTTTTATTTTTATTTTTTTTATTAAGAGGCAGCAACAGATGCCTACTGGCCACCTACATGTATAACCTGCTAACCACCCCCACATATCTTAATTCTCTCAGCAATACTATTGCGATTAGTTCCATTTTGCAGTGATAGAAACAGAGGCTCAGCTGCATTAGCTACCTACTCCAAGATTACACAGCTAGTAAATGCTGAGTCTTGGTTTGAGGCTCTTAATCACTGTACTGTGTTGTCTTTAGTGATCTGACTCAACTGGCATAATGCCATGCTGTCATGGACTGAACAGAGACACAGTCTTTTTAAGAAAGCAAAGAACTTCCTTGAGAAGCAGCCCCAGGCTTTATTCTCTTGACTGTTGGGCCTACCTATCTGTCTGAACCACACAGAGGAGCCTGTGTCTGGCTTCAATGATTCCTCCTTCTGACAAGAATTCTCCAAAGGGACTGATGGCAGCAGGAGGCAGGGGAGGTGTCCCGGTCAGTGAGGTGTGATTGAACACTGCTCCAGTATTGAAGGCCTGATAAAAATCGGGAGCCTCTGGGCACTTGATTTTTAAAGTAATCCTGTCAGTTCCCTAATAATAGTAATAAATTAACCAAACAGCGGATTCAGTGGTATTTTATGTCCTAAGGGTATTGCTTTCACACTTCAGCTTGATAGCATGATTTATCAAGAGATAAATTACAGCAGGGAATGAACGGATTTACTGATGTCAGGGAGACGACAAGTATATTCTGAAGATGTTACCAGTGATGGCACATACCTGACCAGCATACTTGAAAATCCCCAAACAAAAGCTCCTCTTCAAAGGCAGAATAACTTCAACTTGTACTTCAGATGTAGGTCATTGCAAGGACAGAAGAATTTTGATGATGTAAGTACTTCCCTCTGCAAATCATTATAACCTGAAAGTATTAATTATAGTTCTTCTTGAAGTTGGGATTACCCAGCCATCTCAAACCTTTTCTGAAGACAATCAAGAGGATAAATAAAGAAATGAATGTGGGGTTATGTTCCCGTCAATGAACGCCTAACTGCTTCCACATTCTTCCAATCCCAACAGACAATTATTATGTGTATATCATTCTTACTGTAGAGGTGCATGTGACTACATAGTACTCATCAAGGAAGAACAAATACAAATGGATTGCTAGATGAGTGGACATGTCAGTTTCAGAAGAAAGAAAACTGAAATGCTCCTTAGAAATAAGGGAATTGAGAACTTCGTCTTGTTTACTTTGGATATGTTATCAGGAGGGACAAATTGTAGAAAAAGACATCATGTTAGGTAAAGCAACGGGTCAGTGAAAAAGAGGGACGCTTTCAATGAGATGAACTGACATATAGCTGCGATAGTGGGCCCAAACACAGGAAAGATCATAAAGATGGCATAGGGGCAATATTTCCTTCTGTTATATGTACCATGCTTCCTTTCGTTCAGGTTTCCTTATGTTATACATGAGTCAGAATCCACTCCATGACAACTAACAAACAATAACCATAGGCTACTGAAGGACAAAACAAGACCTGCTCATCCTGAGTGTAAGGGAAGGAGGAATCCTTCTCTGAGGTTGCTCAGAAGAGTACTCTGAACACAGAGTGGAGAAAGTAAGCCACATGGAGGGCAGAGAAGATTTGGGTTCTTGGGCTTTAGAAGAACCCTCCTTGATCCTTTCCACACAGGAACAGAAAGATAACTCATCTTTTTCACAAGATGCAACTGGTAGACTTGAACTGCTGGCCTTGAGTTTAATAGCCCAACATGTAACCCATTACACTACCAGAGTTCCTGCAGAAGAAGATGATGGATGGTCTAATGAATGTACTCTTAAGTCTTTTTGAGATTTTTTTTTTTTTTAACTTTTTATTGGGAATTGAGTGGAGGTTTACAAAACAGATCATCCATTTTACATTCAACAAATCATCTGCTTTGCTTCATTACAATGGTTTTAGTCCCCTCCATGTACCATCAGGTAACAGTTGCTGTTGTTAAGTGTCATCAAGTCAGTTCTGAGTCATAGTGATCCTGTATAGAGTTTCCAAGGAACTCTTGGTGGATTTGAACCACCGACCTTATGGTTAGCAGTGCACTGCGTAACTTACAGTACCACATCAGTTGACAGTATTCACCTCTATTCACTTTAACTCTTGCATTCCTTCCTGTGTCTCCCACTATTAAACTCTGCTGACTCCACGGCACATAACAACAACAACAACAACAAGCTCCCTCTTAGTGTTTATTGCCTGCTTCATCAACCACATTAACATGTATCTACCTTCTAGCCCATGAATAATTTCTCCTTCCTCCCCCACCCCCCACCCCAGTAACTATCATGTTGCTCTTGTTAAGTGCCAGCGATTTGGTTCTGACCCATAGTGACCCTGTATAGGGTTTCTAAGGAGCACCTGGTGAACTTGAACTGCTGACCTTGCAGTTCAAAGTGACTTTGCAGGCCAGCGCATTAACCCACAGCGCCACACCAGGATTCCAGTAACTGGCATCGAATGTTTCTTTTATTAAGAAAATCTTATTTCGACTTTTCATAACATTGGTCTCATACAAGATTTGTCCTTTTGTAATTGACTAATCTCAGTCAACATAGTGTCCTCCAGGTTCATCCATGTTGTGTGGTGTTTTTCAAATTCCTCATTATTCTTCAGCATTGCTTAGTATTCCATTGTGTGTATATGTACCAAAATTTGTTTAACCATTCTTCTGTTGATGGGCATTTAGGTTGTCTCCATCTTTTTGATGTGTTTCTTGTAGTCAGTGTATTGAAAGATCTTGTTTTCTTATCCATTCTGCTACTCTCTGTACCTTCATGAGTACATTTAATCTATTTACATTCAGCAGTAATTATTAATGGGTAGAAATTGACTGCTGTCATTTTGCTGTGCATTTTGTGTGTATATGTGTGGTGTTGGTTTCTTAGTTCCACATTATTTTCTACACTGAGTTCATTTTGTTTGTGAGTTTTCTTTTAATTTTCATTTATGCTGTGCTAATGTTTCAGAAGTCCTTTACAGGGTCGCTATGGGTCAGAATCGACTCGATAACACTTCACAACAACAACAATGTTTACTAAATCTTTCTGATCCTTCTCTTTTTTATTTTGATGTGAAAGTGTATTAATTTTCTCTGAGGTTGCCCTATATATTTTTTTATTTTTCCCCATTATAAACATTCTTTTTCATCCTGAAATCGACTTGGCTCCTCACCATTTGGAAGTTCTGTATCTGTACTATTCCTTCTTTTTGTTTGTAGTTGACTTCATTATTAATTTATAGCTCTGGTCCCCTATTTTCAGTCTTGTAGGTTTGGATTCTGATGTGGCACTCTAGGATCATCTTTGGACAGCAAACCACAAGGTTGGCAGTTCAAACCCATCAGCTGCTCCCTGGAAACCCTATACAGGGTCGCTATGTCTCAGAACCAACTCAATGGCACTTAATAACAACAATAACAGGTTTGCTTTACTTTAAATACTTCTATATCTGGATTGAGTTCTGGGAGGTGTTGTCATATATGTTAATCTCAGGTTGATGTCTGCTGTTGTTGGTTCTCAGTCCAAAGAACACCCATTAACATTTTTTGTAAAGTTGGTCTTGTTATTAAAAATCCCTGTAATTTCTGTTTGTCTGGAAATGTCCTAATTCCACCCTTGTATTTGATGGGCAGCTTTGCTGGATATATGAATCTTGGTTGGAAATTTTTTTTCTTCCAGGGTTTTGTATACGGCATCCTGTCCCATTCTACCTGCATGGTTTCTGCTGAGAAATCAAACCTTAGTCTTATTGGTTCTTTGTTGTCGTCAGGTGCCATTGAGTCGGAACTGACTCATAGCGACCCATGCACAGCAGAATGAAACTATGTCCAATCCTGGGCCAACCTCACTACTGCTGCCACACTTGAGTCAATCAATGATGCCACCTGGCCAATCCATCTTGTTAGGGGTCTTCCTCTTTTTCTCTGACCCTCCACCTTACCCAGCATGACATCCTTCTCCAGAGACTGTTTCTTCCGGACAATATGTCCAAAGTATGAGAGAAGAAGCTTAGCCATCCTGGCCTCCAAGGAGCATTCTGGCTGCACTTCTTCCAAAACAGATCTATTGGTTCTTTTTTGTAGGTAACTTAATTTTTTACCCTGAGATGTTCTCAAGATTCTTTCCTTGTCTTTGGATTTTGAAAGTTTGGTTATGATATATCTTGGTGATTTTCTTTTGGGATCCATCCTGTTTGAATTTCATTCAGTTTCTGGTATGCTTATCTTCTCACCTTTTATGAAGTTAGGGAAGTTTTCTTCCAAAAACTCTTATACAATTTTGTCCGTGCTTTTTATTGTCTGTTCCTGTTCTGTAATTCCAGTCACTCATAAGCTGTTCCTCCTCATGGTGTCCCACATAATTCTTAGACATTGTTAGGGTTTTTTTTCTTCTTCTTCTTTTTTTGGATTGTTCTTCTAGCATACGAATATTGAGACATTTATCTTCAAGTTCATTGATTTGGGTTACCATTATTTCAAATCTACTCTTTTTCTCTTTCAGTGTATTGCCCATTTCTGAAGTCTTATATTAATCTGGATTTCTAATTACAGTTGTTGCATTGTTCTAAAATGTGCATTTATTTTGTCTATTTGTTCTTGTACTATTTTCTTGAATTCTTCTAATTTTTTTTTCCTATGTTCTCCTGGTTTTACTCCATCTTTCTGTAAATCCTTTGAAGTTGCCCAAATATAATTTTTTTGTGTTCTTTTTCAGTTAATTCCATTACCCTTTCTTCCTCAGAAATGTTTTCTGGCTCTTAATCTTGGTCATTTATTTGAGCTATTTTTTCTTGTGAGGGAAAATTGTCTGTTGCCTCCCAGATATTGTAGTGCTGTTGTATTTGTATTTAATTGATGATTGTATGTTGATGTGTAGTTAGGGTCTCACCCACTGCTCCTGTGGGTGTAGTTAGAGAATGCTCCCCAAGTGTTGTTCATGTACCTCAGTTTTGGGTGGGATTGGCTGGTGTGGGCTGCTGTCTATCATGGATCATGTGGTGTAGGATCTGGGTAGAGAATAAACCAACAAGCAACCACCAATGAAAAGATAAAATAATAAAGGAGAAAAAAGAAATAAAAACAGGCAGAAACCAGCGAAAGATAATATAATAACTAAAACGTGAGAAGAGTGGTTAAAAATGAAAAAAAAAAAACAAAAAAACAAATGAGAGAAACTAAAAGGAAGATTTTGTTTTAAAAACAATACTTAGAAGAACTAGGGAAAGGGAAGATGAAAAGAGAAAGAGAGTAGAGACTAGTAAAGAAAAATCAAAAGAGGAAAAAAAGAAGAGGAGAAATGAGAGACAGAAGAAAAGAAGGGAAAACAATACCAAATCTATAAATAAGGGATAAAATTCAAGGGAATGGAAAGAGAAGGAGAAGAAAGAATAAACAAAAATAGAGAAACAACAAAAGGAACAAGACAAAACAAAAACCAATAACACCAGTGCATCTGTTGAACCCAAAGAGGAGAAAACTCTGGGAGGCTCCTGTCTACCATGGAGCTCACAAGGTGGGTTCAGGGGGCATGTGACTGGAGAGACCGTGGTCCTAGATGGAGTGCTGAGAGACCCACATGTTGTCTACCTTCAGGGCACTCAGTTCACAAGGAGTTTTGCAGGCCTTTGATGGGACTGGTTTCAATATCTTTTAGGACCCCAGGGCAGCTGGGGGCTGGGTGGCCGGTTATGAAGGCTTCTGGCAGACGAATGTTGGTCAGGTGGATCTGAAAGGTGTGTAGGTCTGGAACCAAGCCTGCCTGAACCCAGGCACCAAAGCCTCACACTGGAGTGGGTCACAACCATGGGGCTCCAAACACCCAGACAGTTGTGTCTGGGCTGGGTGTGGATAAGGGTGTGAACTGGCTACACCTCTGGGCACCAGTAGCCTGGGGGAAAAGTAGGAATGGCACCTTTCCTGTCACTGTGTCTCTACTCTGTCAGGCCACCTTCTGTTGCCAAGGTTGCTGTGTCCCAGTCAGTCTTCCTCTCTCACTGTCCTTGCTCAGCTTCTCCTCCCAGCAAGCACTCCATCCACTTTTCAAACCTTTCCTTTCAAGTTCAGGATTTGGGGACTTTCAGCTTTTTCTGTTTCATTTGGTCACATGTATCTTTGTGGTAGAGGGTCCCTGTAGTGTGTCTTCTTATTCTGCCATCTTGTCGGTAGTCTTTCCTTTCTGAGTGTTTTATTAGAAAAATGGGAACACAGTGGTTCAGTAGGGCTAAACTCTGGACTGAAAACTACAAGATCAGTGGTTCGAGCCCACCAGCCATTCCATGGGAGAAAGATGAGGTTTTCTGCTCCTGTAAAGATCCTCAGCCTCAGAAACCCTATACAGGTTCACTATGAGTTGGAACTGACTTGATGATACTTACCAAACAGCAACAACAGATGAGAAGAATAGGAATAGTTTGTGTGTGGGTGGTTGGGTGTGGGAGAACAGGTAGGAGAAGTGGGGGGAAGGTCATGTATGCTATTGTTATTAGTGACCCCATGCACAACAGAACAATGAACTGCCTGGTCCCATGCCATCCCCATGATAATTTGTGGACCAGACTATTGTGATATATAGGGTTTTCCTTGGAAGTAAATCACCAGGTATTCCTAGTCTGTCTGAGTCTGGAAGCTCTACTGAAAGCTGTTTAGCATCACGGCAGTACAGAAGCCTCCACTGACAGACAGATGGTTCTGCACATGAGGTGCTCCAGCTTTACCTGGCTTAATCCTTTACCGTATCAAAGGAAAGAATGCCATAAATTTGGGGTGTCTGCCCTATAAAAGTGACAAGTTAAAGTTATCTTGAGTCTTTTTTTCTTTCTTTCTTTTAAGTTTTCCTTGTGAATTATGTTGTAGTTTATGTGGGAGAACATTAGCTTTACATTTATCCTATCATATTTCGTTTCATTGCAATGGTTACAATC
>NW_006408540.1:12871556-12875603 GCF_000296735.1 Chrysochloris asiatica | reverse complement strand
GTAGCTAATGTCAAAGTTGCCCATCTCTGTCAACCCTGCATACCGGAGGTGTGGAAATGATGTCACTGTAAAAATTTGTTTCCTCTTTTGAGTTACTACATCCATAAGTATAGGTCAAGTTCATCAAATTGTAGCAGATTACTCTTTTTTTCCCCTCTTCTTTCTTTTTCTAGTCAAGTTCTGATCATCCAGCCATTGAAACCAGGTTAAGTGTGTACTATCTGCAAGAATGGGTGTTCTTGTTATCTCGAATCTTAGACATTAAAATATGCTTTAAAAACAAACTCCAAAGCCTGGGTAGCATGCAATTAAAAAACAGATAGCACACAATATTTTGCCCAATAATTCAAAGCACAAAATATGTCATTAGAAAAAGTAGATGTAGAAATAAGTTTTAACTGCAGAAGCAACCAAGCAGATAAGCTCATTAATGAATAGTCCACTCAAGGAACAAATAACATTTAAAATGCTTCCAGCTTCTGGATGTTTTCAAGCCAGTCTTAACTAGACAACTATGTACATAGATTAAAAGGAAATGGTGCAAATTCAGTTTCTTGCTAAATCCCTTTAAAGTTTACCAATAGCCTGAAGCATCTGTCAAAATCCCTAGGAGTTGCTACAAAGAGCTATTTTAAACTTCCAAATTCAGGGCACCTGATGATGTAAAGGTGCATGTAATTTTCCCTCTAGGGAATAAACAGCTTTTCCATCCATAAATTATGAGAAAACTGCAATAGATCTATGAATAGTCCACTCAAGGAACAAAAAGTCTAATGTAAATTTCTGTAGACTTATATATGCATACATATCTATGTTAATGTTGGTGTTAAGTTCCTTTGAGTTGGTTCTGATTCATAGTGACCCCCCCATAGGGTTTCCTAGCAACAGTTTGAACTGTTGACCTTGTGGTTCAAATTGACCTTGCCTTACATTCCAGAGCTTATCTTGCAGAGCCATACCAGGACACCATATAAATGTGATAGTTGGAGTCTTGGTATGGTGCTGTAGGATAAGCACTGAACTGCTAACCACAGGTCGGCAGTTCAAACTCACCAGTCACTCCTTAGAAAACTCTAAACAGGGTTGCTGTGGTTCAGAACCAAATCAACAGCATGTAACAACAACAAAATATGTGATATTTAAATTGTTCCATGATTTTTTTTCTGACCAAATTCTGGGTACATTTTTATAAAGAAAATTGTGGTCAAGTATGAAACAGAACTCCTGGAGTCTGGAGAGACATCTGGTTTTAAGGATGATGGTGGTTATGTGCCATGGAGTCGGTTCTGACTCTTAGTGACCTTGTACAGGGTTTCCGAGGCTGTAAATCTTTACAGGAGCCAAAAGCCTCATCTTTCTCTTGTGGAACAGCTGGTAGTTTCGAATTGCTGACTTTAAGGTTTGCAGCCTGAATCGTAACCACTATGCTACCAGAGCTCCTTAAGGATAAACCTCTTAAAATACAGACTTCTTCATCATGGACACCTGACCTCAAGATAAATCCTCCCAGGAAGCCCTAAGTCATTAGTTGCAGACAAGTCATTAACCTGTGCACTTCGTTCTCTCTAAGAGAAACTATGCCCATAAGCTAACGTGTGGGGCAGAGCAGAACAAAACAGAGGCTTACATCTTCCTAAGCGTCAGAATCTTGGGTGTCAAGATGAATTTTGATAGATGCCCCAGATAAGTTTTGACTTCAAAGCTCTTTATACATCCACCCACACTTTGAGTGGCTAATACACAGAGAAGCAGGGCAACCGAAATCAACTGTGTTTGAAAACTCGGATTTGTCGATCTGTCAGCATGCACCAAAAGAACAAAACCCAACCTGTTGCCATTGAGTTGATTATGACTCTTAGCGACCCTGTGTGTTACAGTGTAGAACTGCTCTGTAGGGTTTTCTTGGTTGTAATTTTAACAGAAAGGAGCTCTGGGGTTGCTGTGGATTAAGTACAAGATCAGTGAATCAAACCCACCAGTCACTTCTTGGGAGAAAGATGAGGCTGTTTATATGCTCTCATAAATATTTATACTCTTAAAAACCCTAAGGAGCAGTTCTACTCTATCCAATGAGTTGCAATAGACTCCGTGGCAACGGAGTTTTGGTTTAATCTTTGCAGAAGCAGATTGCCAGGTCTTTCTTCTGCAGCACCATTTAGTAGATTTGGATTGCCAACCCTTAGGTTAGTTGTTGTTGTTAAGTGCCATCGAGTCGATCCCCACCCATAGTCACTCTGTATAGGGTTTCCAAGGAGCAGCTGGTGAGCTTGAACCGCCGACCTTGCAGTTCAAACAGCTTTGCAGTCTGGCGCATTAACCCACAGCACCACACCAGGACTCCTGTGCCACCTCATGTATGCTATGCCTTTCTCAGCTTTACATGAAATCTCAAGTAAAAGAATGGGGCAAGAAGGTAAAAAGTAGCTCTAACTCGTCTATTTTCTTCTACTGACCTTGTTTTGAGGTCCAATTTAGCCCTAGAATTGTAAAAAGAGGGAGACTGCTAACAGTATTTCTTATGTTCTTAAATCAAAACATACTACCCTAGACTTTCATCTTCTTCTTCTGTCTTAGGACCACTTTGTGGAAGCAAAAGTTGCTATGAGTCACACACAACCTTTTCCTGCTTAATGTTACTTTTATCCTTAAAAATATTATCCTTAAAAAACTTGTACTGTAGAATAAATGAGAATAAATGACACCATTTTAAAGTGAATTATAAAACCCGTTGCTATTGAGTTGATTACACGTTATGGTGATCCATTTGTGTCAGATCAGAACTGCTCTCCGTAGAGTTTTCAGTGGCTGAGCTTTCAGAAGTAGGTTGTCAGGTCTTTCTTCTGAGGCCTCTTGGGGTGGACTAGAACCTGCAATCTTTCAGCGAGCAGCTGAGCACCTTAACTAATTGTCCCAGGTAGGGGATCCTAGGAAAATGCAACATAGATAGACAAAATGTGCACCATGATAAATTTTTACAAGCTACAAACTGAACAACATCTCCATGTAAGCCTTATTTGTTGTTGTTAAGTGTCATCAAGTCAGTTCCATCCCATAGCGACCCTGTATAGTAGGGTTTCCAAGGAGCAGCTGGTGAGTTTGAACCACCGACCTTGTGGTTCAAACTGACATTTCAGTCCAACACATTAACCCACAGTGCCACACCAGGACTCCATACAGGTCAAGAAATAGAAATGCTACTAGAACTCCAAGTGTTCTCTGTGTGCCCTTCCAAGTCACATCCTGGCTAACATAGCTACTATTTTGACTACTATTATTTTAGATCAGTTTTTCTTTTTTATTTTAACTAAATGGAATTGTACCGTATGTGTCTTTAAAAACAAAACAAAACTCCTTTTTGTGTGAGTTGAGTTGAAGTTTCCAGAGCAAATTGGTTTTTCCATTCAACAATTCATAAACATTGTGATCTGTGACACTGATTGCAATCCCACAATGTAACAGTGATCTTCCCACTTCCCCCTGGATTTTCATTCCTCCTTTTTCCTATCCACTACTGTCTCTGGTAGGGTAGTGGTTACGAATCAGGCTTGCGAACCTTAAGGCCAGCAGTTCGAAACTACCAGTCACTCCACTGGAGAAAGATGAGGTTTTCTGCTCCCATAAAGATTTACAGCCTCGGAAACCCTTTACAGGGTCACTATGGGTTGGAACCGACTCGACAGCACTTAACAACAACAATAACTATCTCTGATCTTTATCACTGGGCACATGCGGTGCTTTTGATCTTATCTGGTTGATTGTTCTAAGGAGTATGTACCTTCCTAGTATAATAACTCCGTATAGGACTGAATACTCTATGGTTTAAAGTTAGGCCAGGTCTGAAGAGTGACTAAGGGCCACCCTCTCTGTTAGAGACTGTAAGCCTAGTCATTTTTATGGTTTTGAGGGTTTTTTCCATAAGATGTGTTCTTCTGAGTCTTATTCGTTCACTCAATATTACGACTGTGATAGTCATCAGTGTGGTTGCTATGTTGTTGTTGTTAGGTGCCATCGAGTCAGTACTGACTCATAGCGACCTTATGCACAGCA
>NW_006408540.1:12858257-12870746 GCF_000296735.1 Chrysochloris asiatica | reverse complement strand
AACCTTGTCACACACCTTTCTTAATTTTAAAACATTCAGTGTTCCCATGTTCTGTTTGAACAACTGCCTCTTGGTCCATGTAGAATCCTCATGAGCACAATTAAGTGTTCCAGAATACTCATACTTCGCAATGTTGTCCATAGCTTGTCATGATCCACACAATCAAAAGCCTTTGAATAGTCAATAAGGCATGACCCTGCTGGTATTTAAAATACAAGTGGCATAGCTTTCAGAATCACAGCAACTCACAAGCCACCACAGTATGTGTGGTGGTGGTTGCTATGGCGAGAGTGAATTCTTTACCGTCCTCTGACATTTCATATCACAATTTAGTTATATGTTGATGAATATGTGGGTTGTTTGCAATTTTTCCCTATTGTAAGCAACATTGCTCTGTACATCTGTGTACATACCTTTGGTGAACATACATGTATTTATTTATTTCCATTGGCTATAGTTCTAGGTAGCATAGTGGTTATGAATCGGGCTGTGAACTGCAAAGTCAGCAGTTGAAACTACCAGCGGCTCTGTGGGAGAAAGATGAGGCTTTCTGTTCCCGTAAAGATTTACAGCCTCGGAAACCCTGTTCAGGGTTGCTATGTGTTGGAACCGACTCGACGGCACTTAACAACAGCTTAATATAGATCTAGGAGTGGAACTGATGGACCCAAAAGTATGCACATGAGTTTCTGTTTTCATAAATCCTTAATTGCTTTCCAATGTGATGTTTCTAATTAGCCCTCTGGTTTGAAAGTTTGAATTACTCTATATTTTCACCATCACCTGACGTTGTCATTTTCATTTTGGGCATTCTGGTAATTCGTAATGACATATTTTTGAGAGTATACCTTATAAAGCATACCGCTTGTTATTAGCTGTGGTCAGATTGTAGCTTATAGCTATCCTGTGTGTGCAGAGAAGAACTGTTCCAATAGGGTTTTCAAGCTCCTGACCTTCTGAAATCAGACTGTCAGGCTTGTCTACCAAGGTTTGTCTGCGGACAACTCTTTGATTAAGTCAACTGATGTTGGTAGGTGCCAGTGAGTCCATTTTAAGCTCATACAACCAAATCACAGAGTGGAACTGAGCCATAAAATTCTCAAAGCTGTAAGGAGCCCTGATGACCCTGTAAGGTAAGCACTAGATTGCTAACCATAAGGTCAGTAGTTCAGACCCATCAGTTGTTCTTTTTGAGAAAGATGAAGCTGTCTGCTCCTGCAAAGATTTATAGTCTCAGAAGCCCTGTCCTGGTATGGCACTGCAGGAAAAACACTGGACTACAATATTGGTTTGAACTGAAAGGTCAGCAGTTCAAGTTTACCAGCAGCTCCTCAGAAATCCTATTCAGGATTGTAATGAGTCAGAACTGACTTGACTTGACAGCACTAACAACAACAACAACAACAACAACAACAACATACGGAAGTTGAGTCCTAGTGTTGTGCTGTAGGATAAACACTGGACCAAAAGTTCAGTCTGAATAGCAAGGTCGGCAGTTTAAACTCACCAGACACTCCTGGGAAACCCTAGACACAGTTGCTATGAGTTGGAACCCACTCGATGGCACTTAACAATAACAACACGAGTCAGAATTGACTCAACAAGTCAATTTCAGTTTAGATCTTTATAGAAGCAAATTACTAAATCTTTTCTCTCATGAAGCTGTAAGGTAGATGCTCACCACCAACCTTTCCGTAGCCTCAAAGAGTTTAGCTGTTGTGCCACCAGGCTTCCTCATAAAAGATACTAGCTAAGTTACCAAACAAAAGAATATGTGTATTCATGTTTTGAGTATTAGATGATGCCCTCAGTGAGACAAATGTATGGATAACCTCTTTTGGGGGAAATGATGTTTTGAGGATAGATGGTGTTGATTATTTTACAACAGACGTGCATAATTGCAGTTGTTGTTGTTGTTGTTATGTGCCATGGAGTCGGTTCCGACTCATAGTGACCCTGTACAGGGTTTCCGAGGCTGTAAATCTTTACGGGAGCAGAAAGCCTCATCTTTCTCCCGTGGAACAACTGGTAGTTTCAAACTGCTGACCCTAAGGTTAGCAGCCCGATTCGTAACCACTACGCTACCAGAGCTCCTTAAGTGTGGTCTTTTAGAATTTAAGTGAAAACAAAACTTTTTTTCCTCTATTTTGTGTTTCATAGGGCATTTTGAAGAACTATGGTCAATACCTGATTACAGACAATTTGACTGCTGATTAATCTCCATCAGCACAAATAAAAGTGCTGCAAAAGGGAGTTTGTTCATATGCTAAATACTCTGATCTGAAGCAGTCTTCCCAGAGGCAATCTAAATTCAGCTGTCATTTATTAATTCTCCTTCCATTAGTTCCACAGACTCTCAATTTTTGAAGGAAGTCTATATACATTTCTTATTACATCAGCTGTGGTAGTGTGCCTTCAAGTCAGTTCAGACTCATAACAACCCGGTATAGGTTTCTGAGGCTATAATCTTTAAGGGAGCAGAAAGTCTCATCTTTTTCCAGAGGAGTGGCTGGTAGATTCTAAATGACAACCTTGTGATTAGTAGCCCAGTGTGTAACCGACCATACTATCGGGGCTCCTTCTTATTACATTATTGTTGTTGCTTTAAAGTACCTTCGAGTCGGCTCTGACTCATAGAGACCCTGTATCAGGTTTCCAAGGAGTGGCTGGTGAGTTTGAACCACCAACCTTTTGGTTAGCAGTCCAGTGCTTATCCTAGAATGCCACACAAGACTCCTCCTATTATAGTGTTGTTTTTGCTGCTGTTGAGTACCGTCAAGTTGGTTCTGACCCATAGTGACCCTGTATAGATTTTCCAAGGAGTGGCTGGTGAACTTGTATTGCTGTCCTTGTGGTTCAAACTAACTTTGCAGTCCAGCTTATTAAACCATATTGCCTCATCAAGACTCCTCTTATTACATTGTTGTTGTTGTTGTTAGGTGCCATCGAGCTGGTACCCTCTCATAGCGATCCTATGCACAACAGAACCAAACACTGCTCAGTCCTGGGCCAACCTCACAATTGTTGCCATGCTTGAGTCCATTGATACTGTCACTTTGACAATCCATCTCACTGGAGGTCTTCCTGTTTTTCTCTGACCCTCCCCCTTAACAAACATAATAGCCTTCTCCAGTGATTGGACCCTCCTGACAATATGTCCAAAGTATGAGAGATGAAGTTTGGCCATCCTGGCCTCCAAGGAGCACTCTGGCAGCACGTCTTCTAACACAGATCTATTGGTTCTTTTGGCAGCCCATGGCACTTTCAATATTCTCCTCCAACACCATAACTGAAATGCATTAATTCTTCTATGGTCTTCCTTATTCACTGTCCAGCTTTTGTATGCACATGAGGTTATTGAAAACACCACGGCTTGGGTCAGGCGCACCTTAATCCTTAAACTGACATCTTTGCTCTTCGACACTTTAAAAAGGTCTTGTGCAGCAGATTTGCCTAATGCAATACAGCATTTATTTCTTGACTGTTGCTTCCATGAGTGTTGATAGTTGATCCAAGAAGAAAAAAACTGTAATTCACTATTCTAAAATAACATTGAGTATGTTCACAAAGTGCCTAGTTCAGCGCTGGCTGTAATCTCAAGGATTAGTGAGGAATACATTTGGCGGCAATAGCAAATCCATTGACTATAGAGAGGCACAAAGTGTTTCTTTTCATGGTGAATGAGTCGGATAGATTTAAGCAATTGTTTCAAATGCTCAACAATGTCTTTTGGCATCTGACTCAATCATTCTGCTCCATCATCCTGAATGTTTCAGTTCATATCCATTCTTGTTGTCTCATGGTTATAAGATGACTGCTGTATTTCAGGCATCGCATCTAAATTCAAGAAATAAAAGAGAACAGAGAATTATTCCAGTCAAATTTTCCCCATTTAACATAAAATGTCAAGATCTCTAAGAAAACTTCTACTTATACCTCTGTCTTAGTTATCTGTGTCTACGGAATAAATAGCCCCACAAATCAACAGTTAAAATGAAAGAAAAACCGAATGCATTAACAACAACAATACTGCAGATAATAAAGCAAATTCTTAAAGTGAGACAGGCACTGGGTCCCACTGCCCCCAGAGTGCACATCTTCTTTCCAAGGACAAGGTCCACATTCTTGGAGCTGAGCAACAGACCTCCTCAGCCCCACATAATTATAACAACTAACCTCCTCCTGGAACAGACTCACCTCCAGGAAATAACAAAGCCCCCAAGTTAATGCTTACTTGCTTCCTCCTCTGTAATTGCCTGCTTGCCTGCCCACTGCTCCCTCCCCGCCATATGTTTGAAGTAGCAAATACCAGCATGCACACCTCCCTTCGCCCACTCTGTAATACCCCAAGGTCCCAAATACTATATAGACATGGTCCTCTCTATCAACGTGGCTCAGTCTATGGATAAGAATCCGCTGAGCCACATTTTGGCACAATAAAGTCCTTCTTTTGTTATAACCCATGTGGTGTTGGCAACTCCTTCAGAGTGACTCTGGCAACAAAAGCACAATAAATATTTCTTATTTACCATTTCTTAATGGTACCATTTCTTGATGGTAAATCAGTTCTTAAAGAATCGATGATTTTGAGTTATGGTGTTGGAGGAGAATATTGGAAGTGCTTTGGGCTGCCCAAAGAACCAACAGGTCTGTGTAGGAAGGAGTGCAGCCAGCGTGCTCCCTGGAGGCCAAGATGGCCAAATTTTATCTCTCATACTTTGGACATATTGCCAGATGGGACCAGTCACTGGAGAATGATATTATGTATGGTAAGGTGGGAGATCAGAGAAAAAGAGGAAGACCTCCAGTGAGATGGATTGACAAAGTGGCAGTATCAATGAGCTCAAGCGTGGCAACAATTGTCATGTTGGCCCAGGACCGGGCAGTGCTTTGTTCTGTTGTGCATAGGGTCTCTTTGAGTTGGTATGGACTCAATGGCACCTAACAACAACAACAAACCATTTCTACATATGGATTGGGAGAACAGTGGCTCTGTAGGATAAGCGCTACACTGCAAACCACAAGGCTGGCAGTTTGAGCCCACCAGCTACTCTGCAGGAAAGAGATGAATGTTTCTGCTCCCTTAAAGATTTACAGCCTCAGAAACCCTATACAAGGTTGCTGTGAGTCAGAACCAACTCAACAACACTTAATAACACCAACACCACCATATGGATTGGGAATTTCAGAGAGGTTGAATGAAGTAGGTCTGGCTCAGGGTCTCTCATGAAGTTACAGTGGTATTGAAGTCATCTGAAAGCATGATTGGAACTGGAGGGCCAGTTTCCAAAATGGCTCATGACCAAGATGGCTACTGGTAGGAGGCTCACTAAATGGACCTCTGTACAGGCTGCTTTTGTCATAAGACAAAAGCTCCAAGATAGAACAAGGCAGAAACCACATTGTTTTATGAACTAGTTTCTCAAGACTAACATCATCACTACTATCTTTTGAAGGGAGGAATATCAAAGAATATTTGAACATATTTGAAAACTACCTACAGAGTCTTTATTTCAGTGTCATTGACCAAAATGGATTCACTGATTTAGTTTAGTTACAGTAGAATCTGAGGAATAAATTTATCACGATGAGTTATGCTGATTCTTTCTCTGAACAAAACATAGAGTAGACTAGCAGGAACAAAGGAGAAAGGGCCACTCAGCAGACAACTAACTCAGGGATTAGTACATAATTAAATCTTTGAGAACTTGACCAAATAATTCTAGAGTTTATCTGAAAATAAGGAACTTTTTAGAATAGATACAAAGTTTTTGAAAATAAAACTTTTGGAAGGTGAGCAAGAGAATGACCATCCTATTGTACTATGAGCCACAGGTTTGTGATTTGAGTCCACCAGCCGCTTGGTGGGAGAAAAATGAGGGTTTCTGCATCTGTGAAGATTTAAAAATTGACTCCAGGGCACTTAAAAACAGGCACAATTAAACTTTTAAATGAAACATTAACCCACACATAGGCAAATGAATACAAAGCAATGTTTATTTCATAAACAGATCCTAACTTGAAAAGGATAGTTGTTTTTCCATGAATGATATTTGAAAATATGTATTTGGAAAAAAAAAATCATTTACATTCTTTCTACTCAACAAAGTAACTTCCAGATGAATTATAGAGTAAAACAGAAAGAGAAAAAAGAAACTGCTTTAAAAATCTAAAGGAGATTTCAGGTAAATATTTACTGATCCTAAATACAGAAGGGCTGTCTAAACATATAAGCGACAGAGTAAGTGGAAAAGGAAAATATTGATTTTAATACTTAAAATGAAAAACTGTATATCAAAAACATCATAAAAAATTTAAAAGCAAACAAGGAGATAGTGCATTTTTTATAACTTGATGAAATATGTTTATTAACAGAAAAAATACCTTGGCTTTGTTTGAGGTCTATGGCCTCTTTTTTTATGAAGTATATATTTCAGAAATTAAAAATAAAACAGTGGGAAAATATTAATATATAATGAGTTAAAATAACTGATACTAAAACATCTATATCCAATAATATGGTCAAAAAACATAAGTCTATAATTCACTGGGCAAGCAGAAGAAATGGCTAATGAACAAAAATAAATGATCAGCTTCGTCAGTGGTCATATATACACAAATTAAAACAAAATGAAAACTTAATATTTTACCTATCAGGGTAACATATTAGATAGCTTAGTATAAATGCTCAGGGCTGGCCAGAATGTGTTGGAAAGACAATTGTCAAGCCCTGATGGTTATGGCAAGAAATTTTACGGGCTCCACCAAGAGCTTTTAACATTTTTTTTCTGTTTAATTTGATAATTTCATTTAGTGAGATTTAGTCTAAGGAAATAAAGAAATGCATTTAAATAATAATGTAAAAGAGATATTTCTTGATATTTATAATAGAAACAAAAGGAAATTGCTGAAATGTCCCACAAAAGACTAATAGCTCAACAATTCATGTGATAGTCACATGATGGAATATTAAGTTACCATTAAAATATTTTTAATGAATTTCAGTGACTTGGAAAAATTCTCATGATATAATTTTAAATATAAAAGTAACACACAGTGCATAAAATATATGTGATAGTATATGAATTATGAAATATATATTATGCATAACCAAAAAAATTGGGGCGAAAAAGAACAAAATGTTAACAGTGTTTCCTGAGAACCATTTTATTTTATTTTTTTAGAGGTTGTAAGAATATGAAAATTTTGAATATTATTTATATCTATGTACTTTTCAAATTTTCTACAATATGTTGCTTTTGTGATCAGAAATAAACATACAGTCAACTCTAAATGAACTATTTTCATTCTAGCAAGTAACCTATTTTACTGCTCTTGGGGGCTGCTGTGTGTGCATTAATGAATGTGTATGTGTGTGTGAGAGAGAGAGAAAGAGAGAGACAGAGGTATTTTTGTGTACTATAATTCTAGGGAACTGACTGTATAAAAACATACTAAAACTAATTTTGTCAGGAAGTGGTAGATTGAACCTTAAGGTATGGCATTAACTCTTTCAGGCCACTAAGGGACCAATTAGTGCAGTCTGCTAAAGGGTACTAAATTGTATCCTACTAGCCTGGAGGAGCCCTAGCATGTCCCAAAGCTTTAACTCATATCACCACTGGGAAGTGATTCGCATCTAGGAAAAAGCTGGTTCATTGAATATTAATTGAATGGGTGAATAAATGACAAGAAGGCAAAGAAGGGAACTAACAAGCTAACATTTATTGATAGCTTACTATGTACCAGGGCTTCACATTCATTATCACCCTTAATTCTCATGGCAACCATATGAAGCCCATATTGCTATGATTACCATTTTACAGTAGAAGAATCTGAGTCTCTTCCATGGACCATAAACCATTTCCTGCTCTTCCTAAGGAAGATGTTGGCACTGGCCTGAGATACTTAATTGCTGGGGTCAGGAGTATAAAATCTCTCTTGGTCCCACAGAGTCTTCTTTCAGGCTAATTCATGAAAGTCCGTAGCTTAATCTATCGTTTGGTTTTAGATTGTGATTTCTGTTTTTTGTTTTATCTGAGCAATATATAGTAAGTAGGAGTCATGGTGTGGTGCTGTAGGATAAGCACTGGATTGCTAACAACAAGGCTGGTGGTTCAAACCTACCAGTTGCTCCTTGGAAACCCTGTTCAGGGTTGTTATGAGTCTGAACCAACTTGAAGGCACTTAACAACAATATAGGATGCAGTTTCCTAGTGAATCCTGGTGTGGCACTGTAGGATAAGTACTGGATTGCTAACCACAAGGTCAGTGGTTCAAACCCACCAGTCACTATTGGAAACCCTATACAGGGTCACTGTGAGTTGAAACTGACTTAACAATAACACCCTAGTGAGGAGCTCTGGTAGCACAACCATTAAAGCTCTTAGCTAGTAACCAAAATGTTGATGGTTGGAACTCACCAGTGACTCCACAGGAGAACGATGTGGCTGGCAATTTGCTGCTGTAAAGATGACAGTTTTGGAAATCCAATAAGGTAGTTCTACTCTATCCTATAGGTGCTAAGCGTCAGAATGGACTCACCAACAATAGGTTTAGTACAATAGAGGAGAGTGGGCAAGGGAGGGGGATTGAGGAATGAAAAACCCATTGAGATACCAATGATTCACAATTTAAGGAGAAATTTCATATTTAAAAGTGAAACTAAGAATAGAGCAAAGGCTCTCTGGATACCTAAGAGGAACCAGAAGAGGTCCCCAGGAATCCCACTGTGGTGTTATAGGAAAAGCATTGGACTGCGAACCACCAGGTCAGTAGCAAGCATGTGCAGGTTAGCTACCTGAGCTTCCCTGCACTGGCTGTTTTTGTGTTTTTGTTGTTGATAAGTGCCATCGAGTCGGTTCCGACCCATAGTGACTCTGTATAGGGTTTCTGAGGAGCAGCTGGTAAGCTTGACCAACTGACCTTGCAGTTCAAATGGCTTTGCAGTCTGGTACATTAACCCATGGTGCCACACCAGGACTCCTTTTGTGTTTTGTTGTTGTTAAGTGCCATAGAGTCAGTTCCGACCCATAGCGACCCTGTACAGGGTTTCTGAGGGTGTAAATTTTACGAGAGTAGAAAGCCTCATCTTTCTCCCGCAGGGCGGCTGGTAGTTTCGAACCGCTGACCTTAAGGTTTGCAGCCCGATTCATAACCACTACACTACCAGAGCTCTGTATTAGAGAAAAGGAAATTGGTTTATAAAGGAAATGTATTTCTGGCTCCTTTCATCAGCAAGAAGCGGTAACCTAGTAAGTTGACTAGTACAGACTTATAAATGGTACATGAAACAGATGTAAGAGAACACAGTCTTAGTTCAGCCCATTTCTGATAGGAATCTTGGCCTATGGGAAGGGCTGGCTACTCTGACTATTTCTCTTTTGAAAACCTTTTAGATGCCTGAAAAGGGTGCCCTTTTCTTACAGCTTTGCATTTCAGACAATTTCAAGTTGGGAGGACAAAGTTCCACATCTTGCTAATTTCATGTCTAAAAGCGATACCTCAAGAAATAAGATGAAAGTTCTAAAAGGAAGCCTTTCTATTTATTTTCTGCTGCTTTGCTTTGGCATGTTGATATTTTAGATTTTCCAAGAACAGAGGGGGTAAAGTTTTTCATTTGAGAATGAAAATTCATACTAGTGACATAAATAGATCTGTATCCACATGAAACCCGGGAAGTCTACAAGCAACTTTATAAAAAACAATAAAATAAACAAATACTCATGCACGTGGCCTTTTGTGTTATGATCTTTTGTACAATACTGAAACTTCTGTAGGAGGGAGAAAATAATGATTAGGCGTAAGCAAAGTGAAAAGATATTTTCTCAGCTGGGAGCTGTTAATACTTCAACTGAGAGAGACTTGGAGAATAACTCCTCTGTTGTGTGTTTAAAAAAATAAATATACAAGCACTGGAATGATTCACGGGATGGAAAATCACAGGAGAGAGATAACAGCCGAACAGATCTGAGATGGATTGCTTTTCTACTTGTGGGTATGTTGCTCTTTTGCCCTAAGTCTTGGACTGACAGCTCTTCTGGATGTTGTCTCCAGTCCTTCAGGCTTTACTGTATCTGAGTAAACACTATATTGCCAAGTCCAACAAGGGTTTTACATTTTCAAGAAGATAGATGATTATTGCAACATAAGCAGACAGTCAGGATTCTAAATCTTCTTCACACTTGAAAAAAAAATGTAAACTTATGTCTTAGTTACCTAGTGCTGGCATAACAGAAATATCCCAAGTGGGTGGCTTTCAGCAACAGAAATGTATTTTCTCACAGTTCAGGAAGCTAGTTATCTGAATTCAGGGCATGGCTATAAGCGGAGGGTCTTCCTTATTAGTAATGCAGTGAGCTTCTTAACATCCCTTGATATCTGTCTTCATCCTGTGAACATCTCTGTTTGTTTTGCTTATTTTGCAACTCAGAAGTGATTAGGCTTAGGGCCCAATATACACTAGTATTGATTCATTAACATAACAAAAGAAAAATCCCTCTTTTCAATCAGGGTCTTATTTAGAGTGCATGGGTTAGAATCACAACACATACTTCAGGAGGACACAATTCAGTCCATAACTGAAATTGTTATAAAACAATAAATGTTCATGACAGAAACGGAAAAAACAAAACAAAACAAACAAAAAATACAAAGAAGCAGAAAGAAAAGACTATATAACAATCCTACTAGTGAGAGGTTGTTGTTGTTGTTGTTGAGTCTGTTCTGACCCATAGCAACCCTGTATAGGGTTTCCAAGAAGTGGCTAGTGAGTTTGAACCCCTCACTTTGCAGTTCAAATGACTTTGCAGTCCAGTGCATTAACCCACAGCGCCACGTCAGGACTCTAGGTTGTTGTTGGTAACTGCCGTCAAGTCAATTCTGACGCATAGCGACTCTGTATAGGGTTTCCAAGGAGCAGCTGGTGAGCTTGAACCACCTACCTTGCAGTTCAAATGGCTTTGCAGTCTGGTGCATTAACTCACAGCGCCACACCAGGACTCCAGGTAGTCACCATTAAAAGTAGAATCTAACTATCTAGCTCTTTTCTGTAATTCAGTGGGAATATATTTTACAAAGAAAACTCCTCAGTTTTATAGGCTTTTTGGGTCCACTCTTCAAATTGTACCTATAAGTAATTGTTCAAAATCTACACCTTGAAATCAGAACCAAGAACAGTAAAAATTCTAAGTCTGCCATTTGTCATCTAGATGAAACAAGTCTCATTTTTCCCTTCTGCAAAATGGACATCATTTTATGTGGCTTGCAGTTGGTTGTGAGGATAGAGATGTTGTATGTAAAGTGCATGACATGCTTGGAAAATATCAACTGTTCTAATTTTTACCTTCTTCTACTTTTTCTCACCCTGCCATATTGGTGTCTTATTTTGTCATTTGTGGGGCCCGTCTTCCTCAGTTTTCATTTCCACACTACAGGTAAAAGCCAAATCCACTGCCATCATTTTGATTCTGACTCAGCAGCCCTGTAGAGCAGAGAAGAACCTCTCCACTCCAAGACTGTAAATCTTTATGGAAGCTAACAACCTCAACTTTCTTCCATGGAAGCTGGTGGGGTCAGCAACCTAAAGTTTAACACACTGAACAACATGGGTTCTTATACCACTGGCAGGCCTCAATTTATGGCGTATTTGAGTTATCACGACCCACACTTACAACTGTCCATATATGCACTACTTACTGTTAGAGTATTGTTGTGTGCAATTTGCTGGTGTTATCATTTTCTGTTGTACACTCATAGATGTTTACATGTAATGTTTCCAACCCCCAAAGACAAATAAAGATCAGATTTATAAAGATAAAATAAAAGACAATACTGTATTTTTACACGTGACTTCTACATTTGTTTGACAACTGTTCCCTCCTCCTGAGAGGTATCTTCATAAGTGTGGATATGCCAATCTTTTTTTTATTAGTTTCTGTTAAAACAAACAAACAAACAAACAAACAAACAAAAACAATAAGCACAATGCATTTACAAAAATATGTTTCTTGGGGAAAAGGAGCAGTTGGCAAGCAAACATAGAACCCACATGATATTTTTATATAAGTACAGTAATGATGAAACCTGGGGGAGAGAAAAAAAGGAAGTATTCAACATACATGAGAACCAACTTACAGTGGGGTCGTCAGAAGAAAACTGTCATAAGTCAGAGACTAGTTGTACTTCCATTTACAACTATGTGGAAGTCTTTCTTTTCTCTTTGGTCTCCTGTTCCACAGTACTCAGTTCTCTTGAAGATGGAATACCATGCTTTCTGACCAGAGTTATGTGTGTCACCAATGGTATCATTCTGCCTTGAGACAGTGGCACCACTAAAATCTATGTCCTATGGTTCCTCATGTCTCATAATAAATTTGATACTCTTTTCCTGATGATTCGACATGTCAGGAGTAGACTTTTTACAACATGTGAGTAAGCTTGGTCCCACAGTGTTTGTTCTAATTTACTAGGTCCTATATTGTTGCTGTT
>NW_006408540.1:12855664-12857482 GCF_000296735.1 Chrysochloris asiatica | reverse complement strand
AAAAAAAAAAAAAAAGCATTCTGGCTAAACTTCTTCTTTGACAGATTTGTTCATTCTTCTGGAAGTCCTTGGTATATTAACTATTTTTGGTCAACACCATAATTCAAAGGCATCAATTTTTCTCTGGTCTTCCTTATTTATTGTTCAGGTTTTGCGTGCATATCTGGTGATTGAAAATACCATGGCTTGGGTCAATTTAAGGTGGGCTTCATGTTGCCCGAAGAACAGATTTGATTCATTTGACACTAATGACCAAAGTCCAAAAGAGTTGTGGGATGACATCAAGAGCATCATATAGACTTTCAGTAAGATGGCAGATTCAGCAAACGCTCTATACAGACTCTCCACCACAAAGACACAAATAAAACAGACATAAATGAAAATACCAGAACTCTGAACTTCAGAAAAAAGGTTAGAGAAGTAAATTGAGTACAGTTCAGGAAAACAAAAAGTTACTTACAAAGAGAACCAATAAGACTAAGCTCTGATTTCTCAGCAGAAACCATGCAGGTGAGAAGGCAGTGGGTTGACATATACAAAATTCTAAAAGAAGAAAGAAAGAAAAAAATTGCCAAGCAAGAATCATATACCCAGCATGTTGCTGTTGTTGTTGTTAAGTGCTGTTAAGTCAGTTCCGACTCATAGCAATCTTGTATAGATCTTCTGAGGAGCACCTGGTGAGCTTGAACTGCTGATTTTGTGGTGCAAACCAACATTGCGGTTCAGTGCATTAACCCACAGTGCCACACCAAGACACCATACCCAACATTGTTGTTGTTGTTAAGTGCCATCGAGTTGATTCTGACTCATAGCAACACTTTATAGGGTTTCCAAGGAGCAGCTGGTGAGCTTGAACCACCAACCTTGCAGTTCAAATGACTTCGCAGTCTGATGCATTAGCCCACAGCACCAGACCAGGACTCCATACTCAACATGTTGCTGTTGTTGTTAAGTGCCGTCGAGTCGAGTCAGTTCCGACCCATAGTGAACCTGTACAGGATTTCTGAGGCTGTAAATCTTTATGGGAGCAGAAAGCCTCATCTTTCTCCCACGGAGTGGCTAGTAGTTTTGAACTGCTGACCTTAAGGTTCACAGCCCAATTCGTAATCACTACACTACCAGTGAGCACCCTTCAAATATGGCTGCAAAATTAGGACATTTACAGATAAACAGGTGGCAGCATTGATGGACTCAAGTGTGGCAGCGGTAGTGAGGTTGGCCCAGGATTGGACATTGTTTCAGTCTACTGTGCATGGGGTCACTATGAGTTGGCTCTGACTCGATAGCACCTGACAACAACAACAACAACAACAAAGATTTGCAGCCTTGGAAACCCTATGCAGGGTCACTATGAGTCAGAACCGACTCCACAGTACTTAACAACAACAACCCAAAGCAATCTATGGATATAATGCCATCCCAATCTAAATTCCAACATCATTCTTTGAAGAGATGGAAAAACTAATCATGAACTTTATGTGGAAAGGGAAGTCACCCTGGATAAACAAAACATTATTTAAAAAGAAAAACAAAGTAAGAAGTCTCTTGCATCATGATTTCAAAACGTATTACATAACTACAGCAGTCAAAGCAGCCTAATGAAAGACACATAGATCAATGGAACAGAATTGAAAACCCAGAAGTAAATCCATCCACCCAAGGTCAGTGTATCTTCAACAAAGGGCCAAAATACATTAAGTGGAGAAGAGATAGTCTCTTCAACAAATGGTGCTTTCAGAATTGGAAATCCATTTGCGGAAAAATAAAAGATGCATATCTCATGGTGGTGGTGGTGGCTATGTGCTGTGGAGTCGGTTC
>NW_006408540.1:12850545-12851849 GCF_000296735.1 Chrysochloris asiatica | reverse complement strand
CCAGGTCCTGACTTCATATCAGTTGGACAGTTCACTGTCAGCAACAGCCCCCAGTGGCCAGATCAGTGTCCATGGGCTCAGTGGTTCCCAAGTCCCCCCAAACTTCAGACCAACCAGCCCTTCCTCCTCTCTCTCTCATCTCAAGCTCAGCTGGAGTCCATGGAACATGGTCAAGCTCAGCCCATGTCTTCATTATTGCCTTTCCCCCACTTCCACTGATAAGTAGACCCAACATGGTCACCAGCACACTTACAAGTCTACTTGTGTGTTCCCTTTGAGTTTCAGTCCTAGAAGAGGGGTTGTCCTGAAGTGACTGATGGCTTGCCTTGATGGCTTGCTTTGATGGCTTTCAGGTGAACAGCTTGCTTGTTCTTGTAATAGCTAGACAGTCTGTTTTTGTTTGTTTGTTTTTCTTTTTACCTGCTGGTCTTTCTTTCAAGAAGTATCTTCTGTTCTTCTATCCGCTCTGGATTGGTCTGCATGTCCTTTCAAGTGGGAATTTCCTACTTCAGAAGGTTCTGTATGGGGTTCAGGATTCCATACAAAGGTCCATATTCTACAAAGGCTCCACAAGAAGCCTAGTTCACTGGGCAAGTTCTAGAACCCATTTTAGGTATTCCTATCTAGCAGTCACTGGAAAAGGATAAAATGTTTGATAAGGTGAAGGGTCAGAGAACAAGAGGAAGACCCCCAATGAGATGGATTGGCCAAGTGGCAGCATCGATGGACTCAAGCATGGCAACAGTAGAGAGGTTGGCCCCAGATCGGGCAGTGTTTTGTTCTGCTGTGAATAAGGTCGCTATGAGTTAGTACTGACTCAATGGCACCTAACAACAACAACAACAACAACATCCATTATAGGCTAAAGATAGACATACAAGCTTTCTGTAATCATGGATTTCCAGATATTCCTTTCTATCCCATTCAAGTGTCTATTTTACATTAGTAAGCAGGGGAAACCAATATCCATAATACAATCTATCACTTTATTTACCCTCTTTTACCTGTTCAGCTTATGCTTTGATCCCTATATTACAAAACTCTGTTGTTCTGAGGCTGAGCATACATCACTATTTACTTCTGTCCCATTTAGCTCATGCAAATCTTTCTATGTGTTCCCCTGTCTTCCTTGTTCTTCCATCCCTCTCTCCCTTCTTGTGTACTGCCCTCCCCTTCCTCACCTGACCTGTGCCTTACTGTCCCCTCCTTCCCACCCTTGGTAACCAACAGAACAAAACATTTTTTTTTCTCCCCTCCCCTTTAGTATGGACATGTTTCCCTAAGCTTTTTTTTTTTTTTTTTTT
>NW_006408540.1:12841863-12849142 GCF_000296735.1 Chrysochloris asiatica | reverse complement strand
CCTCAATGGAAATGCAGATGGCATCCCTCTTTCAGGTGGGTCTTCGGTGAATGCTGGGTCCCTCAGCCTAAGCTTTTACAATAATAGTCTTATGCAGTATTTGTCCTTTTGTGAATAGTCCAATATTTTAGCATTATTTCCTCTTTATCCCTTCAGCCTGTGTCTTGGTCCTTATGTCATAGAGCCTTGTTATTCCAAGTCCACCTATGTTCTATTCAGCCCATGAATACTTCCCAGAGTCTTTCCCATCTTTCCCACTCCCCTCCCATACTCTCCTCCTTGTGTGTTGCCCCTCTCCTGTTTATTGCCCTCCCTATCCCCTGAATCAACATGTATCCATCCCCTGACCTATGAGTTACTGCCCCCTTACTTTCACCCCTGATAACCTTCAAAGAACTATTCTTTTATTATGGAAATCTTTTCTTAAGTTTTTACAGTGTGGACTTATTCAATATCTGTCCTTTTGTGCCTGACTAATTTCACTCAACATATGTCCTCAAGGCTCATCGATGTTATGTGGTATTTCAGAAAGAAGTTTACTTGTGCTTTATTGACTACACAGAGGCTTTCAACTGTGTAGATCATGAAAAATTATGGATATCATTGAGATGAATGAGTATTCCAGAACACTTAATTGTGCTCACAAAAAATGTAAACCAAGAGACAATTAGAACAGAATAAGGAGATATTAAAAGGTTTAAAATCAGGAAAGCCATGAACCAGTGCTGTAGACTTTTACCACACTTGTTTAATATGCATGCTGAGCAAATAATTTGAGAGCCTGGATTACATGAAGAATAATGTAACATCTGTATTGGAGGAAGAGTCATTAACAACTTTCGATAAGCAGATGATACAGCCTTGCTTGTTGGAAGCGAAAAGGACTTGAAATACTTACTGATGAAGATCAAAAACTATAGCCTTCAGTATGACTTGTACCTCAATGCAAAGAAAGCAACAGTCCTCACATCTGGAGCAATATGTAACATAAATGTTTCTCCATAAATGGAGAAAGATTGAAATTGTCGATTTATTTTGCTTGGATTCACGATCAACACTCATGGAAACAGTTGTCAAGAAACCAAAGGACGTGTTGCTTTAGGCAAATCTGCTGCAAAAGACTTCTTTAAAGGGTGTGCTCAAGCTTAGCAATGATAATAAAGATGGTGCAGGACCAGGCAGTGTTCTGTTCTGCTGTGCATAAGGTTGCTATGAATTGGAATTGACTCAGTGGATCTTAACAACAACAACAAGAGTTAAAGAGTAAAGAGATCAGCTTGAGGATTAAGGTGCCCATGACTCAAGTCATAGTATTTTCAATCGACTCATAGGCATGTGAAACTGTAAAATAATTGATATATTTGAATTATAGTATTGGAGAAGAATATTAAAAGTACTGTGTTGTTGTTGTTATTATGTGCTGTGGAGTCAGTTCTGACTCATAGTGACCCTGTACAGGGTTTCCAAGGCTGTGAATCTTTACGGGAACAGAAAGCCTCATCTTTCTCCCACGAAACAGCTGGTAGTTTTGAACTGCTGACCTTGAGGTTAGCAGTCCAGCTCATAACCACTACGCTCCCAGAGTTCCTTAAAAGTATCATGGACTGCTAGAAAAATAAACAAATCTATGTTCAAGGAATTATAGACAGAATACTTCTTGGAGGTCTGGACAGTAAAACTGTCATACTTTGGATATGTTATCAGAAGGACCAGACCATGGAGAAGGTAAAGTGGGGGAACAACATAAAAGATGAAGACCTCAATGAGATGGATTGATGCAGTAGCAACAGCAGTGGGCTCACACGTAAAAACAATTGTTAGATGGCACTGACCCAGGCAGTGCTTGGTTTTGTTGTACTTAGGGTTGTTATGAGTCAGAACCAACTCGATGGCACTTAACTAAAACAACAACAATGAAGAGGAATCATTTATAGGTGGACAGAATTCTAGAACAGGAAGTGACTATATATATATATAGTCAAGTACTATAATGAAATGCGTAAAGACTTGGAGTTTGAAAATCAAAAGGGAAGGACATGCTCAGTATTTCTCAAACCAAAAGAACTGAAGAAAAATTCAAGCCTTGATTTGTAATATTGGTAGACTTTATGGGCAAAATATTGACTGAAGCAGGAAGCATCCAATAAAGATGGAAGGAATACATAGAGTCACTGTACCAAAAAGAATTGGTCAATGATCAATCATTGCAAGAGGCACCATATTAGCAAGGAAGAAGTTTGAATTGCTCTGAATGTATTGGTGAAAAACAAGGCTCTAGGAATCTGGTAGCGTAGTGGTTATGAATAGGGCTGTGAACCACAAGGTCAGCAGTTCGAAACTACCAGCTGTTCTGCAGGACAAAGATGAGGCTTTCTGCTCCTGTGAAGTTTTACAGCCTCAGAACCCCTGTACAGGGTCGCTATGAGTTGGTTCCGACTGCATGGCTCATAACCACAACCAGGAATTGATGGAATGCAAATTGAAATATTTCTACAAACTGATGTATGGCTGGAGGCTCTCACTCATCTGTATCCCCAAATCTGGAAGACAGTTATCTGACCAACTGATTGAAAAAGATGTATATTTGTGCCCATTACAAAGGTGACCCACTGAAATGCAGAATCATCAAACACTATCATTAATATCACATGCAAGTAAAATTTTGCTGAAGATAATTAAGAACCAGTTGCAATAGTAAATTGACAGGGAATTGCCAGAAATTCAAACCAGATTCAGGACAAGACTCAGAACAAGGGATATCATTGCTAACATCAGCTGGGACATGGTTGAAAGCAGGAAATATCATAAAGATGTTTATTTTTGCTTTATTTACTATGTAAAGGCATTCTACTGTGTGGGTCGTAACAAACTATGTATGATATTACAAAGCATGGGTATTCCAGAACACTTAATTGTGCTCAAGAAGAATCTGTACATAAACTAAGAGGCAGTTGTTAGAACAGGATAAGGAGATATTGAATGTTTAAAATCAGGTAGGTGTGTACCAGGGTTGCATCCTTTCACCAGACTTAGTTTGTCAATATGCTGAGCCAAAAATCTGGGAAAAGGGAATTCTATGCAGTAGAATCAGGATTGAGAAAGACCCACAAACTAACATCCTTCAATATGCAGATGATACAACATTGCTTGCTAGAAATGAAGAGGACTTGAAATACTGATGAAGATCAAAGACAACAGTCTTCAACATGGATTGCACCTCAGTGTAAAGAAAACAAAAATCCTCACAACTAGACCTATAAATAACATCATGATACATTGAGAAAAATTTTAAAAGCTTTTTTTTGCTTGTATCCACAATCAATGCTCATGAAAGCAGCAGTCAAAAAATTAAACAAGACTTGCGGCAAGATGGAGAACTAGACAGATAGACCTTCTACAACATGGACCTTCTACAACAAAGATACGAGAGATCAAAAGAAACAAACACATATGAAAATCCTGGATCCCTGAACTTCAGAGGAGAGGTTAGCAAAGTGGTTCGAGTGCTTGATGAGCAGAGAAATTGAGCAGAGATGGTGAGAGAGGGAGACTGATTAATGGATGGATGGATGGCCAGATTTGGAGCAACCATCTTGATCTTTTGTAAGCATTTTGGCAATAGAAGTTTGCCTGGCAAAGCAAATTCACACAAGCTATGGAAAAGGTGCAATGCTTTTGGGGTTTGTTCAGCTTCTTGTATGCTTAGCTTCTTTTCTTTCATTATATCGGGAGCACGCCCCATCTCCAAGGAAGCTTCCCTTCAATTAATTGGCTACTCTTAGCTGCTCATCAGAGAGCTAACTATACCTGAATTAGGTTGCATCACTATGGGAACAAGCACATCCCAACTTTTGTACCTCTGGCAATTCTGGCTTAGTTAAGAGGACACAGAACCCTAACCATTACACACAGCTTTACTTGTTCTGTGGGCTGGGATGCCCACTGCTTTGTCTTGTGCTCTTGCTGCTGATCCTCTGCCATTCCTGTTACTACTCTGGTGTCGCGTCTTTCTGTCCTTGGTCTGAGGAGTTTCAATGTGCAGGGATCTTGGGGTTCAAAGGACATGCTCCACTACTGGCTCTTCTTTGGTAGTGAGATCCCTCTTTCTGCTTCTGAGATGGCTAGACTCTCAAGTTTTTACAACTAACTGAATCATGTCTTCCTATCAGTATCTCCTCTTGCCTTCTCTTATGAGACCCATCAGGAAAAGGTAGGAGTTACAAGAACTAAAACTAGAAGAGAAGTATTATACAATTCACTACACCACATCTGTTGTTGTTCAGTGTCATTGAATCGGTACTGACTCGTAATGACCTTGAACAGAGTTTCTGAGGCTGTAAATCTCTGTAGGAGCAGAAAGCCCTATCTTTCTCCTGTGGAGTGGCTGGTGGACTTGAGCTGCCAATCTTGTGGTTCACAGTACAGTGCTTATCTACAGAGCCACCACGTCTATAAATTAGTAATCTTTGTAGTTCCTGGGCTGATAACTTTGTCTGTCTCTATCATTATCATATGGTCTGTCTTTTCTTTGTATGTGCTCACTTGTTTTATGTCTAACCTGGTCTTCCTTTCACTCAGTAGTCATTAGGTTTAGGACACACCCTACACTGATATGTTCTCATTATCATAACAACGTAAACTATTCCCATATAGAATTACTTCATGGGTTTAGGCGTCAGGACCCTAACACATATTTTGGGGGGACACTATTCAATTCATGACAATGTCATTGAAATAATAGTTCTTACCAGCCAGGTACTCATGCCACAAATTCTTCTGGTCCCTGCCTATAAACTTCATTCTGTTTTGCTACCTTAACCTACTTTTTTTTCACAGGTAGTTAGTACCTGACTTACAGGAGCACAGTGGTTCTGTAGGGTAAGCACTGGATTGCAACTACAATGTTGGCAGTTCAAGCCCACAATGCTTCATGAGAAAGATGAGACTTTCTGTTCCCACAAGGATCTACAGTCTTGGGAATCCTACACAGGGTTGCTATGAGTTAGTACTGACTCAATGACACTTCACAACAACAACCTGGCTTACACAACAACAACCTGGTTTAGCATAGTTTTTTGTTCCAACAACTCCATTGTAAATAGGTTCTGATACCAAGTTTAATAGGTTTTTTTTTCTTTCAGTTTTCATTATTGTCCTTTATTTTCAGTATCTTTATGAATCTGATGTTTGAACATCTGTGAGAGAGCATCCGAGAATGATAACATCAGCAAATCACATGCTGCGTCATTACATGTGTTGTTTTTGGTGCAGTGATTGTGTGCAACTGAATCAGTTCCAATTCCTAGTGACACTGTATAGGGTTTATGAGGCTGTAAACCTCCACTGGAGCAGAAAGCCTCATCTTTCTCCTACAAAACAACTGTAAATTTGAACTGCTGACATTGCAGTTAACAGTCCAGCTCATAATCCACTACACTACAGGCCTCCTTATTATATTAGCATATATTACTAACAATAAGATGTTTAAAAAAAACACGTAAACAAAAAATAGACTGTTGTAAATGTGGTTCTATGTAACTCTAATACATCATAAGTCACTCAGGGTATATTATTGTTGTTGTTGTTGTTAAGTACCGTGGAGTCGGTTCTGACTCATAGCAACCCTGCACAGAGTTTCTGAGACTGTAACTCTTTATGGGAGCAGAATGCCTCATCTTTCTCCTGCAGAACTGCTGGTAGTTTGGAACTGCTGACCTTGAGGTTGGCAGCCCGACTTGTAACCACTATTATTTCTAAATGTACTAGCAGCTAAATTGTACTAGCAGATCCAAAAACTGTGTATGTTGTTCAAAAGTGTTAAGAAACCTTGTTTCTTCAATTCACCTTGACAGATAATGAAAAGAGTTATATTTTCCATCTGGGTTTGATTACCTGAATTAAGGGAAAGTGGTACTGAATGTGTTTAGCTTTGGTGATGATTATATTTTGTTTTGGCATGAATAAAGATGTTTTAGAAAGGTCAGAACAACCTGACATTAAAAAGTTTTGATTTGCAAGTTTAAAAATACAGATATGTATCACTTAACATCCATGAAATAAGACATACTGTGATGTTATGTGAACAACATATTATATACAGGAGAGGTCCACAGGACAGAAACTGGTCTGGCTGTCACACACACTGACACCATTGTGTTGAAGGTCTGCTTGAAAACTTTGCCTCTACTACTGGTGGTCCTGTGTGGTCACTGGCCAGTCTCACATAATTGCTCCCTCACCTCTATGGTGTGCACTCACTGACCCACTCCACTCCCTTCCCTCCTCCCTGCCTACCTCCCATGCTCCCATGCTTTCAACTCTTCTGGTCCCACCCACTCTCCCTACATCTCCATCTCCTCCCCCTTTCCAGTTCCTCCTCCCACCATTGCTATAGCCCTAACAATAAGGCACCTGCCATCATGGGAGAAGCCTTGGCTTTGGGACTAGACATTACATGCAGGGCTTCCAGGCTGAATGGAGCACTGACCTCGATAAGGCCACCCATTTGGTGGCTTTGGTGACATCTGGACTGTTCTCTGTCTGATGCAAATGTAGTGGGACAGGTAACCATGGATGGGCAGAGACAGGACCTGAAGAGCTAGTGAGAGACAGATCAGGTTCCACAGATAGCTAAGTACATTTCTCTGAGTCCCATTCTCCAGCTTGGATTTCTGAACTCTATTATGGATGTATATGTGGTTGGACGTTGCCCAAACAGATGTTAAGTGACACATACCTGTATTCAACTTTGTCTCCTTAAGTAAGATAAATAGTTGGACCAACGGTAATCAAGTTACACTTCTCTTAGAGAGAGAATCTCAGGATTAAGAGAGGGATGCTCTTTCTGCTGGGGATGGTGTGGGAGTGCGGAATGTGGGGACCAGGTCCTGTTCTGAGTAGCAGAGAGAAGTAGCATAAAATGTGGAACCCCATCAAGAACTAGAGACAGACACATCTTTTTCAGACTTACCTCTTATGATTTTCCTTGAACAAGAAAATGGAGTTGTCTCCTTAGTAACTGTGAAGTCTAGTCACAGGCCAAGAGTGGCCATAGTTAACAGTATATCTATTGGCTTCCACATTCATATTCAGAGAGAATACCAACTCCAAGAGACTACATTTCCTTGAGTTCAGGCACGGGGGATCCGTGGGGACTGGGCCACCAATGACCCTTCCTTTGTTTTCTTCTTTGCCTGCTGCAGCCAGTTGTTGCTGCTGCTGCTGAGTAGATTCTGACTCACTGGGACCCCATGAGTGCAGAGTAGAATTGCTCCATAGG
>NW_006408540.1:12803207-12841763 GCF_000296735.1 Chrysochloris asiatica | reverse complement strand
TGCAGAACTGCTGGTAGTTTGGAACTGCTGACCTTGAGGTTGGCAGCCCGACTTGTAACCACTATTATTTCTAAATGTACTAGCAGCTAAATTGTACTAGCAGATCCAAAAACTGTGTATGTTGTTCAAAAGTGTTAAGAAACCTTGTTTCTTCAATTCACCTTGACAGATAATGAAAAGAGTTATATTTTCCATCTGGGTTTGATTACCTGAATTAAGGGAAAGTGGTACTGAATGTGTTTAGCTTTGGTGATGATTATATTTTGTTTTGGCATGAATAAAGATGTTTTAGAAAGGTCAGAACAACCTGACATTAAAAAGTTTTGATTTGCAAGTTTAAAAATACAGATATGTATCACTTAACATCCATGAAATAAGACATACTGTGATGTTATGTGAACAACATATTATATACAGGAGAGGTCCACAGGACAGAAACTGGTCTGGCTGTCACACACACTGACACCATTGTGTTGAAGGTCTGCTTGAAAACTTTGCCTCTACTACTGGTGGTCCTGTGTGGTCACTGGCCAGTCTCACATAATTGCTCCCTCACCTCTATGGTGTGCACTCACTGACCCACTCCACTCCCTTCCCTCCTCCCTGCCTACCTCCCATGCTCCCATGCTTTCAACTCTTCTGGTCCCACCCACTCTCCCTACATCTCCATCTCCTCCCCCTTTCCAGTTCCTCCTCCCACCATTGCTATAGCCCTAACAATAAGGCACCTGCCATCATGGGAGAAGCCTTGGCTTTGGGACTAGACATTACATGCAGGGCTTCCAGGCTGAATGGAGCACTGACCTCGATAAGGCCACCCATTTGGTGGCTTTGGTGACATCTGGACTGTTCTCTGTCTGATGCAAATGTAGTGGGACAGGTAACCATGGATGGGCAGAGACAGGACCTGAAGAGCTAGTGAGAGACAGATCAGGTTCCACAGATAGCTAAGTACATTTCTCTGAGTCCCATTCTCCAGCTTGGATTTCTGAACTCTATTATGGATGTATATGTGGTTGGACGTTGCCCAAACAGATGTTAAGTGACACATACCTGTATTCAACTTTGTCTCCTTAAGTAAGATAAATAGTTGGACCAACGGTAATCAAGTTACACTTCTCTTAGAGAGAGAATCTCAGGATTAAGAGAGGGATGCTCTTTCTGCTGGGGATGGTGTGGGAGTGCGGAATGTGGGGACCAGGTCCTGTTCTGAGTAGCAGAGAGAAGTAGCATAAAATGTGGAACCCCATCAAGAACTAGAGACAGACACATCTTTTTCAGACTTACCTCTTATGATTTTCCTTGAACAAGAAAATGGAGTTGTCTCCTTAGTAACTGTGAAGTCTAGTCACAGGCCAAGAGTGGCCATAGTTAACAGTATATCTATTGGCTTCCACATTCATATTCAGAGAGAATACCAACTCCAAGAGACTACATTTCCTTGAGTTCAGGCACGGGGGATCAGTGGGGACTGGGCCACCAATGACCCTTCCTTTGTTTTCTTCTTTGCCTGCTGCAGCCAGTTGTTGCTGCTGCTGCTGAGTAGATTCTGACTCACTGGGACCCCATGAGTGCAGAGTAGAATTGCTCCATAGGACGTTCAAGGTTATAACCTTTCAGAAACACAGTGCCAGGACTGTTGTTTTCCAAAGCTCCTCAGGGTGGGTTTGAAATGCCAACCTTTTGGCCTGTAGTTACGTGCTTAACTGTTTGTGCAACCCAGTGACTCACTGCTGTAGACAGTAACTAGAGCTATTTCTTTGTCCAAGTGCCTGGTACAATAGGATGCTCCATTGAGTTGATTAATATGGACGGATGTGGAAAGACTTTTAACAAAGTTTTTATTACAGAAAATGCCAAACATACACAAGAATAAAGAGAATAGTGTCACGGACATTATGAAACCACTGCACAACTTCAATGATCAACAGTTTGCTAATTTTGTTTCACCTTTTGCCCTGCCCACTTTCCTTCCATCTTCCCTTACCACAATAGCATTCTAAAATAAATCTCAGAGAAACATTCTTATGTACTTTGGTAACCAGACTCACCACCCTTGAGTCTAGTCCAAGTCATAATGAGCCTAGAGGACAGAGTAGAAGTGTCCCATAGGGCTTCCAAAGTTATAAATCTCTGTGGAAACACACTGCCACAATTTTCACCTGTGAAGCTGCTGATCTTTCCATTAGTAGTCAATCACTTTAACCACTGTGCCACTAGGCCTCCAGTAGGCTTGTCTGAAAGATTGTTGTTGTTACATGATGTCGAGTTGGTTCCAACTCATAGCGACCCTGTGTAGGGTTTCCAAGGAGCAGCTGGTGAGTTTGAACCATTAACCTTGTGGTTCAAACAGACCTTGCAGTCTAGTGTTTTATCCCATAGCACCAGACCAGAGAGGGACTTAAAAAACAACATAATCATGTTACCATTTATGCTTAACACAATTAGTAATATTGCCTTTATATCATATAATATCTAGTCCATGTTCAAAATTTCCTGATTGTCTAAAAAAATGAGATGTTTCGTTCAAATCAGAATTTGATAAAGGCCTACATATTGCATTTACTTGTTCAGTCTCATCAAAGTTTTCATTCATGGTGATTTTCCTTCCTAATTCCGCATCCCGTTTTCATGCCAGTTAGTGAGGGAGGAAGCTGGATTTGGGTTTCTGGTTAGGATACTTTCAGTGAGCTCTTTCTTCAGATCTTAAGAGTTCTGACTAGTGTGGGATGACAGAATAATATTGAGAACATGTGAATGCCATTTCAGAATTGTTGTGTTTGTAGGACGCAAACAGACTAATTCAGAAATGGCATTCAGCCACAGCCCACACCCACTTGGACTGTTCAACATCACTTGAATTTATGATTTTCCAGCATCTCATACAGCTTTTTCTTCTAGAAATGTGCTCTGTCTCCAGCTCTGTTGACACCTAAGATGATGATATCTCCTTCCCATGGTCTTTCCTGAACTCCCTCACCAGATGAGCTTCCTCTTCTGTGAACTCTCCAAACAGCTCATTCAATGGAGGAACTGGGACTAAAACTGTCCTCTTTCCTCTAAGCAGTTGCCATCAAGTTGACTCTGACTCAAAATGACTCCATGTGTGTCAGAGTAGTGTTAGACTTTGTAAGGGCTTCAAGGCTGTGACCTTTTGGAAGTAGATCACCAACCCTTTATTCCATGGCTCATTTGGGTAGTCTTCAACCTCCAACCTTTTGGTTAGCAGCTGAACATGAGCACATTGATTGTTTGCAGTACCGAGTTTTCACTTTCCTATTCTACGGCACTTAACAACAACAACAACAATTTGCCCCTTGGAAGATTGAGACATGTCTAACAAGCCAACAATGGGACTAGAACAAGTCAAGAATGACAATGTGTAATGGTAAACACTTGGTTAATTATCCTTTGAGTATGTATCTAGTTTGAGTATGTATCTAGTTTGTTAGTGAAAATGTCTGTTCAGTCGAGACAACTCTTCCGTTTTGTTTTTTTAAAGGATACCAAGGACCACGCCAGATACTGAGGGTTCAAAGAACAATAATAGCTATAGGATAAGCACTGTACTGTGAACCACAAGGTCACTGGTTCAAACCCATCAGGTATTCCTCGGAAATCCTATACAGAGTCGTCATGAGTTGGAACTCACTTGACGGCACTTGACAACAACAACACTATGTATATAATGCTTATGATATGTCAGACACTGTCCTAAGCATTTTCCATCTTAGGACACTGTCTGACACATCATAAGCATTATATAAATATTGTATTATTATTATCTTCATTTTACTTATGGAAAAACACAGAGGACATTGAGAGGTTAAGCAACTTGGTCAATGACACAGAAATTGCAAGTAACAGACCAGGAATTTGAAGTAAGGCAATCTGGCTCAATGAAAAATAAGAACCAGTCTATTAGCTATCAAATTTTTACCATTTGTAGGCTCTACCAATGGAGGAACATGAATTCCCTCCAGTTCTGGAATCCCAGATGCATTCCACAGAACTGGATATAACCAACAATGAAGTGCAAAGTACATTTCAGGTGAGGATACTGCTGGACCAGCCACGACTGAGACCAGTGTTGAGAAGTGGTTGTCCCAGTATGCACTAGAAGGAGTGGCAATCACAAACAAAGACTGAGTTACCTACTAAATTGCAATGCCTCAGGCAGGGTACTGTTCATCCATAGTGACTGAGGATGAGCCGTATAAAGGAAGCTGGTCTTTCTTTAGGAATTCACCCTTTGTTCTCGTTCATTGCTAATGGTGACTCTAATTGCACAATCTCTCTCTCTGTGTGTGTGTGCGTGTGTGTGTGTGTTGAAGACTAACTGCCTATTAAGAACAGTTCAGAGAACTCGATTTATAAATAACTGTTTAGACATTTCCTTAGAATTGCTTCCAAAGCAACAGATCTAGCGGCAGCAATGAAACTCTGCTGCACTGAAGCCACATGGAACCCTCGCCCAGTGTTAGGATGGTACAGCAATCTCCACAAAGCATCTCTCTAAGGATCCAGGAATGTTCAGAGTAACTCCATCTCAAACACTGTGTGGGTTCTTTTTTTTTTTTTGTAGCCAAATGGGTTTTCTGAGAAAGAGGAGTCTTTAAGAGCTTCTCTGGAGATAAATGAGCATATAATCATCTGCTCTAGGGGGAAATGGTTCCAAAGCTCTGGCATAAATCTGGAAAGTTGTTGCCTTAGAAACAACTAATGTTGTGTAACTCTCTTCCCTGGACAACCATTTAGGGTCTCTATAATTTGCTTGCTTCTAAACCTTTAACCCCAGGTGAGAAATCTTAATCTCTTCCTCAAGTGAGGATGAAAACTCACAATTGTTCTCATTTCCCCAGACATTAGGCAGTTGCTGGTGACTGATCCTATTATTCTGAAGGGGAGTGTGCTGGGATGGCGGAGAGCTTTGACAGTTCAGAGACCAACTGTCTTGCTTTTACTGGAACTGAAGGGATTTCTGGATACAAAATGTTAAGTGCTAAAACCAGAATGGCTGTTCATTCTAGTGGGGGCCCCCCGGGCAGCTTTCCAAGCCACTTCCAGTTCCGTGGCCCCAGCATTCTCTATGTCCACTGCTGAACTGCCCAGTTATTGCACTTTCAAAGAATCCTCCATGGCAGACAGAGTTGCGTTAGAGAAACAACTAGAAACAGTATACACAGCCAGACTCAGTTCATATTATTCAATGCTACTCAATTTATTGGGTTTATGTGGCATTCCTATAAATACATGCCAATGCTCTGGAGGCTCTGAAGATGGGGGATATAAAGAAGAATAGGGTGCAGTCCTCTCACTAGGGGCTTTCAGTCTAATGTAGTCTAATGGGAGTAATGAAGGCATAAATTAAGAACCACCTCTTTGTATAATGGATGTTGTAGTAGAGGTGGCAACTACTTAAGCAGATCAAGAAAGGCTTCAGAGAGGAGGTGATGTTTTTGTGGGAAATTGAAGGATGAGCAGGCAATTTGCCAGCTGAGGGGAAGGCATGCTTCCAGTAGAGACAATAGCAAAGAGAAAAAGGCAAGAAATGATCTGGTCAAGTATGCACTTTGTGGTATATTTATGGAACAGCAGGTCATGGATATAGTTGGAACACAGGGTTAGATAAAAGGAAAGGAGGCTTTGGAGGCAAGGGATAAGAGACAGACCATGAAAATGCAAGTGTCATAATCACTGTTACTTTACTAGCCCATGCAGTTTCCACTCTTCTTCTGATAGTTTTCCCCAGGTGATTCATCCTTACACACGTAGCCTAGCACAGGCTTCCTGGAGTCAGTCATGGTGATCTCATGTCTCTTGTCAATGACTGCTTTAAGAGCTGAACTGAGACCAAATTCTGGCCAAGAAGATGTGAGGAAATGTGTTCCTTTTGAGGATTCCTTGAGAAGACACCCTCTTTTCCTTCTGAAAGTTGCCATGTCTGTGTCTGAGGCAGCCATCCTGTGTCCATGAAGACAGATGGCTTGAAGGCAAGCTGAACTGCTGAGAATGTTAGAGCAGAAAGACGGGAAATGCCTGGAGCATTGTAGTCTTCTTCCCTTAGGGCATTTTGTTATGTGAAGTAAGAAGTTTTGCTTCTTTTTCCCTAGTTATTTTGAATTAAAATTAAAGTCACTGGTGGCTGAAAGTATTTAATTCTATGGCTAAAGCACTCCACTGCCAACCAAAAGGTTGACCATTTGAACCCACTAGTTACAAATATATATATATATATTGGCAGGGGAAAAAGGAGTAAGTCTGCTTTTGTAAAGATTTCTATCATTGGAAACACCATGGGCCAGTATGACTCAGAATCAACCGTTTTTTTTTTTTTCGTGTGGCACTGTATGATAAATGTTGGACTGCTAACCACAAGATCGGCAGTTCAAACCCAGCAATCTCTCCTTGGAAACCCTATGAGTCAGAACCAACATGACAGCACTTAACAACAACAACAACAACAACAACAACAACAACAGTCATATGCTGAAAGAGTTACACATTGGGTTGCTAATTGGGCATCACTTCAAATCCACCAGCTACTCCTCAGGATAAAGATGAGGATTTCTGCTTCCATAAAGATTAATAGCCTGTATAGAAACCCTATACATGGTCAATATGAGTAGAAACTGACTCAATGAGATGTAATAACATGGTATACTGATAAATTTGAGACTTTAGGTGACAAGATAAATGGACCAATGTTGTCATGGATTTTGTTATAGGATTTAGATGAATTTCATAGGGCTTCTGTCATAAATTACCACAAAGTGGGTGACTTAAAACATCAGAAATTGATAGTCACAGTTCTTGAAATCATCAGTTCATTTATTCCAACCTGGCTATTTGTTGATTATCTGGTTCTGGCCTCCAGACTTCCTCGATTTCAGAAGCTTGATTTTGTACTCAGCTTCTGGACATATTCTTGTTCCAGAGGCATGTGACTTGTTTCTAATCTAGTTGACGTCTCCCTACTCTCATCTCTTAATGGTCTCCTTGTGTGGTTCATGACATTAGCTTCTGGCACATGGCTTCAGTGTACTAATAATGTTTGAGGACTATATTCTTGTAGTCATTTTGAGACAAATATACTGGTCAGATTGATTTAAGAAGCTTTAGATTAATTTGTGATAAAGAAACAATATACACCTTCCTCCCTGGCCCCATCCTATTTTATTTTGGTTTTCTTATGACAAGGCTACAAGAAGTTTGTGGGAAAATTCCGTTAACTGTTTTTTTTTACTTGAACATTTTAGAAGCTCCCTTTTACTTTTCAAACACTCAGTGAAGCTATCTTTGTACAGCAGAATAACATCCACTCACCACAACTGTTTGCAGTATGACTGATATTGTTTGGTGTAGGGAGAATATTAACAATCCCTTTAACATTATGTTAAAAAATTACCTTTTCTCTAGAGAGTGAAAATGAAAGAAGGCTCTCTGGCTTCTGCAACTTTCCTGAGAGGTGATTAAGTGCATCAGCCCCAGAGCAAGAAGGAACTTGGAAAGGTAGAGTGGATTCTCTGATGGTTCCTTGTAGGTCTAAAACAGCTTAATACTTAGCCTCTAGGATCACCGAGCTTGAAAATCAGTATGTATAAAATGTTTAAGGAAACAGAAAAGAAGTGGCAATATTACATTTAAAACTGTGGAAGCTGGGAACCATGTAAGGTAGAAACCTCTCAGAGAAGAAAAACTCAATATTTTCCACTAAAATAAGCGATAGAAAAGTGAGGAGACTAAGGTGGAACACTTGAGAGGCTCAGAAGCAAGGCAGGCCTTTTGAGTTTCAGTTTATACAGGTTTCACGGTATTCTTAAAAAATCTTAGAAATGCCGACTGTTAAGGTTCTCTGAAATATCATAACCTTATTGAGTTTATAAAAACAATATAGTTCCTTGCAAAAGAAATAAAGCAGCAAAGAAATGTACAAAGAAGAAAGGAAAAGAAGACACTCTAGATCCACACATAGAAATAACCATCTAACGATTGGCCAACAACACCCTAGGCATCCCTCCATCATAAATACAGGTAGAGAGGAAAACATATGGAAAAACTGAGTTGAGAATATCTTGAGACACAATTTAAACTACAAAATCTTCACTATGTCTAGATAAATCATTGCCGTAGTGTCGATTCTGACTCAAGGCAAGCTGATGTGCAGCCATGGAACTTTGCCTGGTCCTATATCATCCTCACAATCCCGTAGATGCCGCTCTTGTGCTGATCCATCTCACTGAGGGGATCCCTGGCCCCTGTCGCCCCTTTCACCCAAGATGATCGCATTTACAATACATCCGTCTATTTGGCATGTCCAAAGCAAGAGAGTTGAATAATGTTCTGTTGTGATTAATAAGGGCTTCATTGGCTAATTCTCAAGAGTAGCTGGCCAGGCCTTTCTTACTGTCTTAGTTAAAAAAAAAATTCACTGACAGCTGTCTCCCTTGGGTGGTCCTGCTGGTATTTGAAATATTTTCCAGCATCCTAGCAACATGTAAGCCATCATAGCACAGTAAACTGACAGATGGGTAGTGGAACTCTTAATTGTACTTGAATTCTATTTTTTTTTTAATCCTAAAAAAAGTGAAATGAAGCAAGTAACTAAATTAAATATACAAAAATGTTAGTCCCCAAAATATTTCTCTTAAGTTTCAAAAATAAGATTGCAAAATAAATGAAACTATTGGTATTCTTATGCTTTTGAAACTACATGTTTCAAATAGAGGCAATATTTATCAACTACATACTAATAAAAGGGGGGGGTAATTTCATTGCTGCTTTTATACGGTTTACATTTATCTAATATTTCTGTTCTGTTTATTACCCTCATTAACATAGGTTTTTATTTTTTCTTATTTTATCTATAAATGAATTCAGTGCTCACAACCAGTTTTTTCCCTATACTTCTCTATTTTGGAGATTTTCATTTTGATTTGCATCATGGTGGTTGGGTTTCTGTGGCAAGGGGCATTCCCATCACCCACATTTTCCCTCCCTGCCCACTAAGAATCTCTGCATTTGTGGGTTCCTCTTGTTTCCTTCAGAACTTTGGATTCTTTGCTCCCTGTCATTTTTTTTTGAGTGTCCATATTAATGATTTTCTTATTTTTTTTTTTAGCTTCCTGTTCATGTATCAACTTTTCCTGAAATGTAAAATTCTATTTTGAATTTTTTTCCTAAAAAAAATTTCTTTTAAGACATTTTAAATTTTGGGTTTGGTGGAGGTGAGGTTACATTTGCTCTATGTTGTTGTTTAGGTTTTGATTATTTTCTTTTGTTTTCTTCAGGAGCACTGACCATGTATTATTTGTTTTACTTAGGTCTGTCTTCAATATCTATCATTTTCTCTCCAATATTTTAATGTTTTTATTCTTTTCCACTTGGTTTTGTGTGAGTTAATCCTCTCCTCTTAGTCCCTGTTTTCTCAGTCCTGTTTATCCCCTACTATTGACGTTGATGTGACTCTCAGCTGGTAACTTTATTTTCTGAGACCCATAGACTCTTTATCCTTGCCTAATTTCTCTAGTCTTGTGTATTCTCCATCCTCATTCCTTTTTTTCATTTTGGAGTACCTATACCTCCGCTTTTCATAGTTGCTGACTACTATTTATCTTTCGATGGGACTGTCTACCTGTATGAGGCAGGCGCAGGTGACTGAGTTGGAACAGTTACTTTGTGGTTTGTAGCACTGCTTGATGGAAGTTCTCATTCAGCGCAGAGTTTCAGAAACTACTACTGCTACTTAGTCAAAAGTTCCACATGCTATAATCTGGCCTCCACGGCTTTACTGTCCTTTGTGTCCAGCTTCCCTCTGCTGATCTCTCTTAACTAGCATGACAAGTCTTTCTTAACATGGTTTCTCTGAGGTTTCACCTCTTCTCATTCATTATGTGAAGTCAGTCTGGACCTCTATGGGCTATTCCTTATTCATCGTGTGTCCTACCAACCTTCATATAGCTCACGGTTGCAAGCATGTGTCTTATAGTTGTACTTGTTATCACGTGCCATCAAGTCAGTTCAAATTCATAGCAACCTTGTATGGGATTTCCAAGATTGGCTGGTGGGTATGAAATGTTAATCTTGCAGTGACAAGCTGAGCGCTTATTCTATAGTGCCACACCAGGCTGTATGTCGGCTGGCCTATCTGGTGGAAATGTGTAATATTTCAATAACAACAACAACAAAAATGACAAGCTTAATTTCTAATGGTTAAAGAATCAGGGGATTTTACACACAAGCATGGATTTCTGGCTTCTCTTGAAGTATCAAATGTCTGGTCACTCTGAGCTCACATCCCTACTGAACTATAGTCATCTAGAACTGAGCTGCCTTCTCCAACATGCAACAGTCCTCCAATAGTTGCTGCTGAGTTGATTCTGACTCAGTGATTTTGACTCCTGGTAACCCCATATGTATAAGCACAAAGCTGTGCTCCAGAAGGTTGCTTGTGGCCGGTTCTTCAGAAGTAGAGCACCAGGCCTTGAACTTTCATTTGAACACCTATTTATACCACCCTGGTTTTTACCGAGCACAACACAACAGACAGCATTTCCTAATTCTCTTTGATGTAACCTAATTTCTCCCATTTACCTTATATGCCCAAGGAGCTCTGGTAGCGTAGTGGTTATGAATCGGGCTGTGAACCTCAGGGTCAGCAGTCCGAACTACCAGCTGTTCCACTGGAGAAAGATGAGGCTTTCTGCTCCCTTACAGATTTACAGTCTTGGAAACCCTGTATAGGGTCGCTATGAGGTGGAACCAACTCCACGGCACATAACAACAACAACAACCTTTTATGCCTAGCACTTGCAGGATTTGAATGTGCAACCAGTTCTTAATCAAAGGATTATTGAGTAAACCTTTTGGGACTAGGTTTCCACTTAGGAAAAATATCTTTTCTTTTTTTGGTATAAAGTAGGCACACTTGGTTCTCAGGGCTCTTTGGGGTGCTTTCACAACAGTTAGAGAAGTTCTACATAGTTTACAGCAGCATTTCACAATCTTTTCTCATGATTGTCTACTTAAGGAGTCTTTAAAACCCATTGCCATCAAAGTCATCAAGGATTTCAATTTACTTCAATCCATAATCAATGCTCATGAAAACAGCAGTCCAGGAATCAAATGACGTACTGCATCAGGCAAATCTGCTGCAAAAGACCTCTTTCAAGTATTACAAAACAAGATGTCACCTTGGAGACTAAGGTGTGCCTGACTCAAGCAATGGTATTTTCAATCGCCTTATATACATGCAATGAATAAAGAAGACCAGAGAAGAATTGATGTCCTTGCATTATGGCGTTGGTGAAGAATATTGAATATACCATGGACTGCCAGAAGAATGAGCAAATCTGTTTTGGAGGAATGACAGTCAGAATGCTCTTAGAAATGAGGAAGGTGAGACTTCATGTGATCAGAAGGGATCAATCCCTGAGAAGGACGTCATGTTTGGTAAGGCAGAGGGTCGCTGAAACAGAGGAAGACCTTCAACAAGATGTATTGACAAAGTGGCTATAACAATGGGCTCATATACAACAAAGATTATGAGGACAGCTCAGGACCAGACAGCAAGTCAGAACAGACTGGATGACACCTAATAGTAACAATACAAAAGGAGACTTTTTAGAATTTTTTTTTTTTTCAATCATTCTTCCCATGAAATTTTAATACTACCAATAACCAATACTCTGTATATATGTTTCTGTATAGCTGTGCTTCAGTATTAAAAAAAAAAAAAGTATTGGTTTTCACTCTCAAAAATCAACTTTCAATTCTTTACAGGTAACGTTGCCCCTGCTGAGAATGCATGGCTTAAGGTCCTATTTTTTGGTTTCAATAAAGACACACACACACACAAAAACAACCCCATAGCTGCCAAGATGCTAACTCATGGAGACTCTTATTGTCACAGAGTGGAATTGCTCTTAGCTTTAGTTTACAGAAAGAAGCCCTGGTGGCCCACTGGTAAAGCATTCATCTGCTAATCAAAAGGTTGGTGGTTCAAACTCACCCAGTGATATCATAGGAGGAAGATCTTGTTGTCTGGTCCTATAAAGGTTATAGCATAGAAAACCCTATGAGGGTAGTTCTACTCAATCACATGGGGCCATGGTGAGTTACAAATGGACCTGATGGTACCTAACAATAGTATCTTTACAGAAGTGGAATGCCAGGCTTTTCTTCTGGGCTACTGCTGGATGGATTCAAATAGTCAACCTTTAGATTAGTTGTTGTTGCGATTGTTAGGAGCCATTGAGTCTGTTCTGACTAGAGTGCCCGTGTGCAACAAAATGAAACACTATCTGGCCCTGCGTCATCCTCACAATTATGTTTGGTTGCATTGTTGTAACTGCTGGGGACCAGCCTTGACACAATTATTAGAAGAGTCTCGATAGGAGGATGTAGAGTTGGCGAATGAAAAAAATAAAAATAAAATAAAACTAAAAAAGTCAATGGGTCATTTTGAGTATCAGGCAGATGGTAGTAATGGCTCTCTCTGATGACTCTCTCTCACTTTCTGCTGCCTTCACTGCCTTCTGCTTTATTTCAAAAATTGTTGCTACTTATATATATCCTATTTAGAACATACTATGATCTCATAACAGTCACGTACAAGCAGTTACAAATCAATTAAATATTATATTGTTACATCAACGGTACAAGAGGAACACAAGGTCACTAAACAGTCCTGTGTCTCTATACTCCTTAGTTACTCCTTAGTTACCGTGATAATGTCTGCCTTCTGTGAGCGACTCTGTTTCTCTCTAATCCTCCCTAAAATGTCTAGTTAATTTTAAACAAAGTTCTACATCTTAATTTCTAACTTTACCAACATGTATTACTTTCTATAGATTCATTAGTTACAGCTTACAATCAAAAGCATAATTTTTACTATAACTGGTTATACATACAATTGATCAAACAATAAAAACAAGAACATAAAAGTACCCTAAAGTTTCCTAGTTAAGAACAAAGCAATAATTCTCTCATGCTAACAATTTCTCAAAACTTCTAATCAAACTCTTGCCTCTGTTCTCAAGCTCTCACTGCCCTTGACTTTCTCCTAAGCTACTTTCTAAAAGCCTTAATGTCCTTGACTAAAACCACCTAGGCTGTTTCTTACAATTTTAAGCTTGTATTGCTAAAACTTTAGCTAGTGTGGTTATTTCTAATGTTAAAACTTATTATTAATGTAAAAAACAATTTTTTATAATTACATAAGATTGAATATGGTGTGAAAGTTAATGTTAATGTGAAAGGCAACTATTATAAAGTGAGGTTTGTTTAAAGTATCTAATAATTATGCAAGATTTTCTAAAACTTCTTATAGGGAAATCAGAAATAAACTATTTTTCCAAGGGAAAGCTATAAACCACGGGTCCCCTGCATGAGTCATCCTTTGTAGCTTTGCTATCCAAGGGGGGCATTCATTGTCGCTCTGCTAAACAATAAACTTTTCATGCATAAGGCTTCTCGCAGTTCTGTGGCAGGATGGCGTCCGCCCTGTAACCACTCTGTCTATGCTATTGAAGGTCTTCTTTCTTTTTACTGTCCCTCTATTTTACCAACTACAAGAACTGTGTGAGGGCCATGTCTGACTTCCACCAGCTTCAAAAGATGGAAGGAGAATCAACTCAATATCAACCCAAGGCTGATTCCTATGATACAGAGGTCAGACATGCCCCTACCCTGAAACCTTCTTTCTTTATTCTGACATCAACCATCCTTCCCACAGTGCTCTCTGCTTCACATCCATCTTTGACAATCCATTGCAGTGGCCATACAGAATTTACAGCAATACTCACGATTATGGGATTTACTAGGGAAATGAACCAGGTATAATTCAGAATCAGAAACAATTCAAGATGCAGCAGTTCTCCAGTCAGAAATGTCTCTTGTCTATCAGCCTGGCTCTTGTCTTCAGCCTGTCAGCCATATGGTTCCTTGGCCTCTGCCATGCTAGGGCAAGTGTTACCAAGCTCCTTTGGTCAGTCTGTAAATGTCCAAAGGGCACATTCTGTAAGTCAGTCTCCTTCTTGTAGTACACAGCTTTACTCAGTCCATGGTCCTAGACACCTACAGCTGTTCCAGGTTGCTGCCCAGTCCCTGCTTCTGTCACTGCCTCTGCTGTGGCTGCTTGTCTAGGCAGGGATCTCACACTCCACTCATGCTCTTCTTTCTTGATGGTCCTTGAATCATCTGTTTCTGCTTCTGAAATGGCTCCTTTTAAACCTAGTGGCATGGCAAAACCAATCAATACCAGACGTAGAGTTCTGTATACCTTATTTGCATGGCCCCACTCAAATACTTGGTGGGAATTAAGATGCTGGATGATAGCAAAGCCGTATCAAGTAAACTTAAGGTATCATACCTAGCATGGCTATAATCATGTGATAATGTGACCAAAGTATTTGAGGTAAAATCTTGCCAGTCTCATTTCAAAGGAGCATTCTGGCTTAACTTCTTCCAAAACAAATTTGTTCACTCTTCTGGGAGTTCATGGTGTATTCAGTATTCTTCCACATACTATATTCAAGTGCATCAATTCTACAGTTTTCCTTAATCATTGTCCAGTTTTCACATCGATATAAGCTGATTGAAAATGCCATGGCTTGGGTCAGGTGCACCTTAGTCCTCAAAGTGAAAAGCGGTCTTTTGCAGCAGATTTGCCCAATGTAATATGGTTGTTTTCTTGTTGTTTTGACTGCTGCTTTCTTGGGCATTGATTGTGGATCCAAGTAAAATGAAGATTTTACTTAGGTTAATAGTCTTGTGCAAACCACTTGACCCACCCAGGGACTTTTCATTAAAGATAAGAAAAGGTTTTTTCCCCGACAATTTTTATTAGTGTTTTAGTTATCTATGTGTTTTGCAAGGGACGAGGGTAGTAAAATTTCCTTAACATACCATCTTTGACAGAACTATGCATTTCATCTGACTGAAAGAAAAAAAAAAGTTTAAAATACCTTAACATATGTGATACAAATGTGTGGATTTAGTTCTCCTAGTTACTGTATTCATGGTTTACACTAATTCTTTTTTCCCAGTTTTGGTACAAATTTATTCATCATTGAATATTATTAAGTACCTCGTAGTTGCAAGGCACCATGCAAATGTTTGTGAAAGACATAAAAATGTGTGACACACTTTAAAAACTTGTGCTTTTCTCTAGAACCACTCTCAGTACCAAAGGTCTTAAGTTGGGTTCTCCAGAGAAGCAAAACTAATGCGATTTATTTATGCATATATATAAAGAGAAGTTGATACCAAGGAAATTACTCACAATTGTAGAGATAGAAGAGTCCCAAGTCTGGGTCAGCTGAATCAAGATTGGCAGGTAGGACCAACAGGAGTCCCAAGTCTGGGTCAGCAAACCAAGATGGACATGCAGGTCCAAAGGCAGGAATCCCATGTCTGGATGCAGAGCAGGGGAGCAGCACTTGAGCAGGGGCAGCCGCAGGGTCATCAAGGCCTGGATGGGCATGATGCAGAACTAAAGATGTGGAACATGGAAACTGGGGTGACAGGGGCAGATGTGCAGGGCCCTCCTTGAGGAAGGAGCCCACTCTTGGTACCACATGTCTTTGGCTAGGTTTTCTAGGAAAAAAGTGAAACATGTCTATGCATATAAATAAAGACGTTTATTTACAAGGAAATGGTTTACAATTGTAGAATCTCAGGTCCTCAGTGGAAAAGAGAGTGAGAATCCCTCTCATATCCATTATATTGGGAACATGCCACACCCCCAAGGAAGCATCCCTTCAACTGATTGGTTGCTTATAGTCACTCACGGTACAGTTAATTATGCCCCATCTCCATAGGAATAAGAACATCCTAACTGCCAAACCTCTGGAAAAACTTGCCTATGCAAGTTGACGCAAAACACTAACCATTACAGATAGCTAGCTAGATAGCTAGATAGGAGAAACAAAGATTCACTTCAAGGAATTGGCTCACTTAATTGTAGAAGACTGAGAAGTCTAAAATCTTTAGGTCAGGTGAGGAGAAGGCTAAAGATAAAGAGTATTCTGGCAAAATGTCTATATTCTGAACGTAGAACACATCCTAAGGAAGTTCCTTTTTTTGGTCCCAAGGCCCTCAACAACATGAAAGATAATCTAGTCTACTTGAGACTAAAGGATTTAATCACTTGTCCATCACATTAATGATTTATTGTACTGTGGTGCCTTATGTGTTGCTATGAATGATGGAAGCTATGACCCAAGTGACGGGGTATTTTCAATTGCCTCATGTGCGTGTGAAAGTTGGACAGTGAATAAGGAAGACAGGAGAAGAATTTATGCAAATGAATTATGGTGTTGGCAAAGAATATTGAAAGTACCATGGACTGCCAGAAGAATAAACAAAACTGTCTTGGAAGAAGTACAGTCAGAATGCTTCTAGAATTGAGGATGGCAAGACTTTACCTCACGTACTTTGAACATGTTATCAGGAGGGACTAGTCCCTGGAAAAGGACAACATGCTTGGTAAAGTAGAGGATCAGTAAAAAAGAGGAAAATCTTCAGCAGTTGACATAGAAACAGCAGCAATAGGCTCAAACATAACAACAATTGTGAGGATGGCACAGGACCACGCAGTGTTTTGTTCCATTGTACATAGGGTCGCTATGAGTCATAAATGTGGGCACCTAGCAACAACCGGATATCTAAGAAACGAAAGAGTGATTCCATCTTAGGGTTTTCAGGACTGTGTAGTATCTGAGCTGGCTCTTAGAGAGTATGTAGGAATTTAATTGGCAGAGATGGGTGAAGATGGAATTTCCCAGGAGGCAAGGCTATAAGCAAACCAGAGCTCAAGAGATGGACCAAATTAGAGAGGAACTGAAGCTAGTGGGAGCTGAGTCTTCATATGTGGTAGCTGAGGAAGGTATGATTTGAAGGGTATGCTATGCTCACATGAGCAATACTCATTTGAGCCTTATCCTTTGCACAGTGGGTAGTGATTGCAAGTTGCAATTAGGGGAGTGGAGTGATCAAAGCAAGGTTTTCAGTGAGTTGGTTATTAAGCAGGAGCAGTACAGACTGGAAAAGGAGCAAACTGCAAAAGATGAAAACCCATGGGACACCTGCATGTACCGAGTGCTGCAAAGCTATCTCACTTCAATTGTCAGGAATATACCTACAAGGAGGCATTTTTATTTTCATTTTAAGGCTAAGGAAATAAACTCAAAGAGCTTATGAAACTTGCCCAAAGTCCCAAAGCTAATATGTGAAAGAGTCAAAATTAGCTTTCTTGACTGTCTGACTGCAAAGAACAAAGTTTGACTCCTTGCCCCACCTTATGAAGAGGAACTTGGGTCAAGGAGAGCTCATTATAATTATTATATTTTTGTTGCATGTGCCAAGGTAGGAAAATGCACAATTTGTTCAGAATGAAATCTTCATACTTCTAGCCTTCTGAATTTGGAGAGTTTCATAGACTTAGTAAAGGGTTTGAGCCATTTCCTTCAGTTCTAAATTGTGTATTAGGCCCTGAACCAGCACAGTTGTAGTCAGATTTCCCAATAAGCAAGGTAAGCAAAGTAGGGCATTAACAAAACCGGGATATCGGTTGTCCAAAATAATGACCCATAGATGCCAGACAGAGAAAAGTGAGCCACCCAGTGGAAGGAAACTGATAAGGCACCAGTATGTGGCAATGTACTGACTAGAAATGCAGTTCACCTAGATCAGGAGTCCTGACATGGTATGGTGCTGTGGACTTATGCGCTGGACTGCAAAGTCAGTTTGAACTGCAAGGTTGGCGGTTCAAGCTCACCAGTTGCTCCTCAGAAACCCTACACAGAGTCACTATGGGTCAGAACCAATTAGAAGGCACTTAACAACAACAAGGATCATGAATGCAGTGGATCCACATGATAAACACTGGACTGTGTACCACAAGATCTGAGGTTCGAACCCGCCAGCCACTCCACATGAGACAAATAAGTCTTTCTGCTCCCACACATATTTAAAGCCTTGGAAACCCTGTACAGGTCACCATGAGTCAGAACCAACTTGAGGGCTTTTAAAAAAAAAACAAGCAAGGTTGTTTAAGCTATAAAGGTCCTACCACTTCAACACCTTCACTGACATCTGCCTCTCATGTAACTGAAACTTTTTTATCTCAGTGGGTCTCTTGGAAGTATGGAGTCTTGGTGTGGTGCTGTGAGTTAATGTGCTGGACTGCAAAGTCAGTTTGAACTGCAAGGTCAGTGGCTCAAGCTCACCATCTGCTCCTTGAAAACCCTATACAGGGTCACTATGGGTAAGAATTGACTCGGCACTTAACAACAACAAAAACTTGGAAGTATGTAATTTTTTTTTTTTTTTAATAATAAACAAGAGGTGGAGGTGGACTGTCAAGTCAAACTTTTGCTGTATTCATTCAATACGAAAATAGATTTAACACAATTAAAAAAAAATACTAAAGCTGAGAGAACAACTCACAAAATGCAAAAACTAGATTAAGTATTTTTGTTGGTTCTGAGAAGTAATAATATTGCAGCGTTTTCATTGAACAAGGTTAGCTCTCCATGATTTCAGAAGGAAGTGTAAAGATGGATCCCTACAAGTCATTTACAGGGTAGTTGCATAAGTTAAGAGATTTTGAAAAATTTGCACACACTAAAACAAATACTGGTAAATGCTGATTATCAAACAGTTTACCATCACAGAAACATTAGAAAAATACAAATAAATGACAGACATGCTCCAGATATACTGACTGCATGACATCAGTTTCATGTAAGCACACACCACACTGTCATTGACATATGACTCTTGTGTGGAAAGAATGACATACGTGTATGAAGTTCTTTCAGAGAAATTTTTCTTCTTAAATAATGTAGGTAGTATAGGCCTGAGGATGCATGAAAAAATCCAGGAATCAGTGCGGGCCTAGCCTAATGACTTGGAATCCTGGTGTGATGCTGGACCACAAGTTCAGTTTGAACCACAAGGTTGGTTATCTTTTAATTCCAGTTAAATTTCATCATCTTTTAATTCCAGTTTTCCATGAACTTTTTGAAGCCCCCTCACATAGAACTCACATATGCCATTTGAATGGGTGAGTAAGCAGAGAGAGAGAAAATATCTTATGCTTGTTGTTGTTGTTGTTGTGTGCTGTGGAGTCGGTTCCGACTCATAGCGACCCTGTACAGGGTTTCCAAGGCAGTAAATCTTTACGGGAGCAGAAAGCCTCATCTTTCTCCCTCAGAACAGCTGGTAGTTTCGAACTGCTGACTCGCAGCCGATTCGTAACCACTACGCTACCAGAGCTCCTTTAGGCCCTCATATATCTTCTTCTGGCCCTAGTTGGACCTCTCATAACCAATATTTTGTGGGTAAACATTTACATTTTATTTTTTCCTCTCCAAATGTTGTTGCTGGTGTGCTGTGGAGTTGGTTGTGACTCATAGCAAAACTATATAGGGTTTCTGAAGCTTTAAATCTTAATGGGAGCAGTAAGCCTCATCTTTCTCTGGTGGAACAGCTGGTAGTTTCAAACTTCTGACCTTGAGGTTAGCAGCCTGACTTGGAACCACTATGCTACTAGAGCTCTTTACCTATCCAAATGGAGCCTTCCAAACTCTTATCAGAAGGAGGAAAAGGAGGATACATTGTAGATGATGATAAGGAATCTTCTACTCCAACATGCTCAGAACACATGAGCCACCTGCTTAGCCCATGTTTTCACACTGGTGAGTACCAGAGGAGAACAAACAGCACTGGTTGTGGAGTTGCAGTGTCTAACACAACAACCCTTCCTTCTTCTCACTCTACCTCAGAGGCGTGTGTGTGCACACATTTCCCATACCGACAGGGCTGTTAGAATTCAGGCCAAAGGTATCTTATCTCAACCTTGTCCTTGAATTTTTAATTCTCAAGGCTACATATCCAAGTCTTTTATTAAAGTTAAAACAAAACAAAACAAAAAACAACCTCAGTCAGAAGATATGAATATTCACTTAAACAACTTAGGAATACTTTCAAACAGTTTCAGAATAAAACAGGAGAAAGACAAAGTTTTTTTAAAAAGCTAGCTCAGAGGTATTGTGAGAGAATCTTAAAAAAGAGAACTTTGATTTGATTTCTTACAAGTTCCACATAGCTCGGGAGGAGAAAGAGAAAAACGCTGGAGGGTATTCAGGCTGGCGAGTCCTGGCACGGATTCAGGATTTCTCCTGGTTCCACTTGTACATGACTTCTATTTCATTCCTTTCTCAGCCTTTTGTCTGCAAGACTCTCAGTTGAGTCTTGAGTGTTCTTTTCCTGTTTCTTTGCGTCTCATCTCAGTGTAAAAGCAAAGGCCACAGCAATGCAGTGTGTAAGGTGAGGTTGAAGACTTCCTTCTCCTAGTTTCTCCTTCATTGTAGCTAGGCCTGGCAGCATCTAACTTCGGCTATGGAAGTGTTAGATCAAGTATTATTGAACATTTAGAAATCATGACAGTGATGATTAAGACTCATTGTGGATGATAGCTGGTGGCTCTTGGTTTCTATGAGACAAGAGTGTCATAAAATCTAAAACAGTCTTAGGAGTAATGATTGGACCCGAGCGTGACATCTTCGAGTACTAGGTTTGGTTTTGAATATCATGCCGTGGAAATGATAGCAACAGCTTTGATCACATTCCAAGTGCATGAAGACCAGGAGGTGTCTGGAAATCTTAAGGCGTTCTGGATGATCAATCTAGGGAAAAGAAGCCTGAAGTGGTACCTGGCTTCTGGAGTGAGACTATTCCAGGTGGACAAAGACAAACAGGTGCTAGAATTATTTCTATGGAAGGAGTATTTTTTGACAAAGATTGAGTGGGTTGCTGTAAGAGATCTCTGAGATCAGAAATGTTCAAATATATTTGCCTGATGGCCTTCTAAATCAAAGGCCTTGTGATTTTAGGATTTATGAGGTCTTACAGGGGGACCTATGCACATGCAACTGTCAATGTATGGTTGGTGCTTATTTCCTTTCCTCATAATCTCTCTTTAACCCACTCTACTCTGACTTCTGACCCAACTACAACCTGGAGATTCTGTCAAGGCCTCCAATGATGCACAGTCACTCTATGCGTTAAATTCCTGGCCCTTGGATGTAGGGATATGATTTGGTTTGAAATAGTTTGTATTTTGTTATGAGTCTGGATCCTAAACCTAATCACTTTTGAGTTATAAAGTGACCAGAATAGACACAGAGACACATATACAATGGAAGACAGATGCCAAGGAATGCTAAGGAATACTGAGAAATTCTGAGATATTGACAAAGAAAGAATCAGTACAGTGGAGACCCTGATTTGGATAAATTTGCTTCCAGAACTATAAGAGAATAAAATTTTGTTCCTTAAAGCTACCTATTTGTATGACACTGGACTGCAAGCAATAAAGCCCTCGACCACAAGGTTGGTTTGAACCACAAGGTTGGGGGTTTAGACTTACCAGCTGCTCTTGGAAGCCCTACACTGGGTCACTATGAGTTGGAATTGACTCGACAGCACTTACAATGCCAAGTAACTAAGATACACTGACTTTGATGTCCTCTTCTTTGCTAATTCTTCTTTTGTTATTCAACCGTTAAGTTTTGGAGTGCCCCAGGACTCTTTGTAAGATTCCTTTCTCTCTTTGTACAATGCATGGTGGTTCTAGAACTTATCTGCTGCAAGTGAATCACCCTGACCACTCAGATGTAAGTGGGTCCCTGGTCTCTATCACATCAACCTCCTTTATACTATTTGACCTCAGTCTTTTTGTGTATTCATTTATCACAATGAAATTATCTCTCACCTCCCTCACCTCCCCTGAGTAAATGGTAGTATCCATAGGAGCAGAGGCATTTTCTGCCACAGTTGCCAGTGTCTTCCCATCTCTAATATCTCTGAGTCCAGGTTAACTATGTGGGATGTGAGAGCTCCCTGAAAGCATTTGACCTTGTCAACTGTGTCCATGGGCACCACCTACCATCTCTAAGATGAGGAATCCAAGCAACATATCTGCTGTATTCAACTATATTACTTTTGTAGGAGCTTATCTCTGAGTAAATTCCTTGTCTAAAGTCCAGACACATCACGGATCTTTTTTTAGTAGTTTCCCAAAGGAAGAAATTAGATTTAGTATGTTGACCAATCCCAGCCATGGTTCATCTGCTCCTTTATCCAGCTTTTGTCAAGTTGATTCCAACTCTCAGAGACTCCATGTGTACAGAGTAGAAGTGTGATCCATAAGGTTTTCATGGGAAGGACTTTTTGAAAGAAGATTGTCAGGCTTTTCTTCTGAGGCATCTCTGAGTGGGCTTGAACCACTAACCTTTAGACAACACTTAACTATTTGTATACCCAGAAATTCCAACATTCTTCTTTTAGTAGAATTACCAGAGATTCCCTAATACACAATTTCTATTAGTGAGCTAATATGATACCTATAAGGTGACAGACTGTTTCAAATGCTTTGCATGTATCAACTCATTTAATCATTACAACACACCCATTCTGCACATGCGGAAAATGCAGCACAGAGATGCTAAATAAGTTGTCCAAAATCAGAAAGTGGCACAGCTGGTCTTTAACCTCACATTTGAACTTTAGATTTCTTGCTCTTAACTAGTACACTTTCCTTCTGCTCATGGTAAATAACCTGCAAAATCCTCCACTACTGCCCACATGGGAAGAGACTAGGTACCAAGTTCATGCAACCCCCTGCTAGTCATTATCAGGTATTTTTTTCAAAATTAATTATGCGGAACATTCAGTCTCTTGACTTGATTAGTTTATTGTCTTCATTAACTGCATTTCTACCATTTTAGTCACTGTGTTCCAATTATCTGGGGCAAAGAGAGAAGAAATGTTAAATTGTAAGGAGAGACATTCTCCAAAGTGCTTTTTGAAGCTACCATTTTATCTAGGGAACAGATAGTTTCTCTAAATACCTCTCAGATCTGCTCTGACCTTTAGTCATGGGAGGGGTTTCAGAAGTTTTACTAGTACTTTTTGTCAGGAAAACAAATCTTAGCTTGGTTTTGACCCAAACAATATCCCCTTGATTACAGGAAGTTATGACTTAATGAGGCCTCCTGTGTTATACCATCCAACGCCCCTCTTGGCTGTAACAGAATAGCCGGTTTACTGTGTAATTGCTCCATTCTCTGTCTGCATGGAGTCATACTTACCCATAAGGTTCTTCCACCCCATCCTGTCCCCCTGCAAACCTCTCTACATAGATTCAGAAATTCAGCCACATATTCCCAGTGAGGAAACTTCTCCTACTCCAATGATGATGGTCAAATGGCAGGCAACAGGGACAAAACATGTTGCCAAGAACTGAAATGAAATGAATGAACCCCTGCTTCCCAGTTCTCACCCTCTCTGAAGGAGCAGTGGTGTCTGAAGAATCAGGAAGAAAACAGGGACCAGGTAAAACTGATTTTATTGAAAGATACTCAGGGACCCTGGGGGAGGACTATCACCAGTATTGACTCTCCTGCTGGCTACACAGAGGACATACATGGTTGTTGTTGTTGTTGCTAAGTGCCATCGAGTCGGGTCCGACCCATAGCGACCCTGTACAGGGTTTCCGAGGGTGTAAATCTTTACGGGAGTAGAAAGCCTCATCTTTCTCCCGCACCTCTGTGTAGGAAGAATGCTATTTTTTGTTTAAGCTGAACATTCACCTGAACAAATAGCAGATGTTGATGAATATTAATCTGTGCTTAGATTAATGCTTCAAAGTGTCAATTTAATTTCTGTTTTATTATTCAGTCCCTGATTGTAATGAGCTACTTCAGGATGTGGGAGCATACACCTGGCTTGGGGGGCAGGGCTGGAAATCTCTATGGAGGGAACTGGATCTTCAGACTTTTATTTCTTGACATTAGGACAATTCCAGTCAAGCCCAGGTGCCTCTGGAAGTCATCCAGCTGTTCATTGACCTAGTGGAGATCTGGAAACTCCTCAGTGAGAGACACACACATATCCAAGAGCCACTGAACTTCTTCAGAAGAGGCCAGGACCCAAGTGAGTATTCAAACTGGGATGTTGGGCTCCAAGTGGGGCCGACTGCTTGGATGAACACCATGTGGTCTCTCATTGTACTCTAACCAACTTCAGGCCATTTCTTTGGTGGGCTTTTCCAGTTCCTGTGAAATTTTGTTGGTGTCATGGATTGCATTGTGGTCCCCAAAAACTTATGTTGAAATCCTAAACCCTGGTACCTGCTAATGTGACCTTGTTTGGAAGTATGGTCTTTGAAGATGTTATCAATTAACATGAGGTAATGCTGGAGTAAGATGAGTCCTAATTCAACCTGAGCAATGTTCTTATAAAAGAAGAGAAGAAACAGAGAGACATAGGAAAAGATGACCATGTGAAGATGCATCTACAAACTAAGGAACACTGTTAAGCAATGCCCAAGGCTACTAGAAGCTAGAAGAAACCAGGAGAATCTTTTCTAGAGTCTTCTAAGAGAACATGATTCTGTTCACAACGAGTTTGAATTTGAACTACTAACCTTCAAAACTGAGACAATCAATTTCTATTCTTTAATGCCACCCACTTTGTAGCACGCTATGACAGCAGCCCCAAGAAATGAATACCTTTTAGGTCTACAGGGTGAGATGAAGAGAATCTGCTTTTGGAGTCAAGCCGGGCATATGAGAATTTAAATCTCACTGGATTGGACAAATTTCTTGATCTTTCTGATCTTCAGTTTCCTCAGCTGCAAAACAGATCTAATACTACTTTCTGCTGGAACGATTGAGAAAAGCAGATGAAGTGTCTTCACGTCATGACTAGCACAGGACTTGGCACCAAGTAGCATTAAGTAAATAAAGATCACTTCCCCCTTTCCTTCAGAGAAAACCCATTCTCAAATAGTGTTAATAATAATAAAAATAGTAATTTCTTCCTTGTTGAGTTTTCAAATATCTCTCTTCTGTAAATGCTTACTTATCTATGTTACTGGATTACCTAATTCCCAGTTTACCTTGTTAGTGATTTAGTAAGTAAACTTGACATAATGTTTCTATTTCTATTTTTCTACCAGAATAATATAGTGCTAGGATTTTAAAAGAAAGAAAGAAAAAAAAAATGTTTATGTTTATGGCATCATATTCCTTGAGTTTTGTCTTGTCTGTCACTGACCTAGGCTGCTGCTTCTCTATCAGTTGGACAAAATGGATAGATTCTTCTTTCAGAGCAAATGATCCTCGGCAGTCTAGTTTCTGTCCTGCCTCAGATTTGCTGTAGCATTTCATCATATCACTCTTCCTACATTGTCCATGTCTCTCCCCCATATCCAGGTTGTTGGCAGATCACTTACTTAGCCACAAGAACCCTAAGTAGTGCCACCAGGGTTTCAACTTTGTGCAGGATTGCAAGGCCCCCTGTGCTGTTGTGCAAGTTCTTATGGCAGCTATAACAGAAAATACACAAAAGGGTGACTTTAATGGACAGAAATTTATTTTCTCATAGCTTAGGAGTGAAGATGTCCAAATTCAAGACACCATTGCTAGGGGAGGTCTCTTTCTCTTTGCTCTGAGAGAAAATCTTTGATGTTGTTTCTAACATTCTTATGGCTACTTGGATATCTCTAGATGGCATCTCTCTTTCCTACATTTTCCCACATTTGAGTTGACATTCTTCTGTGCCCAATCTGATCTTTTCATACCTTAAAAGTGATTGATTGAACTGTCTAGGTGGAGCTGATGAAATGAAATGCAAATGGTTCACTTGTGATACAATAGTGAATAATTGTTATCAGGACTGATTGTGAGAGTTGGAAATGTAAAGGTAGACGTTTTATAGCAAGGAAGGGAGTGATTAACTCTCCAGTCTAGGAGCGGAGGTCTCTAGGACCATCAACGGAGAAGAGCCAAGAGCGGGACCCTACCCAGAGAAGCAGCAAGGCCCGAGATAGAGGCAGAGACAATGACATGGAGTGATGAAGTGGCTGGGGACTTTGGATCCAGAGAGGGAGAGGGACTGTGTGCTGAAGATTGGGTGTGGGGGAGTGTAGGGGTGGGTTTGTAGGGTATACACTTTGGTTGGTTGATGATGCATGAAGGGGATTGGAACATGAAATCATATACGATAGAATGAATGTAAAACTAAAGTTCTCTCATGTAAACTATCATATAATTCACAATAAAACATTAAAAAAAAGTGATTGATTGATGATACATCCTACACTGATACAGTCTAATTAATATAGCAAATAAATTTCTATTCCCAAGTAGGATTGCATCCATGGGCATTGTTGTTGTTGTTGTTGTTGTTGTTGTTAAGTACCATCCAGTTGGTTCAGTCTCATAGTCACCCTATGTACAGCTTCTGAGGAGCAGCTGGTGGGCTTGAATCATTGACCTTGTGGTTAGCAGTCCAATGCTTATTCTATAGCACCACACCAGCACTTCATGAGCATAGGAATTAGGATTTATAAAACATATTTTTTGAGGACACAATTCAATCCATAGCACTTTTTGTGGATGTTAACCCATTTGTAGATCTCTTTCTATACTTAAATATAGATGACTTTTCAACTTCTGGCAAGAAGGGAGACTAAGTAGACATGCTACAGAGACTGTCTACAACAAATATATGAGAGACCAAATGAAACAGAAATAATTCTGGAACCCTGAGCTTAAAGGAAAGGATAGAGAAGTGGATTGAATACTGACTGGGAGGAGAAGTTGAACAGGGGCAGTGAGAGAGGAAACAGATGGTTTAATTGTCAACTGCACACCTTGAACTACTTTGAGCTGTATTCGATTGAGATAGCGGGATGGCTGGTGGGAGACGATGAGAAAGTTTTGATTCTCTCTTGATCTCTGTGCTTTCCTGGTGACCAGCAATGAGCCCTGCTCTGCCAGAGGGTAGAGCTGCACTGTGTGCGTGAGGCACTGGATGCACCACCCAACTCTGGAGACACATGAACTCCATCTCTTCAGACCTGCAGAATGGGCAGTGCAGGTCCCTGGTCAGCCCTGGATGAGCAGAAACTCCCATAACCAGCCTACCTGTTCCCAGGTGCCTTCTGGACCTGAAAGAGTTCCTTCTGGAAACAAAGACCCTGACCTCATTGTTGTTGTTGTTGTTATGTGCCATGGAGTTGGTTCCGACTCATAGCAACCCTGTACAGGGTTTCTGAGGCTCTAAATCTTTAAGGGAGCAGAAAGCCTCATCTTTCTCCCACAGAACAGCTGGTAGTTTCAAACTGCTGACTGTGAGGTTAGCAGCCCGATTCATAACCACAACGCTACCAGAGCTCCTTCTGACTTCATTAGGGCCCGCACAAATCACTTCCATATGAGATGCCCTGACCATAGACAATACCTTGTTGTTATTGTTAAGTGATATGCTTAGTCATTCACAAAAGGACAAATATTATATGAGACCACTATTATAAGAAGACAATAAAAGGTATTTCTGCTAAAAGAAACATTCTTTGATGGTTAGTAGGGTTGAGAGGAAAGAGAGGGTCATTAATTGACTAGAGGGTTGTTGTAGTTTTGTTAAGTGTAGTCGAATTGGTTCTGACTCACAGTGACCCTGTGAAGGGTTTCCAAAGAGAGGTTGGTGCGTTTAAACCTTGCAGTTAGCAATCCAGTGTTTATCCTATAGCCCCACACCAGGATTCCAAGTTAGAGGGTAAATACATATAAATTGGGTGACAGGGAAGGTAATATACAATAAGAGGGATGTCAGCAAAAAAAAAAAAGTGATGAAGGTAGGGTAACACATGGGGAAGCATTTAGGGGTCATAGGAAACAGAGGTAAATATTGTTATATACACAGTCTTTTGATAACAGTGACCTACAAGTTGATGCATTGATAGGCTGAATAGGTGTAGGAGGGAGAGTGGGAGTACACCCACAAATATGTATATATAGGCTTGACTGAAGATATCTGAACATGGATATTTGCACATGGGCACCTTTGCTGCAAATATATCCATGAACATGGTGGAGTGTACAGGAGACAGAGTTATGAACACTTCTTAGACATTACTTAACACCTTGAGTAAATGAGTTGTTGGACCTGGGGGTTGAGGACCATAGTCACAGGGGACATTGTGGTTAGTTGGTAAAACCTAGTCTGCAAAGGAAATGTTCTATATTCTACTTTGGTGAATAGTTACTAGAATCTTAACAGCTCTTAAGCAGCCATCTAAGGTGCAACTATAGGTCTTGCCCTGTCTAAAGGACAAAAGAGTGATGAAAACTGAAGATGCTTGGAAACAATGAGTCCAACGAACTAATAGAAGATGTGAACCTCAGTCACCACAACCTGAGACCAGAAGAACTAGATGATGCCCTGCTACCACTTAGCAACTGCTTTGAAAGAGATCACATTAGTAGATCCTGGATATAGTGGCAGAAAATGTGAAGCAAAACTCAAAATCATAAAGAAAAAGACCAGTCTTACTGGACAGATAGAAACTAGTGGAACCCTTGGTCATCCTTCAGGTCTGGAACTGAACTCACTAATGCGGCTCAATTTTCAGCAAAACACTAAGGGAATATAGGGGGTATTGCATATCTATTATTTCACTGAACTTTCAAACAGTCTAGGCAGGTAGGTATTGTTATTCCCATCTAACAAAGGAGAAAAAACACAAAATAAATTAAATAGATTGCCTGTCATCTTACAGTAAGTGTCAGAGCTTGTATTTGAACTCAGGTTTTCTGAGTTCAAGTTCATTGAATCAGGTCAAAACTGTACTGGCTCAGTAATAGCTTTTACTTTTTGTTCAACTGTCTTATCTTTGCTCTTGACCCTAAGAAATACTGTCTGACCTTGATCTCTTCTCTCTCAACATTCCCTGCTCACTTGCTGTCTTTGTCTCTGGCGATTTCAGTGACTGAATCTACCCTTACTCTCAGACCATTATACCACCTCCTTTTAGCTGTTTTCTCCCTTGACCTTCTGTTCTTTTCTTTTTCAAGGACTCTTCTCTTCCCTATCCTTCTTTCTGCTTCACTCTCTTTGTTCACTTTAGTCTTTAAACACGGCAGTATTCTGACCCTTGATGTCAATTACCTATACCTACATCTAGCTGTCAGTTCCCATCCTTCCTGCTTATTCATTCCAGACATCCACAAAGCTCCTCACCTCTTCTTCTTGGTTATCCGACATTCTTTTTTTTTTAACTTCCAAAGCCATGCTAATAGTTTATAATGCATTTTAAACAGCCTTAAGATACCACTCAATACTGGAACCGAGCCCAGATCCCTACCTCTGCAGCCTCTTCCAAACATGGCATTGGTCCCTGGGGGACACTGCTTGTTCTTTCCCAAGCATGGAGAGGTGGCCTCCTGCTAATGTTATTGTACGGTACTTGTTCAACAAAACTTAAGACGTCGAGATGTCTGACTGCTCTCCTAATGAGCTCAATGCTGTCCTTGGGAGAACTACTTGAAGTCATTTGAAAGATTACCTGGCTGTGAATTCTGCCTGTAAGAATTGGCTGCCCCAAACTACCACATGAAGGTGATAACCTAGATTATATTTAACCACCTCCCCACACACACCCCTTGCTCCTCCCCCCCTCCCCCCCCAGAGCACTGGTAGCATAGAGGTTAAATTGCCTGGCTGCTAACCAAAAGACCAGTAGTTTGAATCTACCAGCCACTGTCTGAGAGCAAGACAAGGCAGTCTGCTTCTATAGGATTTACAGTCTTAGAAACCCTTTGGGGTTTCTATAGTGTGCAATAGGGCCACTATGAGTCAGTATCAGCTAAGTGGCAGTTATTTGAAAAACCCAGAAAAGGAGGCTTGATAAAATTGAAAATAACCCCCAATTTCAGAACTCTATATTTTCTTTTCTATTATGCATGGTTGGAGTCCAAGGTCAACAGTTCACACCCACCAGCTGCTCCTCAGAAACCCTACCAGGGTTGGAACTGAGCAACAACATTATATACAGTCATGTCCCGAGGGATCTGGTCATCCTCCTAGCTTTAGGCAGTGTCTATATTTAGGAATCCTGGTATGGCACTGTGGGTTAATGCGCTGGACTACAAAGTCAGTTTGAACTACAAGGTCGGTGGTTCAAGCTCACCAGCCGTTCCCTGGAAGCCCTATACAGGGTCGCTATGGGTCAGAACTGACTCAACAGCAACAACAACAATGACATATGCTGGACACCAGTTGTCATGAAGTTGGCCCCATGTATGCTGAAGTAGAATTGGGCTCAGAGAAGTTGGGATGTAGATTTCAGGCCTTTCTTTGAAGGTGCCTTTGGGAGAACTTGAATTTTCAACATCTTGATTATTAGCCAAGTCTAAAGGGTTTGTTGTTGTTGTTGTTGTTAAGGCTCATCCCGTCAGTTCTGACTCATAACGACTCTATATAGGGTTTCTGAGCAGAGCTGGTGGGTTTGAACCACTGACCTTGAGATTAGCAATCCAGTGCTCATCATACAGTGCCATAGCAGTGAAAAGGTTGGAGGTTTAAGTCCACCCAGAGGGTGACTTGGAAGAAAAATTTGGAGATCTATTTCTGAAAAAGCAGCCACCGAAAATCTCATGGAGTAGAGTTCCTCTGGGATGCAAATGGGGTTGCCATAAATCAGAATTAATTTCACAACAACAGGTGGTTTGGTGTATTCTGGAAGATGTCAAATCTAATTCCACTGATGCTTTACCCAACCAGGTGTATGTGTTTAGTTACCTGTCAATCACCTGGTTGTTCTTCAGCAAATCACAATTAAGCTCTCCTCCATCCCTGCTAAGTGTACTCTTCCTCTTGGCAGTCTGAACTTTGATCACTGATGTCATGTCTCCTAATCTACCCGCCCTCATTCTTCCTGCTGTGTCCAATCAGCAAATACTAAGTAACCTGATTAGCAATGCCTAAACTCTACTCCTGTTTCTCACTCATTGTCTCTTCATTCAAATCCAAATGTTGTTGTTGTTGTTATGTGCCGTGGAGTCAGTTCCAACTCTCCGAGGCTATAAATCTTTATGGGAGCAGAAAGCCTCATCTTTCTCCCACGGAACAGCTGGTAGTTTCGAACCGCTGACCTTGCTGTTCACAGCCCGATTCGTAACCACTACGCTACCAGAGAAGGAGCTCTGGTGTGGTTACGAATCGGGCTGCGAACCTTAAGGTCAGCGGTTCGAAACTACCAGCCGCTCCAAAGGAGAAAGAGGAGGCTTTCTACTCCCGTAAAGATTTACACCCTCGGAAACCCTGTACAGGGTTGCTATGGGTCGGAACCGACTCAACGGCACTTAACAACAACAACAACGCTACCAGAGCTCCTTTAGACTTCTTGTAAATAAGCAAAGTGGACCATGCTTTGCTTTGAAGCTTCTGACAGTATCTGTCTGCCTAGGACAAATCTCCAAACTTCATACTTGGTCATTCTAGGCCCTTACAGATCTGACTATAACTGACTTCTCATCCCTCATGCTCTGCCTTTTGGTTCTTTCTTCAATCTTATTTGTACCAAACTCCTGCCAAATGTCTTGGAGATACCACCAGCCTCTGTCTTTGACTAAGTAGCTATTACATGGCATGGTGATTCCTGGCTGAATTATGGGAAAGAAGTATAATATTTACCCAGTATCTATACTGTTTTTATTAGCTGCCACTGAGTCAAACTCCACTCATGACCTCCTTGTGCACAGAGGAGCAAAATGTTGCCCAGGTCCTGTGCCACCAGCCCAATGATGAGTTGTTGGTTGGACCACTGACTAATTTTTGGAAGTAGATGACCAGGTCTTTCTTCCTAGTCCTTCTTAGTATGGAAGCTCTGATAAAGCCTGTTCAGCATCATAGCAACATACAAGCTTCCACTGACAGATGGGCGGTGGCTTTTCATGAGGTGTGTTGGCCAGAATCAAAGCTAGATCTCATGTATCAGTGGTAATCATTGTACCACGGAACCACCGATGGCCTCCGTGTCTATGCTGATAAGTTTTAGGTTGCAAATGTAAGTGTATTTCCTATTGATCTGTGTCTGATGAACAAGGTCAGGAAAGAGTGCAGAAGGGAGGATCCCTATCCTTTTACTAAAAGTCCTGGTAATTTCATTCATTCATTCATCAGGCAATAACTCTTCATTGAATATCTATTTTCTATGAGGCCATATGTAGGATTATCTCTCTCCCTCCTATTGTGCCACCCCTCTCATCCTAAATTCAGCCTGAGGTTATTTTACCAAGTATCAACTCTTCCAGTCAGAGGCCAGAGGATGCATCTGCCTAAATTGCTTTATACGGGATTGAGCACTCCAACTGGAGATTTCAGTGCAACTAATGGTTGTCATAGGGAAGAACAAAAAGGGCTCTTGGACATGCTTCTCTTTAAGCACCCAGGGAACATTTTCTGGCTCTGGAAAGATTGCTTTCACAGAGCAATTTTTGCCATTATCAACTGAGAATAAAATCTACTTTACAAAATTAAATTAGCCAGCCTCCCCTCCCAGGTTCATTTTTCCTCCTTTCGGCTGGTGAAACCCATCTCTATTTACAGGCCGTGTAACCTCTCCTACCTCGTCGCTCACATCATTTAGTAAAATAAAAAAGGCTTTAAAAAAGGAGGCTGCAAATATAAACACGAGTGCAATTAAGATCTCAACTCCATTACATTAATATAACCACTTTGCATGGAGTTCATTATGATGCGCATCAGGGTTTTACTGTTTTCTCCAGCTTAGTACCATTGTTAGTTAGGAGGAAGCATCATGCTATAGGAAAAAATTGCCTCTTGGGTTGGAAAATAGTTTGAATAGAATTCCATTGTGATTAATTAAGCTCACACACGATAAAGTATAAAGAACCAAACAGTTGTTCTTCAAATTGACAGCATACATGGTGAACAAAAAAGATTTATAACACTGTTAAAATTTTCCTGATGTAATAATTTATTATGGAAATGACTCTTTTTTTTTTCTTTTTCTGGAAACATGGTGCGCTCCTTCTTTTTTTTCTATGCAAAAAAATAGAGGCACAAAAGAGAATGAAGAAAATAGGAGAAAACAGGGCTTAATGAACAAGTGCAGGCATGATAATATGGATATAAGCCTTTATTTTCTCTCCATTACCCTCAAATTATTTCCCACAAACATTTCATCAGACAATTCTTCTTTGGTGTCAGTTCATAATAAGTGCTGCCGTTATGAGCAGGGGAAGACATCTTTCTCTCGGGTAACAGTCGTCTTTCCTGTAACTCATTTTCCACACTGAAAAACAGCACCCGACTCCTTTTAGCTCATCTGCTGGCCTCGCTCGGACCTCCATTCCACTCAGCGGTCCTTCAGAAAATAACAATTGTCAGATCTCAGAATATGAGGCAAGCCACATCGGCAGGGCTAGAAACCTATAACTAACATGTCCGCTGTGTTTTGGAAAGAAACATCCTTCTACACTCCTACTGCTTTGTAGTTCTGTCTCCGTATCTCTTTCTTTGTCTGTATCTCTCTGGGTGTCCATCTATCCTGTCTCCATCAGTACATCAATTTCCTCTCTTTAACTCCCATCTTGTCCTGGCTGCCTTCTCTGCTGGAGCTCTCTACTCCATCCTCCCCTCCTCTTAGATTCTGAGGCTCTGGGTTGCAATCAAGATCCTTGAAAGCAAATAAGGAGTGATGGAGCATGTCTCCAGAGAGTGTCTTACATTAACTGGCAAGACTAAGGAACTGCTATTAATGAATATAGACAGCTCCCCAGGGTCAACATGGACTACCAGATAGCACATTCCAATATTCTTCATCATGGAGAAACTCAGTTGGGTCTCAAATGCTGATATCTCATCTGATGGAAGGATGCTTCCAAGGTTGCAGCAGGATCAGGGTGACACTTAAAAAGTTACTTTTCTGGATATGTCAGGTAAGTCTGATCATATAATGCTTGCCCTTTGGTGTCTAACTTATATATCAAGAATAAGAAAATGCATAGGGACAAAAGTTTCTTAGTGATTACCAGAGGATGGAATTAGGAGGAAATGGTGTCATTGCTTAATGGGTTCTGAGTTTCTGCTAAAAAAAGTGTTGCCTCTGAATGAACTCAGGCTCCTGGAGACCATGTGTGTCAGAATATAACTACACAGATTTCAGGGACTGGTTTACCGGAAGTAGATTGCTGATAAGGAGCCATGGTTAAAAAGCCTACCAGCTGCTACAATGGAGAAAAGTGAGACAACCTGCTCTTGTAAAGATTGCTGTTATGGAGGTGGTGAAGTGCTGATGAGTCATACCTGCTCATAGCAACCCTGTATAAGGTGTTTACTACCACTCATCTGTTTATTTGTGTACTGTGGTGGCTTGCATATTGCTGTGATTCTGGAAGTTATGCTACGGGTATTTTAAATACCAGCAGGGTCATCCATGATGGATAGGTTTCAGATGAGCTTCTAGATGAAGAGAGACGAGGAAGAAGGAGAGATGAAGTACTTCTGAACATTTAATCACTGAAAACCTTATGAATAGCAGTGGGACACTGTCAGCATCAGAATATTGAACACTGGAACATGACGAGAGTGCTACAATCCTACTAGATATAGTACCAGAAGATGAGCCCCTCAGGTTGAAAGGCACTCCAAATACAACTGGGGAAGAGCTGCCTCCTCACTATAGAGTTGACTGTGATGACACAAATAGAGTAAAGTCACCCAGACTTTCATTTGTGATCCATAGGACACAACTCAAAATGAAGAGAAACAGTTATAAACATCCATTAATAATCAGAACATGGAAAGTACAAAATATGAATGTAGAAGAATTGGAAATTGTCAAAAATGGAATGGAACACATAAACATTAATATCCTAGGAATTAGTGAAGTTGAAATAGACTGTCATTGGCCATTTTTAATTTGACAATCACATAGTTTACTATGCCGGGAATGACAAATTGAAGAGGAATGGCATTGAATTCATCATCAAAGAGAACATATCAAGATCAGTCTTGAAGTACAACACTACTTGGGATAGAATAATATCCATACACCTAAAAGAAGACCAGTTAATACCACTATTATTCAAATTTACACACCAACCACTAAAGCCAGTAAAGATGAAATTGCAGGATTCAACCAACTTCTTCAAAGAGCTCTGGTAGCATAGTAGTTAGAATCGGGCTGCCAACCTCAAGGTCAGCAGTTTGAAACTACCAGCCATTCCGCAGGAGAAAGATGAGGCTTTCTACTCACGTAAAGATTTACAGCCTCAGAAACCTTGTGCAGGTCACTATGAATCATAACCGACTCCACAGTACTTAACAACAATAACTTCTTCACCTGAAATTGATCAAACATGCACTCAAGATGTACTGATAATTACTCATAATTAGAATGCAAAAGTTAGAAACGAAGAAGAAGGATCAGTAGTTGGACTATATGACCTTGGTGAAAGAAACAATGCTGGAGATCACATGATAGATTTTTGCAAGACCAATGATTCTTCATTGTAAATACTTTTTGAAAACAATATAAAAGATGACTATATGCATGGAACTCACCAGACGGGAGACAGAGAAATCAAACTGACTACATCTGTGGAAGAGATGGTGGAAAAGCTTCATATCATCAGCCAAAACAAGGCCACAGCAGACTGGAACAGATCATCAATTGGTCATATGTTGAAGCAGAAAAAAATTAAAATATGACAACCCATTGACTGAGTAAAGTTGAGTGCCTTTGGGCAGAGGCTGGCTTGCCAAGTGTGCCCTCTGGGCATTTATCTGCAGCGCTAAAGGAGCTTTGAGACACTTTCTCAAACAGAGAGGACAAAGTACCTTGTGGCTGAAAGGCTGAGGACAAGAGCAGTACAGTTGTTGTCATGTCTAAGGTGTTGTCAGTCTCGATATGGTTCCGATTCATAGCAAATTTATGAACCATGGAACAAAATACTGCTCAGCCCTGCACCATTTTCACATAGGAATTGGCCTTGGGCTGATCTGGAATTTGATTTTCCTTCCCCCTTGAGAAGTCCGAAAGGCCAGATTTGACTTTCATGCCATTTTTGCATACATGTAAAATGAATGAAATAGCAAATGTTTTGTTACACACAAAGGGGGCTTTAAAATGTTCCTGGAAAAGTAGAATGAAAAGATAATGGAATTTTCCTGTAAACATTTTGTTACCCCCTTGGATATTTCACCACAGAGGAAAAAAAATGAGTATTTGAATAAGAAAAATGTACTTCTCTTATGACTGTTAATTGTTTATGCTGTCATGGCGCAGTCCTTATGGATACTACAGTATATGATACAGCTAGAGGGAAAGATTGTGTTTAAGGTGGACAGGGACTGGGTTAAGACTTTCCTTGCTGTTTGTTGTTGTTAGGTGCCGTCGAATCAGAACTGCCTCATAGCAACCCTAAACACAACAGAACAAAACACTGCCTGATCTTGGGTCAACCTCACAATTGTTGCCATGCTTGAGCCCATTGATGATGCCACTTGGCCAATCCATCTTGCTGGATCTTCCTCTTTTTTTCGGACCCTCTACCTTACCAAACATGATATCCTTCTCCAGTGACTGGTCCCTCCTGAAAATATGTCCAAAATATGAGAGACTAAGTTTGTCCATCTTGGCCTCCAAGAAGCACTCTGGCTGCACTTCTTCCAAAACAGATCTATTGGTTCTTTTGGCAGCCCACGGCACTTTCAATATTCTCCTCCAACACCATAACTCAAGAGCATCAATTCTCTACAGTCGTCTTTATTCACTGTCCAGTTTTCACATGCATATGAGGTGATTGAAAATACCATGGCTTGAATCAGGTGCATCTTAGTCCTCAAGCTGACATCTTTGCTCTTCAACACTTTAAAAGGTCTTGTGCAGCAGATTTACCTAATGCAATATATTGTTTGATTTCATGACTGCTGCTTTCATGAGTGTTGATAGTTGATCAAAGAAGAATAAAGTCCTTGACAACTTCAATCATTTCTCTGTTAATAATATTATTGTTTATTGGTCCAGTGGTAAGGATTTTTGTTTTCTTTACATTGAGATGAAATCCACACCGAAATCTGTGCTCTTTGATATTCATCAACAAAAATTTTAAGGCCTCTTCACTTTCAGCAAGCAAGATTGTATCACCTGCATAGGTTGTATCATCTGCATATTGCAGGTTGTTAATGAGTCTTCCTCCAATCCTAATGCTATATTTTTCTTCATATAACCCAGCTTCTCGGGCTATTTGCTAAGCATACAGGTAGAATAAATGTGGTGAAAGAATACAACACTGTCACAAACCTTTCCTAATTTTTAACCATTCAGTGTTCCCATGTTCTGTTCACACAACTGCCTCTTGGCCCAGGTACAGAGTCCTCATGAGCACAATTAAGTGTTCCAGAATACTCATACTTCACAATGTGGTCCATAGCTTATCATGATTCACACAATTGAAAGTTTTTGCTTAGTCAATAAAGCACAAGTAAACATCTTTCTGGTATTCTCTGCTCTCAGCCAAGATCCATAAGACATCAGCAATGATATCCCTCATTCCACGTCCTCTTCTGAATCTGGCTTGAACCTCTGGAAGTTCTCAGTCAATGTATGATTGTAGCCATTTCTGTATTATCTTTAGTAAAACTTTACTCACATGGAATATCAAAGAATATTGTCTTATGATTTCCGCATTCCGCTGGGTCACCTCTCTTTGAAATGGACACAAATACAGATGACTTCCAATCAATCAGTTGGCCAGATAGTCATATTCCAAATTTCTTGGCATACATGAGTGAGTGAGTGCCTCTAGTGTCGCCTCATTTTCTTGTAAGATTTCAATTTGTATTCCATCTTTTCTTGGTGCCTTGTTCTTTGCTAATTCCTTCAATGTACCTTGGACTTCTTCTTTCAGTATCATTGGCTCTTGATCATACGCTACCTCTTGAGATGCTTGAACATCAACCATTTCCTATTTGTACCGTGACTGTATATTTCCTGCATCTTCTTTTGATGCTTTCTGCATCATTCAATAATTTGCCCAGAGAATCCTTCAATAACAAAAGTCGAGGCTTGATTTTTTCTTCAGTTACCCCAGCTTCAGAAATGCTGAGCATGTTCTTCTTCCCTTTGGTTTTCTGACTCCAGATCTTTGTACATTTCATTGTAATATTTAGCTTTGTCTTTTCGGGGTAACCTTTGAAATTTACTGTTCAGCTCTTGGACTTCCTCATTTCTTCCATTTGCTTTAGCATCTCTATGCTGAAAAGCAAGTTTTAGTGTCTCTTCTGACATCCATTTTGACCTTTAATTTCTTTCTTTTCTCCTTAATGACATTTTGCTTTCTTCCTGTATGGTGTTCTTGATGTCATCCCACAACTCTTCTGGTCTTCCGTCTTTAGTGTTTAATGTATCAAATCTGTTCTCCACATGATGTCTAAATTCAGGTGGGATATATTCAAGGTCATATTTTGGCTCTCGTGGACTTGTTTTCATTTTCTTCAGTTTCAGTTTGAATTTGTATATGAGCAATTGATAGTCTGTTCCACAATCTGCTCCTGGGCTTGATTTGGCTTTTCCATCGTCTCTTTCCACAGATGTAGTCAATTTGATATCTCTGTATTCCATATGGTGAGGTTCATGTGTATAATTGTCTCTTATGCTGTCTAAAGTAG
>NW_006408540.1:12787720-12802617 GCF_000296735.1 Chrysochloris asiatica | reverse complement strand
ACAGTAAACTCTACTTTGAGGAGGCAGCTCTTCCTCAGTTGCATTTTGAGTGACTTCCAAACTGAGGGGCTCATTTTTTGACACTATATCTGACAATATTTCTCTGCTATTCATAAGGTTTCCAGTGACTAAATATTCAGAACTAGTTCATCAATCCTTCTTCCTAGTCTGTCTTCGTGTGGAAGCTCATCTGAAACCTGTCCACTATGGGTGACCCTACTGGTATTTAAAATACCCATGGCATAGCTTCCAGAATCACAGCAATTCACAAGTCACCACACTATGACAAACTGACAGATGAATGGTGACCCTTGCCTTTATGAGGCACTAAAGGATATTTTCTCTTAAAACCTTTTTGTGCTTTAGAGACCATAATTTTTCTGATAACGAGTCTAATGGGTTAAGACACCAGTGATCATATTTGTTTACTTGAGACATGCAGCTTAAGAAGCAGAACCACCAAATTATTCTGTAAATCCAAAGAGATGAAACACGATAGGAACTTTATTGATTTGGCAAGCTTGGCTTCTCCTTTCAGATTCTTGATAACTGCCTGGAATGAATGTACAACTAGGCCCCATGAACCGACCGCTGCTTTAATTAATGACTTACTCCCCTGACAACCTCACAGGCCTTGTTTTACAAATTTTTCAACATATTAGAATGAATCGATTTTAAACATATGTATATGTATACATATATAACCTAGCTCCAGGTTTTAGACTTACTCATCTACCAAGAATAGAGAAAAGAGATTTAAAATGTTTTTGTGTTTTAAATCGCTGTTAGGTGCCTTTGAATTGGCTCATAAGAGTCAGAACCAGAACAAAACACAGCTGGGTCCTGCTCCATCCTCACAGTTATTGCTGTTTGAGGTCATTGTTACAGCCACTGTGTCGATCCATCTTGTTGTGGGTTTTTCTCTTTATGACAGACCCTCTTCTTTACCAAGCATGATGTCTTTCCCCAGGGATGGGTCCCTCCAGATAACATGTCCAAAGTATGTGATATGAAGTCTTGCTTTACTTCTTGCTTTACTTCTTCCAAGATTGATTTGTTCATTCTTCTGACAGTTCGTGGTATTTTCAATATTTTTTGTTAGCACCATAATACCAATGTATCAATTCTTCTTGGGGTTTCCTTATTCATTATCCAGCTTTAACATGCATTTGAAATTATTGAAAATAGCATGGTTTGAGTCAAGGTTTCTGTAGTCAAAAAGGTGGGATCTTTGCCTTTTCTGGCATGACAGCAGATGAGGCAGACATATTATATGAACCCTCTGCAACAATGTTATGAGAGACCAAATGAAACAGAGATAGACGAAAATTCTGGAACCCTGAACTTCAGAGGAAAGGTTAAAGATGTAGATTGAGTGCTTTCTGGGAAGAGAAACTGAACAGGCAAGGCAAGACAGAGAGACTGACTAGTAAATGGCTGCATCAATGTGACACAACAATCTGAACTTTTGTGAGCAGCTTTGCTAATACAAGGTAGCCTGTCAAAGCAGATTCATACAGGTGACAGAAAAAGGTGCAATTCCTTCTTTTCCCCACTTTCCTTTGGTGACCAGAGATGTGACCAGGTACCACCCTCATCCAGCCCTGTGCAACCTCTGATCTCTGGAAGTTTAGAGCCATGGATTGGGAGCCATGCCAGTGTGAGGTGGAGGCTGATTGAGGTGATTTGGTGTCTGGATTTAAGTGGCTTTATCTCCAGATATGAAAACTTCAGAGCCACCAGAATAGCATTAGTCTAGCAAAAACCCTTATAACCAGCCACCAGGTCCCCAGCTACCCCTAACAGACACTGAAACCAGTTTCATCAAGGGCCTCCAGGAACAACTTTCAGATTGAATGCCTAGAATACAGATAGCATCTAGGCCTATAGGAACTCCATCCAGGACCAGGAACTCCACTGTCACATCCCTCCTGCACCCACTTTGTGAGCGTCTTGGCTGGCAGGAACCCCTAGAGTTTTCTCTCTGGTGTCAATAGTTCAATAAATGCACTGTTTTTGTTTTTTGTTGGTTTTCCTTTCATTGTTTTGTTGTTTTTGTTTGTTTATTCTTTCTTCTCCTCCTCTTTCCAATCCCTTGAATTTTACCCTTTCTATCTCTGCTTTTGTTTATCTTTTCCTGCTCTATTTCATTTCCCCTCTTCTTTAGATCTTTTGTTACTGCTCAATTTTTCTTTTTATCTTCCCCTTTCAGAATTTTCTATGTGGTTTTCAAATTTTCTTCCTTTTATTTTCTCTTCTATAGCTCCATTTTCCTGTCCCTCTCTTCCATTTTTAGTTATATTCCTTTTTTTCCCTAGTTGTTGCCCTTTTTTACTTTTTTGTTGGTTCCTTGTTTGTTTGTTCTATTTTATTTTCTTGTGTGTCTTAAGAGAAAGGGGTTTCTCCTCTTTGCCACCCAATAAGAGACAGAAACCATGCCCATACAGCTCAGCCGCAATCATACCCCCTGCAGCTCTAGCCACTTGGAAAAATCCAATACAAGATCCTATTTCACCTGGTCTAAGGTAGACAGCCACCAACACCAGCCAAACCCACCATAAACTGAGATGCATGAATGGAGAACAGTGTATACTCTTTCATTCTCTGACTATATCCACAAGTGACAGTTGGTGAGAGTCTAAGAACCTATTAACATATAATAATCAATTAAATGCAAATATGACAACACCACAATGCCCCAGGAACAATAGGCAGCTTTAGCCCACATAAAGAAACAAGAGAGAATGGCTCAAACAGTAGACCAAGATGTAGAACCAAAAAAATGTTTCTGAGGAAGAGAAGATAGTGGAACTAACTGAAAAAGAATTCAGAAAAAATATATTTAGGCACTCACTCATCTATATCAAGAAATTTGGAAGATAGCTACCTGGCCAAATGATTGGAAGAGATCCATATTTTTACCCATGCCAAAGAGAGGTGACATAACAGAATGTGGAAATTATCAGACAATATCACTATATCTCTGGTAGCACAATGGTTATGAATAGGGGTGCGAACTGTAAGGTCAGCAGTTCAAACCTACCAGCTGCTCTGTGGGAGAAAGATGAGGCGTTCTGCTCCCGTAAAGATTAACAGCCTCAGAAACCCTGTGCATGGTCACTGTGAGTCAGAACTGACTCCACGGCACATAACAACAACAACAACAATATCACTATGTCTCATGCAAGTAAATTTTTGCTAAGGATAATTAAAAAATGGCTGCAGAAGTACATTGACAGGCTTAGGTAGGATTCAGATGGGGACACAGAGTGAGGGATATCATTGCTGATGTAAGATGAAACTTGATTGAAAGTACAGAACACCAGAAAGATGTTTACCTGTGTTTTCTTGACTATACAAAGGCTTTAGATTGTGTGGATCATGACAAGATATGGACAACATTTCAGAGAACGAGTATTTTGGAACACTTCATTGTGCTCACAAAGAATCTGTACGTAGACCAAGAAGAGACAGTAGTTTGAACAGAACAAGGGAACACTTAATGGTTTAAAATCTGGAAAGGTGTTGGAGTTGCAGTCATTCAATCTGCACGCTGAGTAAATAATTCAAGAAGGTGGATTATATGAAGAAGAATATGGCATCAGGTTTGAAGGAAGTCTCATTAATAACCTGTGATGTACATATGATACAGTCTTGTTTGCTGAAAACAAAGAGGACTTAAAACACTTACTGACAAAGATCAAAGACCACAACCTTTGGTATGGGTTGTACCTCAATGCAAAGAAAACAAAAATCCTTACCACTGGACCAATAAACAACATCCATATAAATGGAGAAAAGATTGAAGTTGTCAAAGCCTTCATTTTGCTTGACCAACCATCAACACTCATGGAAGCAGCAGTAAAGAAATCACTGAAGTATTGAATTAGGCAGATGTGCTGCACAAGACATCTTTAAAGTGTTGAAAAGCAAAGATGTCAGTTAGCACCTGACTCAAATCATGGTATTTTCAATAGCCTCCTATGCATGTGAAAATTGGACAATGAATAAGCAAGACCATAGAAGAACTGATTAATTTGAGTTATGGCATTGGTGAAGAATGTTGGAAGTACCATAGACTGCCAGAAGAACAAACAAATCTGTATTGGAAGATGTACAGCCAGAATGTTCCTTAGAAGTCAGGAGGCGAGAGTTTGTTTCTTGTAATTTGGCCATATTATCAGTCTCTGTAGAAGGACATCATGCTTGGTAAAGTGAGAAGTTAGTAAAAAAGAGGAAGACCACCAAGAAGATGGATTGGCGTAGTGGCAGCAGCAATGGGTTCAGGCATAGCAAGGATTGTGACATTGGTACCTGACAGGGCGATGTTTCATTCTGGTATGCATAATGTTGCTATGAGTCGATACCAACTCTAAAGCACCTAACAGCAACAACATGATGGTTAACTCGTGAGTGGAGGGTGGGAAGCATAAGGAAAAAAAATAAAGTGAATAGAGGTAAATCTTGTTAACTGAATCGACATTGTAATGACAAGAAGTGTATAATGTGTTGAATGTGGGATTGATGATGTGCTCTTGAAAAACCTTCACTCAATTCACAATAAAAAAAGTTAACAAAAAAGTGAGAACAAAACTGAAAGACTTGCTCAGTCATATTTGCTCCTTAGAATCTAGCCTTTTGTTATAAATGCTTGGCTTACCTTCAGACCTGGAACTGAACGCATCCCAGGGGAACATCTTACAGTCTTACAATAGACAGGCCAATAAAGTGAACAGTGAGAAATGTTCCTCTCAGAATAATCAGCCATACATACCAAAAGGACAACATTTCCCCCCTAAAAAGCTCAGAAGTCAGAAAAGGAGGATGATTGGAAACTTTGAAACAGGGAACACCAGGAGGGAGCTGGAAGAATAATGCTGTTAAGTGAGCAGATTGCAACTAATTTTACAAGACAAAATGTATGTAAATTATTGAATGGAAACCAGATCTCTGTAAACATTCAGCCAAACCACAATAAAAATAAAATAAGTTAAAAACAAAACTCTATTCTGAACATTTCTGATTTTCCCTAATAGGCCCCATGATCATGAGTATAGTCTGAGTTTGGTGTGGTCATTGGAATGAAAAATTAAACCCAGTAGAGACAGAGAAATGTGGGAGAGATAGTTGGTGTCAGAATTGCTAATGAAGGTTGGAGGGTTGAGGCATGTCTGACCTCTGCTGCACAGGAATTCTCCTTTCCCCTTATGAAGTCAAAGGAGGTCAGACATAGCCTCCACCTCACTGTTTACAACCATTCAGCTAGTCTTTAACCCTGGAGAAAAGACACAACAAGGGTCACTGGTGTCACAACGACCTTTGTCATGTGGCGAGACGGTGACAAATTCACATATAAACCCTGAATTTTTGCTCACTCACTGAGAGAAAGCAGAGATGGAACTGAGATTCTGTCCGCTTTGGACTTTAGCTGACCTTGAATCTGAGCCATGTTTGAGCCATGGTTAAGCTCTCCTTCTTCCTGAGACTTCCCATTAAAGGTAAAAGCCTGAAGTCTCCAGATTTAGACTCGAACCATTGAACTCGAATTGTAATTGTGGTTGCTGATCCTGATTCTCTGGTTTGAAATGAGTGTTTGGGGGTCTTGTTGTAACTACCTTACAGGACAAACCTGAGCTTTTCCTTATTTATTCCTAAGATCAAATTCTACATGACACTAGTGCTGCTATTTGTATTGTTATTAAAACTATGAGACCTGATAATACAGTGCTCAAGTGCCTTCCTGCACCTGAGAAGTCAGGGGTCAGTGGGAGGAAGATGTCTGCTTCTGCAATGACTGAAGCCTTGGAAACTCTGTGGGTAGTTAGTTCTCTGTCCTACAGCCTCTCCATGTGTGGGAATCAATTTGATGGCAGCATTTATTGGACACTAAAACATCATGCCAAACGCAGACCACCAATTTGTTTTCCAAACCACAAAAGTTCTGATGTTGTAAAAAAAAACAAACAAAAAACCCAACCAAACTTAAAATTTGGAAGCCCCAAAATAAAACATGCAATACTCTTGGCTTGGGGTTTACTCTATTTAACACCTTTGAATAGGGCAACATCTGGGTGTTATCATGGCTTGGCAAGATGAGATGCCAAAATGACAAATTCTAGAAATGCCATGCATTAGGCACTCTTGTCTTTGCCTGTAATTGCCTTAAAGATATAAAAGAGCCTGATTGTAATAACTCCCCTAGTGAAACTATTCTTCATTTCTATTCCGCAAGAAAAGATAACAGGAAGTGGGATCACTCGGAGGGTATGAGTAAGTAGAGAGGGGAGCTTAATCCTTAAATATTTGTGCCCTGCATCTCAAATCAGTCCTCAACAACAGTGTGAAAGGATTACTGGTAATCACACACACACACACACACACACACACACACACATATATATATATATATATATCCTTTAACCTATTAAGTGGAATAATTGTGGAACTAAGATAAGAAGCACCTAACTATTCCAGGCTAGGTGGCCTTGGGTCAGAAAAGCATTCATTATTTATTTCCTAAAGTTCTGTTCTCCAGTGATAGCAATGGAAATTTGGCAGACTAGGTCTCCCCTTGTCAAGCAAGTGAAATAGTTGTTTCATTTTTAATCTGGATCCTTTGCCCTGACAGATAAGTCTAAAGAGTACTGTTACGGATTTGATGGATTGGGCTCCTGGTGATGTTTGTGGGTTAGGGAGACTGATACGGCAGCCAGGAACTATACTCACCACCATGAAGCCCTTTCCAAGCAAAGCTGGTAGAGCCTGCCGTTTCTGAGAAAAGTTTATCTCATACGTGCTTGAAATTCTTGCAGAAGACTTTCGTCTCTAATTTGAGGAATGTGTTGAAGGCCTTTGAGCTATTATGGCTGGGTCTGTTTGACCCTTGGGTAGGGGACAGTGGTCGTTCTGTGGTAGAATTCTTGCCTTCCATAGAGGAGACCAATGAGCCCTGGGAGCCTAGTGGTTAAGACCTTGGTTGTTAGTCTAAAGATCAGTGGTTCAAGCCCACCAGCTGATACCCAGGAGAAAGATGAGGCTTTCTGCTCCCATAAAGATTTGCAACTTCAGAAACTCTATACAGGGTCGCTATGAGTCAGAACCGACTCCATGGTACATAACCACCACCACTACAACAGCCTTGGATACCCCATTGGGTGATTCTACTAATTTCGACTACTGAGTAATGGGTTTGGTTTGGGTTGGATTTATATAGAAGACCAGGGTTCAGTTCCTGGCTAATGTACCACATGGACAGCCACCACCTGCCTGTCACTGGAGGCACGTATGTTTTGCTATGGTGATGAACAAATTTTGGCAGAACTTCCAATCTAAGACAGACTAGTAAGAAAGGCCTGGTGATATGCTTCTGAAAACCAGTCAATTGAAGCACTGTAGCTCACAAGGGTCCCATCTACAGCTAATTGTGTGGATGGGGCATGACCAAGCAACGTTTTCTTGCATTGTTCATATGGTTCCTCATGAGTAGAGGGGCCACTCAATGACAGCTAACAGCAGTAACAACCTCAGTGGGTTGAGTACTTCTGTGCTGTGTTCCATCAGTTCTAGTTGGAGAGGAGCTGCAGTAAACAAGGGTGAATAGGGTATACTTGCATCACCTTCCTATCACATGACTAAATGCCATTTCTGCCAAGAGCCAAGTGAAGTGGCACTTTTATCCTATTTGAATTATCTGCTCTGTGTTGTTGTTCTTATTAAATAACATCAAGTTGGTTCTGGCTCATAGCAGCCCTGTTTAAGGTTTTGGAGGAACATCTAGTGGATTTGAACCACCTACCTTGTGGTTAACAGTCCAGTGCTTATCCTACAGCACCACACCAAGACTCCCATCTGCTCCATGGAGGTAATTCATTGGTATGATTCTGAGTCCCAAGGAGATTTTTCATTTTGACCCCAAAAGGAGTTGTAATTGAATTGCATAAACTGAAGAGTTTTAGCAGAAGTTGATACGGTCTGATTTATATTTAGAAAGAACCAAAGTGGGTATCAGCTGGGGTCCAGTAGGGAGGCAGAAACCACACCAGTAGTTTGATCAAGACAGACTTGATGCCATATAAAAATTAGTTAATGGGTAAGGAGTTCTGGTGGTGCTGTGGGATAAGCATTGGGCTGCTGATGACAGGTTAGCAGTTCAAACCCACTAGCTGCTCCTTAGGAGAAAAATGAGGATCTCTGATCCTGTAAAAAAAATTACAGTCTTGGAAATCCTATATAGTGTTGCTATGAGTTGGGCCTCCTGGTGTGACGCTAAAGGATCAGGATTGGACTGAGAACTACAAGGTTGGCAGTTCAAACCCACCAGCTGCTCTTTGGAAACCCTATACAGAGTCACTGTGAGTCAGAACTGACTCGACGTCACTTAACAACAATAGCAACAACAAAATTAGTTGGAATCGACTCAATGGCAATAGGTAGTGAATAAGTTAAAGTTATATTCCTGCTAAGGAATATAAATTAAACTCTCCAGCACATAGAGTGAAAGCAGAGATGGGGAAGATAGATCTCCAGGCCACATGGAGATCACCAAGAAACAAAGAAGCAGAAGCTGAAAGAGACAAGGACCTTTCCCCAGCGCCAACAGAAAGAGAGCCTTCCCCAGGAACCAGCACCCTGATTTTGGAACTTTTAACTTCCTGCATTGTGGAAAAATAAATTTCTGCTTGTTAAAGCAAAAAAATAAAATAAAAAGAAGAAATAGCATACAAAGAAAGATGGAAAGAGCTTCTAGGGCTCAGGCAGAGCATCCAAGGGAGGAATAAACTAGAACCACTACCAAGACTAAGATTGAGCCCTAACTGGGGAGAGATGAGATGGCACAGTGGCTAAGCTCTTGGCTGCTAACAAAGAAGTCTGTGGTTTGAGCCCACCGTACAATTGACAGCCTTGGGAACCTTGTTGATAAGTGTCCTTGAGTCGTTTCCAACCCAGAGCAACTCTGTGTAAGGTATCCAAGGAGCGGCTGGTGAGCTTGAACCATCAACCTTGCAGTTTAAAGGACTTTGCAATCTGACACATTAGCCCACAGCGCCACACCTGGACTCCTATGGAGACCTTATGAGACAGTTAATACTCTGTCCTATAGGGTTGCTGTGGGTTAATGTGCTGGATGGCAAAGTCGGTTTGAACTGCAAGGTCGAAGGTTCTACTCCACCAGCTGCTCCTTGGAAACCATATAGAGGGTCCCTATGGGTTGGAAACAACTCGATGGCACTTAACAACAACAGCATAGGGTCACTATGAGTCAGAATGGACTCCCTGGCAAAGGGTTAGGGGAGAGAGCCAGTTGTGGTCCAGTGGGAGGCACAGAAGCTCCCTGAAAATAGGGAACAGAAAAATACCTTCTAGGGTGCAGATGAAACTCTCTGGAGGGTGCCTGCCTCACTGGTTTCCTGCACACCACTAGAGCTTCCCCTAGGCAAGGAAGCTGCCCAGCACTTTCTAGAAACACACACCTTCCTTTTGCAATGTCTCTCTAGTGCCCTCTACTGGCAAGGCTTAACATTGTACCTGCTCCCAGAAAAATGCTTACTGGATCCAGCACAAAGCAGGGCAGAGAAGGGGTATTTGATGTTAATGGCCATGGTTGTTGTTGTTAAGTGCCACTGAGTTAGTTCCGGTTCATACTCACTCGATATAGGGCTTCCAAGGAGTTGCTGGAGGGTTTGAACCACGATCCTTGTAGTCAATCCAATGTTCATCCCACAGCACCACACCAGGACTCCATGGAGTAGTCCCTCAACTCGGGTGACACCATACACAATTGAATGAAATGCTCCCTGTTCCTGCACTATTGCCATGACCAGCCGCAGATCAGACTGTGTCTATAGGGTTTTTGTTGGCTAATTTTCAGAAGTTGATCACCAGGACTTTCTTCCTAGTGTTTCTTATTGTGGATGCTCCTATGAAATCTGTTCTGCATCATGGCAACATCTAAGTCTTTAACAACAGATGAGAAGTGACTGAGCATGAGGTACATTGAACCCAATTAAACCCAGTTCTCTCATGTGTAGGCGAGAATTCTATCAATGAGTCGCTGCTGGCCCCAGTAGGAGAACCACACCAGAACTCCAATTGGAGCTTGGAGGTGTAGTTGGTTGTAAATCTTTACAGGAGCAGAGAGCCTCCTGCAGAACAGCTGGTAGTTTCGAACCGCTGACATTAAGGTTCACAGCCCAGCAGCCCGATTCGTAACCAGAGCTCCTTAACTGGAGTGCAGAGATGATAAATTTATACTTAGCACTGCCTGTGAAGTACAGGTTGGAGAAAGGAGAGTCTGAGAGCAGGAGTGGGTGGAACAGTGGGCCAGGTAGGAGGAGAATGAAAATCTTGATCTCTAGGAGGCTGAGGTGGTGCGGACTGAAGGCGGGAAGGTTAAAGAGGTTCCTGGTGTGGTGCTGTGGATTAATGCGCCAGACTGCAAAGCCATTTGAACTGCAAGGTCGGTGGTTCAAACTCACCAGCTGCTCCTCAGAAACCCTATACAGGGTCGCTATGGGTCAGAACCGACTCAGAGGCACTTAACAACAACAACAACAACAACAACAAATAGGGGAAATCAGGAGAATGAGATGGAGATATACCAGAGGGAAGAGTCTGGGATGTTGCCTAGGTTTATAGCTACATAGCTGAGAAGAAGGACAAGAGTTTGAGATGATAACAAATTCCATTTGGGACAAGCCAGTTTATTGCACTTGTAGAATTTTCTGACAAGATTTAGCATTCCCTAGAAAAAGCAGAGAATGAAAATGTGGCAGAGCTACACTTTTCACACGCAGAGAAATGCAATGGAAAACAAATTTCTACCTTGTGAAGAATTGGAGCAAAATTCTCTTTCGGAAATAAACTTTCTTCAAATTCTTAAAAATCTTATGACATTTCAATTAAAACTGTTTTTTGTTTTTATTTTTTACCCTCTACAAAATACCCGAGACTTTAAATTAATCCTCAGTGGGGAAAATACAGTGGATATGTGTATAATTGTCAAATAAGTGAAGCTTCTATATTATCCGATCTAAACCAAACCTACTACCATTGACTTGGTTCCAACATATAGCGTCCCTATATAGGACAGAGTAGAAACCGTCTTAGTTTCTGAGACTGTATAAATTATTACTGGAGCCCTCAGCTTCATCTTTCTCCTGTGGTGCTGCTAGTGGTTTTGAACCACTGACCTTGAAACTAGCAACCCAATGAGTAATCCACTATGCCACCGGGCCTCATTATGCAGTCTAAGAAATCTAATATTTTAAATAAGTATTTTTTCCTGTGTGGCCCTGCAGGATGATGTGCTAGACTACAAGGTCAGTTTGAATTGCAAGGGCGGCAGTTCAAACCCACCAGTCGCTCCTTGGAAACCCAATACAGGGTTGCTATGAGTTGGAACCATGTTGATGGCACTTAACAACAGCAACAACAGTATTTTATTATAGGCTGTCAAGTCCGTTCTGACTCATATTGACCCTGTTAAGAGTTTTCAATGGACAGCTGGTGAATTTGAACCACTGACCTTGCAGTTCAAACAAATGTTGTGGTCCAGTGCTTATCCTACAATGCCGTGTATAGGCAAAAGGAAGGTGGTAGGTTTAATGTGCTGAGGAAACACAATAATTTATTTATTAATTATATTATAAAGATATAATTATTGTTGTTGAGTGCTTCAACTCATAACAACCCTGGACAGGATTTCTGAGAAGTGTCTAGTGGATTTGAATTGCTGACCTTGTAGTTAGCAGTCCAATGCTTATCCTACAGTGCCATGCTTCTAATATTATAATTAAATATATATCAATAATATTAATTAATTAATTCTATGCATTTATCTGGAGTCCTGGTGTGGCACTGTGGGTTAAGGTGTCAGACTGCAAAGTTGTTTGAACTGCAAGGTCGGCAGTTCAAGCTCACCAGCTGCTCTTTGGAAACCCTATACAGTGTCGCTATGGGTTGGAATCGACTAGACGGCACTTAACAAAAACAACAGTACATTTATGTATAAATTATCTATCGATAAATTTCTCCCATAGCTACCAATTCTTGAACCACATGTTATGCCATTTTATTGCATTATCTAGTTGTTTATGTAAGTGTTGCTTCTTCTTCTGTGTTAAGTTCCTAAAGATCTCTGCCTAGAATCTGGAGACTGTGGCCAACACCCAGAGTCTGGAGGGTGAGCCATTGTCTGAATGGTCCCAGAGAACAGAGGATTGTTTTCAAGCCTTGAGAATGAAATGTGCTCTACTGGGTTGTAGACTAGCTTGGGACTTGTGATTTCTCCCACTTGGAATAGGAATGTCTGCCATTCCACCATTGTACTTTAGAAACACATAACTTATAGTCACAGGTTTGTGGTGGAGAGGAATTTTTTCCAGGATGGAATATACCCAAAGTCTCACCTTTATTTGATTTAGGTGATCCATAAGATGAGATTTTGAATTTAGAGTTGTAGCTGGAATAGGAGAAGACTTTGGGGGTGATATGATGAGGTGAATGTGCTTTGTACATGAAATGTGAGGTGCCAAAGTATAGAATGTTGTGAATTGAATTATGTCCCTATAACCTATGCCTTTGTAGGATAAGCACTGAACCACAAGATTGATTTGAATTGCAAGGCCAGCAGTTCAAACTCACCAGTCGCTCCTCGGAAACCCTATGCAGGGTCACTATGAGTTGGCATCGATCCAATGGCACTTAACAACCACACAACAATCTGCACCCTAAGGAACCCAAGTGGATCTATGAGTTAGATGTTGGGCTGCTAACTGCAAGGTTGGGAGAAAGATGAGGCTGTCTGCTCCTGTCAAGATTTATAATTTTGGAAGCCCTATACAGGGTTGCTCTGGTAGCGTAGTGGTTATGAATCAGGCTGCGATCCTCATCTTTCTCCCATGGAGTGCACTGGTGAGCATGAACCACCGACCTTGTTGTGGTTCACAGTCCAGTGATTCTCCTACAAAGTCATCTACTCCCTATCAGTATGGAGTGTGTCTTAAGCCAATTACTTTTGAGACACCAAAGGAACAGATTGGGCATTAAAGCAAGCACAGATGGGGAACGATCTATACCATGCCCCATGAAAATCACCACGGCACCAAGAACAGAGCCGAAAAGATATAAGGCCCTTATCTAACACCCAACAAAGAGAGAAAGCCATTACTAAAGCTGCCACCCTGAATTTAGACTTCTAGTCTCCACAAGGTCAGTGGTTTAAACACACCAGCCACTCCTTGGAAACCCTGTTCAGGGTCACTATGAGTCAGAACTAACTCAACAGCACTTAACAACAACAACAACAACAACAAACTGGAAGCAAACACATCTCTGTTTGCTAAATTCACCCACGTATGGTACCCTGTCATGGCTGCACTAGATACTGAGACAATGACCTTCATGAAAAATCAGTCTAATTTTGCTTTGAGTGGTGGTGGTGGTGGTTATGTGCCGTGGAGTTGGTTCTGACTCATAGCGATCCTGTACAGGGTTTCTGAGGCTGTAAATCTTTATGGGAGCAGAATGCCTCATCTTTCTCCTGCGGAACAGCTGGTAGTTTCAAACTGCTGACCTTGCAGTTTGCAGCCCAATTCATAACCACTACGCTACCAGAGCTCCTTGTAGCTCATGATTTAGTGAGATAAAACAGATATTTTGGTAGACTATTGTTGGCTACTGTTATGGATTGCATTGTGATTCCCCCCAAAGATAGGTTTAAGTCCTACCTCCTGGTAACTGTGAACATGACCTTGTCTTTGAAGATGTTGTCATTTAGGTTTCCAGGAAGACAGGACAAGCATTGGACTATGAACCACAAGGTTGGAGGTGCAAACCCAAGCTGCTATAGAAGGTCTTTATGAGTTGGGACCTATTTGACAGCACTTAAAAACAAACAACACAGGAGTAGAATGGGTCCCAATGCATTCTTAGTGGTGTCCTTATAAAAGAGAAGAGACCCAGACAGAATCAGATAGAGGGAAGATAGCCATGTGAAGTTGCATCTAGAAGCCAAGGAACAACTGGGCTGCCAGAAGTTAATACATAAAAGGATCTTTCCGGAGTCTTTGGAGAAAGCATGGCTCTGATTTCAGAATTTTAGCCTCCAGAACTGAGAGTCAAAACATTTCTGTTGTTTGAAGTTACCCACTTTAGGTTATTTTTTGAGGCAGCTCTAAGAAAGTAATACAGTAACTTAGAGAAATAATCCTTCATCTGTGCAGATCTCTCCATTTTGAATGAGTCTTTGGATTATGATTTGTTGAGTTTATTGTATATTAGTCAGAACTCCAGTCGTGTATGCATGTGAATATCAAATGAACACACATTACGTGGAATTGTGCTGAAGAGGAGACATCAGAACAATCTAAAGCTTCAAAAACTTGACAAGAATGTTGGGAAGATTAACAAGTGAATATTTCACAAGATGCTTTGAAAATAGAAGGTGCCAACAGAGGTGCTAATTATTATTATTAACCCCACAACCTTCTCCTTTTCCTTTTACTGGTAGTTTTATCATGAAACTTTTTAACTTCAAGGAAATCGTTGTTCTTCAGATGAGCATGTTTTATGAAGTCAAATGTTAATATATGCATTTATGGGAAAATTGCATATTTGAAATTGCATTATGCAATTACATTATGGAAACATGGTATTATTTGTATTCTCCCTAGTGGGCAGAAATCTGGCCCCTTTTTCTGTTTTGTACAGTACCTGACAATATGGTACATTTTGCCAGTATGAGCATGATGGCAATGTCTAGCTTGCTGTCTTAGGCTGGATTTTCTAGAGAAACAAAACCAGTGAAATTTATATGTATATATATATATATGTTGTTGTTGTTGTTAAGTGCCATCGAGTCGGGTCCGACCCATAGCGACCCTGTACAGGGTTTCCGA
>NW_006408540.1:12784738-12787469 GCF_000296735.1 Chrysochloris asiatica | reverse complement strand
GGGAGTAGAAAGCCTCATCTTTCTCCCGCAGAGCAGGTGGTAGTTTCGAACCACTGACCTTAAGGTTCGCAGCCCGATTTGTAACCACTACGCTACCAGAGCTATACTGTATTATATTTCACCAAGGGAATAAACATATTTCAACATCAAACCAACTCAGTCAAGTTAACACAAAACCCTAACAGAGTCCATCCTTTGTCAACATGACATCTATACAGCGTATGCATAATCTCTAAATAAAGAACATTGTAATGTCATAATTGTACCTAACGTGTTATAGCAAAAATGCATACGACTGAAAACACACAGGCCCATTTACATCTTATATTTCAAAAATGAACAAAGTAAAACTATTTGATTCACACATACTAAATAAAAAGTGTGTATTCATTTCAATGTCCAAAGGGCACATTCTGCAAGTCAGCCTACAGTCCGCAGCTGCTCTGTTTCTCACCACTATCTCTGTTGTCACCACTCTTCTGGGTCAGGATCTCAAGATTTATACAGGCTCTTTCTTCTTAATGGTCTTACGATCCTTGCTGGTCTGAAGTTTGTTTCATTTCTGTTCCTGAAATAAACGATTAAGTATTCCCCACACCCTTCTAGTTACACATCTTCTACAATTATAGTTTTGACAATTACAATTAATACTGCCAACAATTATAAACTAAATCATAAAATCCTATCAGCATCATCCCCTACCTTCTTTCACCAGACCCATCTGGAAAAGAGGAAAACTACTCAGTAGAAATTCTACCTTACTCACCTCATTCTAAAACTAAGCACATTCATGAAAGCTTATAAACTAGCCATGTCATGCCTTTATAGCTAGTGTCTAAATTACCTGTCCCTATCAACCTAGTGTGGCATTGTGGGCTAATGCGTCAGACTGCAAAGTTGTTTGAACTGCAAGATTGGTGGTTCAAGCTCACCAGCTGCTCCTCGGAAACCCTATACAAGGTTGCCATGGGTCAGAATCGACTTGACGGCACTTAACAACAACAACAACACCCTAGTACACTGAGGAGACAAGTATATTTCTTGCTCTGAAGAATCTTCCATTCTGGTTGGAATTTTGAGCAACTGCATCCATAAACGAAAGTCTAGTCCATCAAATTGTAGCGATGTACACTTGCTCACAGTATCAAACATTGTTATCTTCAACTGGTTAGGTTCTGGTCATCTCAACCCTAGCCATCCAATCTAGGTCAAATGGATACCAGTTGCAAGTTTGGGAGTTCACACAACTCCCAAAACTTCAGACCAGCAAGTTCTTCCTCTTCTCTATCTCTTCTCAAGGTCAATGGGTACCAATAGTATATGTCCAAACCCAGCCTGTGTCTTTGTTGCTGCATTTCCTCCAATTCTCCCAGTTCCACTCAACAAGTAGACTCAGGTGGTCACCACTGAGGATTCTAGACTGCTGGATTGTTCCCTTTATGTTTCAGCTCTAGAAGGGGAGTTTTCTCTGATGGGCAGTGTTTTCTTGCCTTGATGCCTCCAAAACAAACAGTTTGCTTAAAACAGTCTACTTTTTTTCTGCAGATCTTTCTTTCAAATCTTGAATCTTCTGTTCTCCCAGAAGTTCTGGGTTGGTCTGCATGTCTTTTCAAATGCAAATGCACTAACTCTGAAGATTATGGAAAACTTCCAACTCCTCTTTGAGTAAGTCCAATCAAGTATAGGCCAAAGGCAGATTTACAAGTTTTGTAATCTTTGTAATCTTAATTCTCTATACTCATTTCCATCATGCATGTAAGTCAATTTTACAATAGTAGGCAGAGGAAACCAATATCAATAAGGCAGAAAAGCATATAAACCCATTGAAAACTTTCACATTCAATCTTTTCTTTTCCATCCTTAAACTAACTCCATTCATATACATATGGCCTTGGGCCTTTGGCATGGTGCATCCAGTAGGCCTTGGCCCAGTATCAGCCATTCTGTTGAACAACCCTCATATCTGCTGTGTTAGGCAACTCCAGAAGCTGCTTTTCTGCCCTCAGCTGAAGAATTTGATCTCTTACATTCCTTTCGTCCATTGTGTTGTTGTTGTTAAGTGCAGTTGAATCTATTCTGATCCATAATGATTGCTGCATCGGGTTTCCCAGGAGCGGCTGGTGGGTTTGACCTACCAACCTTGTGGTTGAAGTTGACCTTGCAGTTCAATGTATTGTGCTGGACTGTGGTGCCACATCAGAACTCCAAAAATATTTCTTTACCACAGCTGCCAAAACCCGGGATGGAACCAGTGACTGTTAGATCTTCAATCTAATACTTTCCCAACTGAGCTATTTTTACTAACAAGAACCAAAATAATCCATCTAAAAATCAAAAGTTTAACTTTGCATGCCCCTTTGTTCCTTTTCTTACAAAACCTCATGACTCCATGAATCTGGAGTCATTGCAATAAACCCCTCTCCTGATGTTGGCTGCTTAAACCAAGTGGGGACTATGCCTGACTCCCTCTGCCTCCACAAGGGGAAAAGAAAACCAAACTCAAAATCAGCCCAAGGTCGATTCCTAGGAAGTGGAGATCAGACCTGCCTCCACTCTGTATCAATGCCTTTAAAAGCAGTCAGACTTGAGAACCAATTTAGAAAACTCATCCTTGTGATTTTGTTTCATTATCACATATCTTAGGCTGGGTTTTCTAGAGAAACATCACCAGTGAAAATTATAAATGTAAAAATATATGTAAACAGAAGTTTATGCATCCTTTTGCAATTCA
>NW_006408540.1:12748380-12784377 GCF_000296735.1 Chrysochloris asiatica | reverse complement strand
TGTACAGGGTTTCCGAGGGTGTAAATCTTTATGGGAGTAGAAAGCCTCATCTTTCTCCAGCGGAGCGGCTGGTAGTTTCGAACTGCTGACCTTAAGGTTTGCAGCCTGATTTGTAACCACTATGCTACCAGATATATATATATATATGTAAACAGAAGAAATGAGTCACAATTGCACAATTGTTGAGTCCCTGGTCCCCAGAGGAAGAGAAGAGCAAGTTTTTCCTGAGTGTCCATTATATTGAGAGCATACCACATCCCCACAGAAACATCCTTCCAATAGTCAATCATCATAGAGTTAACTCTGCTGTATTAGATTTCACCATGGGAAAAAACACATCTCAATTGCTAAACCATCCTTGTCAAGTTAACACAAAACCCTAACTATCACACTTGTCTTTAAACCTAAAACCATTTGCTTCTGAGTTGACTCTGACGCATGATGCCCTGTGTGTGTCAGAGTAGAACGGCTGACATTTTGGCACTAGATTGCCAGACCAGTTGAGCATGTGTACACATTTGTACCATGCAGGCTTACATTTTGGAGAAGTAAAAGGTATGTTTACAACCCTTGCTGTGACTACAAACCAGGAAGTTCTTAGAGGAAAACCAACCAACCACAACTTAGGTCACTAATGGGATTTGCATTGTAAAAGAATGATCAGTGAAGTATAGAGTCTACTCTACTAGACATACCAACATTATCGGAAATATTTTGGCTCTTCTCATTTGGAATTGCTCTGAAAGACACTTTTACAAAGAGCTCATCTCCTCATGCCCCCCTCTTATACATGGGTAAGACCATGCAAGATCAAAATTGGGAAAAGGAACTCTCAAAAGGAGCACAGAAATATAACATAATTATATTACATAATTTCTCATGTAATATAACACAGAAATTTAAGGCATGAGAAACCCGTTGCAATAGTATAGCACAAACATTCCTTCTGCTATACATACCCACATTGGTGTTTCCATTTGAACAGTCTCTGTCCATTGTAGTTGAATAAGGCAGTAATATGAGAGCAACTTGGTGTTTTTTTTATTCTTAATCTTCTCTTTCTTAAATTTGTAGTACAATTCTCTTTTTTAAAAATGTGGGTTTATTATAAATATTATTAGGGATTCACACCATTAAACAAGTCATACCCATAAAATTTTTGCAAGTAAACCCCTCTTTAATTTGGGCTGCAAGGAAGAGTGCTAGGAGAGCATACCCTTAATATTCTTACAAGGTCTTTTCTCTCAGCTGAGAGAGTCTATGATTCAGGTCATGAGGATTTGTGGAAGGCTTTTTGTAGAGCCAAGAGAGTTTATGAGGCTGTACCCTAAATCTTTATAAGGTTTAATAACAGCACTTTTGATTTGTTCTTTACATTGCTATTGTTATTAGATGCTATTAAGTTATAGCAATCTCATATGACAGAGTAGAAATGTCCCAGAGGATTTACTTAGCTATAATCTTTACTGGGAGTCCTGGTGTGGTGCTGTAAATTAATGTACTGGACTACAAGGAGCTCTGGTAGCATAGTGGTTACAAATTGGGCTGCGAATCTTAAGGCCAGCAGTTCGAAACTACCAGCCACTCCGTGGGAGAGTTGAGGCATTCTGCTCCAGTAAAGATTTACAGCCTCGGAAACCCTGTACAGGGTCGCTATGGGTCGGAACCGACTCGACAGCATTTAACAACAACAACAAGGTCAGCGGTTCAAGCTCACCAGCTGCTCCTTGGAAATCCTATACAGGGTCGTTATGGGTCAGAATTGACTTGATGGCACCTAACAACAACTAAATCTTTACTGAAGAAGATCCTCAAGTCTTTTTCACATGGAGATGCTGGATGGATCAGAACTGACAGCCTTGTGGTTAGCAGCAGCTGAATACTTAGTCTTTGTGCCACCACAGCGCCGTTGACCTTAGTTCTCTGGACCCATTTTACTGGTTGATGTCAAGTGCCATCGCGTTGGTTCTGACTCATAGCAACCCTCATAAGAATTAATAAAAGGTGAGGGGTGAGTTTGAGTCACCAACCTTGTAGTTAGTGTTCCAATGCTTATTCAACAGCGCTACATCAGGACTCTACAAATATCAACATAAGCTTGCAAAATTTTCTATCCCAACCATTGACAGACTTTAGAGCATTTTAGAATTTAGATTTTCTGTTAAACAGGTTGCTTGACATCACTCATCTGTCAGTTTGTTGTACTGTAGTGGCTTATGTGATTCTGGAAGTTATGCCACCTGCATTTTAAATACCAGCAGGGTATACCCATAGTAGATGGTTTCAATTGCGCTTCTAGATTAAGACAGGCTAGGAAGAAGGAGAGGCAGATGACTTTTGAATGTTTAGCCACTGAAAAGCTTATGTATAGCAATGGAACACTGTCAGATAGCACCAGAATGTTAAATATTGAAACATGATAAAGAGTATCAGAATATTGTCAGATAGAGTTCTGCCTCCTCACAGAAGAGTTGACCATGGTGGCATGAATGGAGTAAAGCTTTGGGGACCTTTATTTGCTGATGGGGCACAACTCAAAATATGGAGAAACAGCTGTAAACATCTGTTAATAATCAGAACACAGAATTCATATGAAGTATGTATCTAGGAAAATTGGAAGTTGTCAAAAATAAAATGGAACAGCCAAACATCAATATCCTAGGCATTGGTGAGCTGAAAGGAACTGATATTAGCCAATTTGAATCTGATAGTCATATGGTCTACTGTGCTGGACATGAAAAATTGAAGAGGAATGACATCGCATTCATCATCAAAAAGAACATTTCAAGATCTATCTGGAAGTATAATGCTGTTTGTAATAACATAATATTCATATGCCTACAAGAAAGACCAGTTAATACTACTACTATTCAAATTTACACACCAACCACTAAAACCAGTGATGATGAAACTGAAGAATTCTGCCAACTTCTTCCATCTGACATTGATTAAACATGCAATCAATATGTATTGATAACTGCTAATAATTGAAATGCAAAGGTTGTAAAGAAAGAGGAAGGCTCAGTGGTTGGAAAATACAGCCTTGGTGATATGTGGGAGATTGTATGATAGAATTTTGCAAGACCAATGACTTGTTCATTGCAATTACTTTTTTGAACAACATTAAAAACAACTTTATACATGGACCTCACCACATTATACTGTTTTAAGAAAATAAAGTATGTTAAACAGATCTTTGTTTTAAGGCCCCATTTTACTGGTTGTTGTTAGTGCCATCAAGTTGGTTCTGGTTCACAGTGGGGTTGTAGGGGGTTTCCAAGGAGTGGCTGGTGGGTTTGAACCATCAACCTTTTTATTTTACAGTACCACTGAATTTGATCTTTTCCCCAAGGTAGCTTCTTATTTTGCAAATATTTTTCCCAACAGAGACTGAGGATGATAAATAGCTTTATTTTGAAACCTCAAAGTTCTTTACATTTTCTCTGAATTCTGCTTCAAAATTGAACAATTTATTCTTTATTTAGTTCATTTTATTCCTTTTAGTTATCATAGACAACTAAAACATGGCAGGTGCTACTTTCAGCGTTCTGCATGAAAATTTTCTTGGCTGGATCCACAAGTTAATTAGTATCCATTCTGTTTTCCTTGTTGCTACAGGTAACAGAGACATAATTACTAAATATTCTGCCTATGCATAACTTGGGCTTTCTTTTCTCCAGCTTCCAATAGTAATTTCTTCATTGCCTTCCAATTCCCACTAGGAGCCTTTCTGAAGTTCATCAGAGTTCCAGTAGGATTCCAAATGCCACGTGGTTAGGTTTCTGTTATTGTAGGACTCCACTTCTCGGTACCAATTTCTAACTTCCAACTTACCTCAAGGAATAGTTTTACTCATTGTTCAGTTCAGGTCCTTCTTTCTCCAGCCTCCAATAGTTATTTCTTCACTCTTCTTTTATTCTCTACTAACACAGAAACTCAAACAAAAATCTCTTCCAAGTTATTTCCTTAGGGCCACAAGTACACATTTGATTTGGTCTCCTATATAAGGAGCTCTGGTAGCGTAGTGGTTACGAATCGGGCTGTGAACCTTAATGTCAGTGGTTCGAAACTACCAGCCGCTCCGCGGGAGAAAGATGAGGCTTTCTACTCCCGTAAGGATTTACACCCTCGGAAACCCTGTACAGGGTCGCTATGGGTCGGCTCTGACTCGAAGGCACTTAACAACAACAACATCATTTGGATCAGTAGTTACAGTACTGCATAACCACAATTGCAGTTATTAAAAGTTCATAACCACCAAAGAATCTGTTTTCTTTGAATTAGAAAAAAAATCATAACCAATGACTTCCTTCCTTCCTTCCTTCCTTCCTTCCTTCCTTCCTTCCTTCCTTCCTTAAGACATTTACTCTCTAAGTAAATATGGGTAAAATCAAGCACATAACATTCAACATAGGTATATAGAAAAAATTAACTCTAATTCTTTGTTTATATGAAACTTACATTCTAGTGAGGCACTTATTCCTCAGTTATCCTAAAAGTTAAATGAACCAGAAAATCAATTTGATTATTGAATAATTCAGGGGGAAATTTCAAAGTAAACAAAGTTTGTTTTTGATTTACCTAACTTAATCTATTTGTCAACTTCTCCTCATCTTTGGAAATTCTGTTCCTGAAGTCCACTGTCCTTACATTTCTCCTAAGAAAATTGTCCTCTGCTTGATTTTTCCCAGAAAGTGCTACATGATCTATTCATACTTTCCATGATTTTCTTTCCATTATTAAGGGCATCCATTTTTTTATTCAAGAGTCAGGCAGGCCTTCGTTTTTTACTAAGATCTCTTAAACTCATTTTAAATGATATGATATTGGGCAACTATAGCTTTCTCTTATAAAAATAATAACGTTTCTTTAGGAACTTTCTGGAACTATATCGCCACAACCCAAAGAATGTCCAAAATTATGGCTGGGTTTGTGGTGGACATAAGTGGAGGCAAGTTGGCCTTTCAGCCGACCTTAAGTTTCCATGGCAACTCAACATGACTACGGTACTTCCTGAGATTCTCCACATGACCCAGACCCAGCATGTGCTGCTGGAGGCATGCTTTCAAGAGCAGAAACAACCAGTGGCTGTGAAATCAGATTTATTCAATTTTATTTTTTCAGAACAGATAGGTTTTAAATGCAGACTGGTTTTATACCTTTATACTTTTATACTTTGGAAAACACCTTCCCGCTTCAAGATCCAAAAGAACCTGACAAACTGAAAGGCTTCATGTTGCTGTTGTTGTTGTTAGGTACTGTTGAGCTGGTTCCATCTCATAGCAAACGTATGCACAAAAGAACGAAAACGCTTCCCTGTCTTGTGCCATGATCACAGAGATTGTTAAGTTTAAGCTCAATGCTGCTGCCATTGTGCCAATCCATTTAGCTGGGGATCTTCTCTTTTTTACCAAACCTCCTCTTTACCAAGCATGATGTCCTTCTAGAGGGACAAGTTAATCCTAATAATATGTCCCAAGTATGAAAGACAAAGTCTAGCAATCTGACTTTTTAGGAGCATTCTGACTGTACTTCCAACACATATTTATTTGTTCTTCTAGCAGTCCATAGTACTTTTAATATTCTTCTCCAACACCATAAACAAATGCATCAGTTCTCCTATGTTCTTCCTTATTTAGTGTCCAATTTTCACAGACATACGAGGCTATTTCATATACCCTATTTCACATGCATATGACACACCTTAGTTCTCAACTTGTCATGTTTTATCTTGAACACTTTAAAGAAGTCTTGTGGAGCAGATTTGTCCAATGCAATACATTTTTTATTTCTTGACTGCTGCTTGCATGAATGTTGATAGTGGATCCAAGCAAAATGAAGTCTTTTACAACTTCAATCTTTTCTCCATTTATCGTGATGTTATTAATTGGGCCAGTGATGAGGAATTTTGGTTCTTTACATTGAGGTACAATCTATACTGAAAACTGTGGGTTTTGATATTCATTAATAAATTTTATAAGTCCTCTTGCTTTCAGCAAACAAGGTTGTATCATCTGCATATCACAGGTTGTTAATGAATCTTCATCCAATCCTGATACCACATTTTTCTTCATATACTCCAGCTTCTTGGATTATCTGCTCAGCATAAAGTTTGAATAAGTATGGTGAAAGAATACAACCCTGGCACACATCTTTCTTGATTTTAAACCATTCAGTATCCCCTTGTTCTGTTCTAATGACTGCCTCTTGGTCTATGTACAGGTTCCTCATGAGCACAATTAAGTGCTCCCAAATACTAATTCTTCACAAAGTTTTCCGTAGCTTGTCATAATCCACACAATCGACAACCTTTGTATAGTCAATAAATCACAGGGAAATATTTTTCTTGTATTCTCAGCTTTCTGCCAAGAGCCATCTGACATCAGCAATAATATCCCTTGTTCCACATCCTCCTCTGAATCCAGCTTGAACCTTGGGCAGTTCCCTGTCAATGCACTGCTATAGCCATTTTTGAATTATCTTTAACAAAATTTTACCTGAATCTGATTTAATGATATTGTCTGATGATTTTCTAATTCCATTGGGTCACGTTTCTTTGGAATGGGCACTAGTATGGATTTGTTCCAGTAAGATGGCCATATAACCGACTGCCAAGTGTCTTGGCATAGATGAGTGAATGTCTCCAATGCCACATCAGTTTAAGATTTCAATTTATATTCCATCAATTCATAGAACCTTGTTCTTTGTCAGTGCCTTGTACCTTGTACTTTGTACCAAGTCCAGTGTACCTTGGACTTTTTCTTCCAGTACCATTGGCTCTTGATCCTATGCTATCTCTTGAAATGGTTGAACATTGTCCATTTTTGTTGTTGTTGTTGTTGCAGTGACTCTGAGTATCCCTTCCATCTTCTTAGGATGTGTTCTGCATCATTCAATATTTTGCCCATGGATTCCTTCAATATTGCATGTTGAGGCTTGATTTTTCTCTTCTGTTTTTTTTTTTTTTTTAACTTGAAAAATGCTGATATTGCTCCTCCCTTTTGGTTTTCTAACTCCAAGTCTTCTCACATTTCATTATAATATTTGACTTTGTCTTCTCAAGCTGCACTTCGAAATTTTCTGTTCAACTTTTTTATTTCTTTATTTCTTCCATTTGTTTTAGCATCTCTATACTGGAGAGCAAGTCTCTTCTGATGTACATTTTGGTCTTTGACTTTTTTCTTGTCTTCTTAATGACCTTTTGCTTTCTTTCTATTTTGTTCTTGATGTCATCCCTCAACTCTTCTGGGCTTTGGTCATTAGTGTCTAATGCATCAAATCTGCTCTTCAGACGGCCTTTAAATTCAGGTGGGATATATTCTAGGCCATATTTTCACTCTCATGAACTTGTTTTATTTTTCTTCAGTTTCAGCCTGAACTTCCATATGAGCAATTGATGGTCTGTTGTTATCAGGTGACATCAAGTTATTGTTGTTGTTAGGTGCCATCAAGTTGTTTCTGACTCATTGTGATCCTATGCATGATAAAATGAAACACTGCCTGGTCTTGTTCTATCCTCACAATTGTTGTTGTTGGAGCCCATTGTTGCTGTCACTTTGTCAATCCATCTCATTGATGATCTTCTTCTTTTTCACTGACCCTCCACTTTGCCAAGCATTATGTCCTACTCCAGTGATTGATCCTTCCTGACAATATGTCCAAAGTATGAAAGATAAAGTCTTGCCATTATGACTTATAAGAAGCATTTTGGTTGTACTTCTTCCAACAAAGATTTCTTTGTTCTTCTGGCAGTCCATGGTACTTTCGATCTTCTTCACAAACATCAAATTTAAACGCATCAATTCTTTTTTACTCATCTTACCTATTATCTAACTTTCACGTGTATGTAAGGTGATTGCAAATACAATGACTTGGGTCAGGAACACCTTTGTTCTCAAACTGACATCTTGTTCTTTAACAAATTAAAAAAGATCTTTTGTAACAGATTTGCCTAATGTTTGATTTCTGGACTGCTGTTCCATGAGTGTTGGCCATGAATCAAAGCAAACTAAAGTACTTGACAACTTCAGTCTTTTCTCTGTTTGTCATAATTTTATTTATTGGTCCAGTTGAGAGGATTTTCATTTTCCTTACATTGAACTAAGGTGTAACCCATACGGAAGGTTGTAATCTTTGATCTTCTTCAGTATTTCAAATCTTCTTCCCTTTAAGCAAGTAAGGTTGTATCATCTGCATATCAAAGGTTGTTAATGAATCTTCCTCTAATTATGATGCCAAGTTCTTGTTCATATAATGTAACTTCTTAGATCTCAGCATACCGATTGAATAAGTATGGTGGAAACAAACAAACCTGATTCACACCTAACCTAATTTTAAACCACCCAATATCTCCTTGTTCTGTCCTAATTACTGTGAGCTTTGTCTATGTACACATTCCTTCTGAGCACAACTAAGTGTTCTGAGTTAACGTAGTTAACATATGGATAACATGGTTTGTTATTATCCACACAATTGAATGCCTTTGCATAGTCAATAAAGCACAAGTAAACATATTTCTGGTGTTCTTTACTTTCAGACAAGATCCATCTGATGTCAGCAATGATACCCTCATTCTGTGTCCTCTACTGTATCCAGGTTGAATTTATGTTGATGTAATTCTGCAGCTGTTTTTTAATTCTCTTTAGCAAAATTTTATTTACATGTGATATTAATTATACTGGTTGATGGTTTCTACATTCCATTGGGTCATCTTTCTTTGGAATAGGCACAAATATGGATCAATTCAAATGGGCTGACAAAGTAAATGTCTTCCAAATTTCTTCACTTAGACAAGTTGATGTCTCTAGCACTGCATCAGTTTGCAGGAAACATTCCAATTAGTATTCCATGAATTCCCGGAGTCTTGTTTTGCACCAGTGTCTTTAGAGAAGTTAAGACTTCTTCCTTCAGTACCATCAGTGCTTTTTTTTTTTTTTTTTTTTAAAGTTTTATTATGAATTGAGTGATAGTTTATGTGGGGGAACATTAGGGAACATCAATTCATTTTATTGCAATGATTATAATTCCCTGCATGCTTCATCATTCAACAGTATTTGCTTCTATTCCCTCTGTTTTTTTGTTTTTTGGATGTGCACCACAACGCTCAGGAATATAGAATCATTCAAACACCCAAAGGACACACCCTGCCCCCCGGCTGCCAGCACACATTCCCTCTCACTCCATGAGTTTAGAATTCTCAGCAGCTCCATCTTTCCATGTCATCATTTTTGCCTTCATCTCTGGTGTCACTATGTCTCTGGGTAGGGTCCCACATTCTGTTCCCACTCTTCTCCCTTGATGGTCCAAGAGTCCTCCACTCTGGGACTGTAAGATCAACCACGCACACCTTTTTGCTACATAACTTCTACCTCTACAGTTGCGACAATTACAATTAATTATGATAACAAGTACTCACTGTTGAATCATGAGAGTCTTGTCCCCATCTCCTTTCACCAAACCTGTCTAGACAGGATGAAAACCACTCGGTGGGGATTCTAACTTCCCCCTGCACACTCTAAATCTAAACTCCTTCTTGACAACTTGTAAGCCAGTCATTTTGTGCCTTAACAGCACCTGCATTTTAGGTAGCCAATGTCTAAGTTGCCCATCCCTATCAACCTTGTGTACAGAGGGGATGGAAATGATCCTTGCTGCAAAGATTCTTTCCCTCTTGGTTGGTATTTTAAGCTACTACATCTATAAGTATAGATAAGTTCATCAGATTGAGTGATTTACACTTGTTTTCTTTTTTTAAAAAATTAATTTTTCCTCTTTTCCTTCCTCTAATTGGGTTCTGAATATCCAGTCATTGAAGCTAGGTCCAATGGGCACTATCTGCAAATTTGGGCACCCTTGTGCATATCCCCTCACTTCATATCAGCTGGACGCTTCACTCCTAGCTCTAGCCCTCCATGGCCATGTCCTTGACCATGAACTCAGGAGTCCCCAGGTCCCACCGTACTTCAGGCCAACCAGCTCTCACGGTACTCCAGGTGGAATACCATCAATTCTTGATTACACCAACCAATTCTTTCTGGTACAGTGAGTCTTTGTATTTTTTCTATCTTCTTTTGTGCTTTCTATATCATTCAAGATTTGGCCCATTGTTGTTAAATGCTGTCAAGTTGGTTCCAACTAAAAAAGACCCTGTATATGGTTTCTAAGGCTTTGTGGGCATAGAAAGCCTAATCTCTCTCCTGCTGAACAGCTGGTGAGCTAGAACCTACAACCGTGTGGTTCGCAGGCCAGTATTTATCTGAGAGTTAGCACCCAAAGAATCCTTCAATATTGTAACTTGAGGCTTGAACATTTTCTTCAGTTCTTCCCGCTTGAGAAATTATGAGTATTCTTCCCTTTTGGTTTTCTATATTTTTGCACATTTCATTATAATACTTTACTTTGTCACCTTGAACTGCCTTTGAAGTTTTCTGTTCAGCTCTTTTGCATCTTTGTTTCTCACAGTTGCTTTAGCTTGTCTACATTCAAGTGCAAGTTTCAGAGTCTCTTCTGATATCCACTTTGGTATTTCCTTTTTTTTTTCTGCCTTTTTGATGACCTTATACTTTCTTAATGTGCGCTATTCTGACGTCATCCCACATCTCTTCTGGTTTTGTCAGTAGGGTCTAATGCATTAATCTGTTCTAAAGATGGTCTGTCAATTTAAGTGGGATTAGTCAAGATTATATTTTGGCTCTCATGGACTTGTTTTAATTTTCTTCAGCTTCAGCCTGAGTTTACATATGAGCTATTGATGGTCTGTTCCACAATCTGCCTGTGGCCTTATTTAAATGATGGTTTTGAACTTCTCCGTGGTCTCTTCCCATGGATGCAGTCAATTTGATTCCTGTGTATTCTGTCTTTTGAGGTTCATGTGTATGTTGTTGTTGTTAAGTGCCATTGAGTCAATTCCAACCCATAGCGACTCTGTATAGGGTTTCCAAGGAGTAGCTGGTGAGCTTGAACCATCAACCTTGCAGTTCAAATGACTTTGCAGTCTGATGCATTAGCCACAGTGACACACCAAGACTCATGTGTATAGTCACTGTTTATGTTGCTGAAAAAAGGCAAAATTATATTATGAGATCTCTAGCATGATTTCTATCACCAAGGCCATATTTTCCAACTACTGACCCTTTCTCTTTCATCCAACCTTTGCATTAAAATCACCAGTAATTATCTATACATGTTTAATCAATTTCAGATTGAAGAAGCTGGTAGGTTTCTTCAATTTCATCATCACTGGCTTTAGAGAGTGATGAGTAAATTTGAATAATAGTGAGTGATATTAAGTGGTCTCCGTTATAGGTATATGGATATTAACCTATCACAGCCAGTATTGTGCTTCAATATTGATCTTGAAAAGTTCTCTTTGACAAAGAATGTGAAGCCATTTCTTTTCAATTTCTCTCTCTCAGCATAGTAAACTATTATGATTGTCTAATTCAAAATGACCAATATCAATCCATTAATGAATGCTTGCATTTGTTTTGTTTTTGTTTTTTTCTCATTTTGAATTGTGTACAACTAGCAAATGAAGGCCCTGAGAGCCAAGAAATCAAACAATATAATGTGTTAGTTAAATCTATTGCATAAGACTTCTTTAACGTCTACAAGAGTCAAGATATCAGTTTGAAGACTCAGGTGCACTGACAGAAGCCATGGTATTTTCAATAGTCTCAAATGCATGTGAAAGTTGGAAGACAGCAGAAGAATTAATGCATGTGAGCTATGATGTTGGAGAAGGGTATTGAAAGTACCGTGGACTACCAGAAGAACAAACAAATCTGTGTTGGAAGAAGTACAGCCAGGATGCTCATTAAAAGCCAGGATAGGACATGTTATTAGGAGGGACCAGTCCTTGTAGAAGAACTTCATGATTGGTAAAGAGAAAGGTCAGCAGAAAAAGAGGATGATCCTCAACAAGGTGTATTGCTATATTAGCAACAGTGATGTATCAATACATCTTGTTGAGGATCTTTCCTCAATTGTGAAGATGGACCAGACTGGGCAGTGTTTCATTCTGTTGTGCATGGAGTTGTTATGAGTCTAGCACTACCAACAACAGCAATTTAGAAATGGTCTGCCTCATTTTTCCTAGTCTGTTTTAGTCTGCAAGCTCAGATGGTACTGTCCACCATGGGTGACCCTTGTTGTTGTTAAGTACTGTGGAGTTGGTTCTGACTCTTAGTAATCGTGTATGGAGTTTCTGAGGCTTTTAAAATCTTCGCAGGAGCAGAAAGCCTCATTTCTCTCCCATGGAGCAGCTGGAGGGCTCAAACCATGGATATTTTGGTTCACAGTCCAATGCTAATCATATGGAGTCACTGCACTACCTATGGGTGACTCTACCAGTATTTAAAATACAGGTGGCAAAGCTGCCAGCATCATAACACACAAGCCACCACAGTAAGGAAAACTGACAAATGAATATTGGGAATGGTTTCATCACTACCAACATTTTGGCTGCCAGGGTAAGTAATTTTTTCATCAGTGTTTGCTTGTCATATTTACTTGAAATAAATCTGTCAATTTAATATCTGAAAAAGACTTCCAATCCTGTAGTTAGCTGATGTGGAGTCAGTTCTGACTCATAGCGACCCTATGCACAACAGAAGGAAATACTGCTGGTCCTGTGCCATCCTAACAGTCGTTGCTATATTTGTGCTAATCGTTGCAGCCACTGTGTTAATTGATTTTATTGAGGGTCTTCCTCTTTTTCACCAGCCCTCTAATTTGCCAAGCATGATGTTTTCTCCAGGGACTGGCTCCTCCTGATGATATGTTCAATGTGCATGAGGTGAAGACTCGCCATCCTAGTTTCTAAGGAGCAGTCTGACTGTACTTCTTCCAAGACAGATATGTTAATTCTTCCTAAAGTCCATGTTGTAAGCAATGGTTAGGTTTCTGTGTGAATTCAACTAGGTCAGGCTTTCTAGAGGTTTAGCAGGTTTAGCAGTTGGGATGTGCTTATTCCCATGGTGATGAAACCTAATACAGGCATAGTTAGCTCTGTGATGAGCAGCTATGACTAGCCAATCAGTGCTGGCCTACTCCCAATATAATGGACACCTGAGAGGGATTCTGTTTCTCTTCTGCTGGGGAACTGGAACTTGACAATTGTAAGATAATAAACTTCTCTCTATGTATATACATATACTGGTTTTGCTTCTCTAGAAAACCTGGATGAAGACAGTGTATATTCAATATCCTTTGACAGCACCGTAATACAACTGTATCAATTATTTTTTTGCACTTCCTTATTCATTGTCTGGCTTTTGTGCACATGAGGTGATTGAAAATACTATGGCTTGGGTCAAGTACATCTTACTCTTCAAAGTGACATCTTTGCTTTTTAGCACTTGGAAGAGGTCTTTGGAAGCAGATTTGCCTAGTGGAATGTCATTTGCTTTCTTGATTGCTGTTTTCATGAGCACTGATTGTGGATACAAGTAAAATGAAATGCTTGACAACTTCATTGTTTCCTCCATGTATCATGATGTTGCTTATTGGTCCAGGTGTGAAAAGATGTAATCCCTATGGAAAGTTACAGTCTTTGATCTTCATCTGTATGTGCTTCAAATCCTCTTCACATTAAGAAGCAAAGTTTCTCTCCTATGTCATTTTCATTTATTGTTGCTTATAGTACAGTCTGGAGTCTTTAGGTGGTGCAAACAGTAAAGCAGTCGAGTACTAACCAAACAAGGTTGGAGGTTCAAGTTCACCCAGATGCTCTTCAGAATAAAGGTCTGGCAATCTACTTCTGAAAATTAGCTATTGAACACCCTATGAAGTACAGTTCTAATGTGATCTACATGGGTCACCAGGATTCAAATTGACTTCATGGCCACTGTTGTTGTTGTTATTTGTTCGTTTATGCCATAGTCTGCAAAGCTTGTTTGGACATCAGATGGCATAGTATGAGTGTGAATGTGACTCACTGACAAGATTTTTAGCTCTTTACACATATTGGGGTTTTTATTTGTGAGGATTAAGTAGAGGTACTCGAACATAACAAAGGTCGTCTGTGCCAGGGATGGTCCAAGGCTTGACTCTGTCCCAGGGATGGTCCAAAGCTTGGGATGACACAACGAGCAAAGTGACTGGAGTTCTGTTCTGCCTCTCGCCATCTCTGGGACATTACAACATTTCTATAAACATGAAGTGTTCTCCAGTAAAGGGAACAATTGAAAATTCTGTCATAACACCTTCAAACAATAACTTCTTGATGTATAAAATGCAAATAGCAACATCTGTCCAACCTTCCCAAGCATGACTTGCTGTTGTTAAGTACCATAAGTCAGTTCCGACACATAGCAACCCTGTATAGGGTTTCTGAGAAGCAGTTGTAAGTTTGAACTGCCGACCTTGTGGTTCACAGTCCAGTATTTATCCTACAGCACCAAAACCTGAGTTTACTTATGGTTTTGGCCATCACTGAAGTGGAGATATACCATACATTTCTGAGGAGTTTCTGCAATCTTAAACAAAAATATGTTCCTGTAATCAGGTTGAGCAGACTGTCTAACTCAGCTTGAGTTCCTGCTGGTGGTCAAGAAAAGTTGCTTTTATATGCTTTTCTGAGAGCAATTTGAGAACCAGAGACAGGAAGGGACATCCCTTTGTACTTGTGTTGCTACCTGGAAGGATTGTTATTTCTCTTGTTTTGAAGGAATAAAAATAGAATCTAAAAATGTTCCCTTTCTCTGGGAGTAGTTAGGTGTGAAACAGCTTAAAATCACCATCTAAACAGTTATGACAAAGCAACCTCCTTTTTTCAAGGAGGGAAGGTATAATCCTATTATCTTTGCGCGGTTATCAGCACTACTTGGAAATCCAATTAGCACAGCTAATCACCATGGGTTCCTCTCATACTTAGCTGGCAAACAGCTAAGTCTAATTAATACTTTGGTGGAGTAGACACATTTCTAAGTAAAATTCTGATTTGGGGCTTGTTTCATTGCAAATGGACAATATCTAAAGAGGAACAAGAGAAAGAATTCTGTATGAATCTGACAAAATAAGCTTTTTAAATGATCGTTTTAAATTTGAAAGGAAGTAGAAATGTCAGAGAGAAAGAGGTTACTCAATGGCCAGTCAAAGCCGTATTTCTCATCCATTTATTGGTTTTAAAAAAAAAATCTATAAAGTGGGGGAAACATTATTCATCTAAACTCAGATTTGTCAAGAGATTCATGACCATCAGACTCTTTAAGAATGATTCATTTGCTAGAAACAGGAAAAAATATTATTAATAACCTGGGCTTCTGTGCTTTTTAATTCAAATGGCTTAGAGCCAGTGGTCTCTGGCAAGTCCATTACAATTGCCTGGGTGATCTCCAGGCAAAATAATAGCTTCTCTGTGCCAGTAGACATTTTAAATGGAGATGGACTTGGCTTGGGGGCCCATGTGATATAAATGGTTAATACGCTTAACTGTTAACTAAAAGGTTGGATGTTCAATGCTGTCCAGAGGTGCCTTGGAAGAGAGGCCTGGAAATCTACTTACCAAAAACCAGCTATTGAAACCACTATGGAGAGCAGTTCTACTCTGACATAGGATTTCCATAGCTGAAATGGAATCAAGGGCAACTGGTTTGGATTTGAATTTGAGGTTGGATTCATGGGCAGCCCTGTTCCTCCAAGCAGAAATTCCTTATTAGCATCTGTTCCCCAATTTCAGAGTCCCTCCTACCATCTCCTCTCCTACTGAGGTCCTTGAGAGTGGGTGTGGGTCAGCTTCATATGAGGAAGCAAAGCTTAATCATCTGCCCAAATGAGCCATTCAATGGTCTACACATATGGTATAGGAAGAGGCAGATTTGCTTACAACTTAGTCAAATCCAGCGTGACTACCAAAACATCCATTCAGATGACTGGTAGCTTTTATCTCTTCTATGTCTAAAGAAAAGTACCACAATGTTAATATTATTAACCCAGGTTGTTGTTAAGTGTCATCCAGTTAGTTCCAACTCACAGCAATCCTATATCAGAATCCCGAAGAGCAGCAGATAGGTTGAACTGCCAACTTTGCCATTTATCTTACAGTGCCACACCAGGACTGCAACTCAAGGAGAAAAGATCTGATTTTCTTTTAGGACTCTTTCCAAAGTCCTAGTGGATTCCTACACGTATGTGTGCAAATAATTTGCTTATAATTAAGCAATTGCTTTGTTTTCTCCCTTTGAAAAAAGTCTGTATTTACAGCAACTACCAGACTTTCTAAACCAGAAAAGGCTGGAGAGAAGAATAAAGAGTTTTCCATTTCTTTGGTTTGGAGCTCAAGCCTTGGCTAAGTAATGGTCTGGGAAAAGGGGACACTTATTTTAAAGACAAGAATTCTGTGTTTAATTTTTGAGACTATGAAAGAGCTGAATGTTTATTTAGGAAGGGATTTGAAACCCTTTGTAGGCTTTTTGAGTTTGTCAGACAAAGGCAAGCCACACCACCATTCTTAGGCAAAGTAGTTCCGCAACTGGGTCTCACAGAAGCCAGGAGCCGCTCCCCAATGTGTAAGCATTATTCTGTATAATTATGGATATTTTCCCTTCCAAAAAAAAAATTTTTTTTTTCTAGAAGCTGATATTTCAAAGGCTTTCAATTCTGTGTGTCATTATCAAATAATCTTTTTTGTACTAGGGTGTTTATTATTGGATTGCAACAAGGATAAAGCTCTAGGGGTTTTTGTCTCCTTTGGTATGCTAATTAGCCAGTTTCCTTTTGATCTTTTTTTCTTACTGAAAAGAGTGAAAAGCTATCTCAGTAGGGAATCTTAGTGCTGTGTATTCATTCCCTCATCTCCATAATCTGAGGATCAGAGGAAGACAACAATTTCATCATTCAATGAGAAGCTATGAGAAGCTTGCCTTAGAATGCACACTCCTTCAATGATTCCACTGGTTCTGGGAGCTGGGCACCAAGGAAGGAGAAGTAGAGGGACATGTGAGCTCAGTCTACTTTATTTCTTCTTCAAGCATTCAGTACCTGCAAGTCCAAGTCATTTTACCTGATTTTCAACTTTTAGATTTCTTTCTTCTAGTGATATATTCTTAGAGACAATGACTGTGTATTTAGTTTGAGGAAAAGGGTCTGGATAGCAGGAAAAATTATACTGCTGACAAAATCTGTTAGACTACGAAGCAGCTTTCCAAAGGGCATAGTGAATTCACATATGCAGAGAAGCTGGAGGAAACACAATGGCTGGTCTGGGTTGGATGCATGTATTTGTGTGTTAGACTCTGCTGATGGATGGGGGAAATAAGCTATTATTAGTTTGGTCATTACTGTAATTATCACTATCCATCTTTTTATTAAGACCTAAGGGTTTGTATGCTGAGCAAATGACCTGAGAAGCTAGATTATATGAAGAAGAGCATAGCATCTGATCAGAGGAAGACTTGCTAACAACCTGCGATATGTAGATGATACATTCTTGCTTGCTGAAATCAAAAGGACATAAAATACCTATGAAGATCAAAGACCACACAACCTTTAGTATGGAGTGCACTTCAATGCAAAGAAAAGGAGAAACAGTTGAAATTGTGAAAGACTTCATTTTGCTTGGATCCACAATCAACACTCATGGAAGCAACAGTCAAAAAAATCAAGTGGTGTATTGCGTTAGACAAATCTGTTGCATAAGACCTCTTTGAGAGCAAAGATATCACTTTGGGCACCAATATGTGCCTGATCCAAGTCATGGTATTTTTAGTTGCCTCATGCATGTGAAAGTTGGACAATGAATAATGAAGACCATAAAAGAATTAATGCATTTGAGTGTTGGAGAAGAATATTCAAAACACCATGTACTGGCAGAAGAACAAACAAATCTGTGTTGGAAGAAGTACAGTGAGAACACTCCTTAGAAGCCAGAATAGTGAGAGTTTGTCTCTCATGCTTTCGACATATTATCAGGAGGGACCAAAACCTTGAGAAGGACATTATGCTTGGGAAAGTGGAAGGTTAGTAAAAAAGACCCCCAAAGAGGTAGATTTGTACAGTGATAGTAGCAATGGGCTTAAGCAGAACAGAAATTGTGAGGATGACAAAGGACTGGGCAGTGGTTCATTCTCTGTGCATAAGGCACTATGAATTGAAAGTGACTCCACAGCATTTAACAACAGCAACAGGGGTTTGAGGCAAAATCTGGGATGTTGAATGGGACATTTCATCATCAATATCATCATCACACATGCATGGAGCAATTCTCTGGCTGTGCAGTGGTTAAGTGCATGGCTGCTATCTAAGAGATCAGGAGTTGGAGGTCACTGACCTCTCTATGCTTTGGGTGAAAGATGTGTCAGTCAGTTTCCATAAAGATTTACAGCCTTAGAAGTTCTGTGGTGCTGCTCTACTCTCCCCTACAGGGTCACTACGAGTCAGCTTTCACTGGACAGGAATGTTTTTGTTTGTTTTAAAACAAAACAAAATGTATAGGGAATGCATTGAATGGGCAGTCTTGCATTATGAGGACTGTTGTTGTTTTTAAGTGCCTACCATGGAGTCAAGGGGCTTTGGTAGCGCAGTGGTTATGAATCACGCTGCTAATCTCAAGGTCAGCAGTTCAAAAGTACCAGCCGTTCCACGGGAGAAAGATGAGGCTTTCTGCTCCCGTAAAGATTTATAGTCTTGGAAACCCTGTGCAGGGTCACTGTGAGTCGGAACCAACTCCATGGTACTTAACAACAACAACAAACCATCGAGTCGGTTCTGACCCATTGCACCACACTAGGAGTCTGCATTGTGAGGACAGCAGGCACTAACATAGGCTGATACACATGTTTTACATTGAGTTTGTGAACGCCTTATTTTTAAAGTAAAAAAGGAGGTGAATATCAACAATTTCATAGGATTCAATCTAGTTCTAATACCACTACCCCCAACTACTGTCAAGTTGATTGTGACTCAAAGCAACCCGATAGGACAGGGTAAAACTGCTCCATAGGGTTTCCTAGACTTTACATCTTTACAGGGGCAGACAGTCTATTTTTCTTTCCAGGAGCAGCTGGTGGGTTTTATACCACTAGCTATGTGGTTAGCACACCAATGCTTAACCCACCATACCACAATAATCCTGTAAATGTTATTCGACTCCTTTTACTGGTAAAAACAGGAGTTTCATGTAGTTCATACCAGCACCTGTGAAGATCTAATTCTCATAAATGCTGTCATTTGCTTAGGGCATTTTTTTTATTTGTTTATTTATCTATTTATTTTTTAATGTTTTATTGTGAATTGTGTGATAGTCTACATGGGAGAACATCAGCTTTACATTCATTCCATCATCCATCATTTCATTGGCATAGTTATCATCCTGTCCATGCATCTTCACCCAACCAAGGGGTGTACCCTATAAACCTGCACCCCCCCACCACAGTCCTCAGTCCCTTTCCATCTCCTGATCCTGAGCCCCCAGCCCTACCATCTCTTGAGGTTGTCTTCTCTGCCTCCATCCCAGGCCTCACTGCCTCTCTGGGTAGGATTCTGCTCTTCACTCTTCTCCATTGATGGTCCCAGGGTCCTCCGCTTTTAGACTGATAAATTAATCACTCCCCTCTTTGTTACAAAATGTCCATCTTTAGATTTACAACCCTCACAATCAGTCCTGATAACAATTATTCCCCATTGCATCACAAGAGACCCATCTATATTTTGTTTCATCAGCCCTTCCTGGATAGGCTGGACACCACTCACTGGAGACTTTACCTTCCTCCACGCCCTCTGGATCTAGGTTCCCTCTTGAAAGCTTGTAAGCCAGTCACTTCTTGCCTTTGTATCCCTCCCCCCATTTTGGGTCCAAGTTGCCCATCCCTGTCTACCCTTTGTGTGGAGGGGGTGGGTATAGTTCTTGCAGCAGGGACTTGTTTCCTCTTTTGAGCTACTGCATTTATAGGTGTAGGTCATGTTTATCGAATTATATCAGCTGAGGCTTTTTACCCTCTTCTTTCTTCTTAGGATTGAGCTCTGTTTATCCAGTTATTGAAGTCCGGTCAAATGGGCACCATCTGCAAGTGTGGGTGTTCCTACATCTGTCCGGCCTCTTTTTATTGGCTGACCGCCCCGCTCTCCACTCTAGACCTCTGTGGCTGTGTCACTGACCCTGAGCCCATGAGTCCCCAGATGTTGCCTCGCTACTGGCCGACCAGGTCTCCATCCGGGGGGTTCACAGTAGTTTGCTGAACGATGTAAGGCTTAGCTCACCCCTTCGTTGATTTCTTCGGTGCTTAGGGCATTTTTAGAACAGTTCTAAATCTAAATGTTTTAATTTCATCAATGCTTAGACATTTCTTTTTAAATTTTTTTCACCTTTTGAAGATGGGTTTGCACTTTGGAGATAAAGAAACACTTGAAAAATCACCTTTTGTGAGTAAAATAATTCACACTTAATAATACTATTTTGAGTTTTGATTTTAAAAAATAATCAAAACCTGACTATAAATAATGAGATGACTACTTTGCGTGCCATATTGAGTACCAGCGTGATTTCAGATTAGAAGACACTTTAGCAATCAGCTAGTCTTGCATCTTTAAACTTTGTTGAATCTAAAAGCCCTTGGGGGATTTAGTGCTTTGTTTAAGCCTTTGGGGGCCTTACCTTACATACTCTGATTTATTAGATTTAGGCACAGAAATCTGCATTTTTAATAGGCTTGTCAGGTGAGCCTAATGCCAGAGGTGGTAAGCCATGTTTGGAAAATGCTACTCTCATCTGCAGGTATAGATGCTAAAGTTCATACAGCTCAGCAGATACAGAAGCCAAAGCCCATTCTCCTGGACTTCCAGGAGAGCATGGGGAAGGGACTGCTTGGGTCTGAAGTACACGCCCACTGCTTACTGACTCAATCATTATCCAATAATCTAAAAGGCCTCAGGAGAGATTTATAGTCACATGTTTGTTATTTGATTGCAGCAAAGATAAAGCTCTAGTGTTCTTTCCAGTAACATCACTAGGTTGGTATCACCCAGTGTGGTAACTCATGGTGTCAACACACATTCCTCCCCCCACCCCCATACACACCACCATGGAATGTCTTCCATACCAGACCACATGGATTCTTCACTAACGTTTACTAGCAATTTTGATCACAGAATAATAGGTGATACATATAGCTGCAAATTAATTAAATGTATTATTGCTCTGGTAGCGTATTGGTTACAAATCGGGCTGCGCACCTCAGGGTCAGCAGTTCGAAACTACCAGCTGTTCCACGGGAGAAAGATGAAGCGTTCTGCTCCTGTAAAGATTTACAGCCTCGGAAACCCTGTACAGGGTCACTATGAGTTGGAACAGACTCCACGACACAACAACAACTATTTCTTAGACTATATAAGTGAATATTGTCATTAAGTGTCATCGAGGCAGTTTTGACTGATGTTGTTGTTGTTAAGTGACCCTGTATAGGGTTTCCAAGGAACAACTGGTGGGTTTGAACTTCTGAGTTTATGATTAGCAGTCCAGTGCTTATCCTATAGTCCCACATGATTATATCAATGCCATTGTTGATGTTGTTATGTGCCGTGGAGTCAGTTGTGACTCATAGACACCCTGTTTAAGGATTCCTAGGAACATTTGGTGGATTAAGACCACTGACCTTGTGGTTAACAGTCCAGTTTTTACCCTAAAGTGCCACACCAGGATTACATGAATACAAACAACAACATGAAGCGCTGGTAGAGTTGTATAATAAATATTGGACTGCTAACCATAAAGGAGCTCTGGTAGCGTAGTGGTTACGAATTGGACTGTAAACCGCAAGGTCAGCAGTTTGAAACTACCAGCTGTTCCGTGGGAGAAAGATGAGGCTTTCTGCTCCCGTAAAGATTTACAGCCTCTGAAACCCTGTACGGGGCCACTATAAGTCAGAACTGACTCCATGGCTCATAATAACAACCATATATTTGGCATTTCAAACCCACGAGCCACTCCTCGGAAAAAAGATGAGTCTTTCTGCTCCTGTAAAGATTTATAGCCTCAGAAACCCTATACAGGATTAGTATGAGTCAGAACAGACTCAACAGCACCTAACAACAACAACAACAAAATTGTAAAATCCTTCTATATTGAAATACAACATTAAATATATCATCTAAACCACTATAAAATTTCGCAAAATCAGTGACTGTAAAAATCACTGTAAGCGATGAAAGCAGCAGAGCATGCATGTAGGGTGTGCAGGAGAAATCATGTGACTTGAAACGACTTTGTAATTGGGCAATGATGACACCTCTGACCAGAGGGCTCTGTTCTTAAGTCAGTTCCGACTCACAATGACCCTGTATAGGGTTTCTAAGGCTATAAATCTTTGCGGAAGCAACAAGCCTCATCTTTCTATGGAGAGGCACCTGGTGGACTTGAACCACTGACCCTATGATTCACAGTCCAGTGCTTCTCCTATGTAGCCACGGGCAGTAGAAGGTTCACGTTAGCATGACATTTTAGCCTTGTATTGTATTGGCATATTGATTTCTATAAGCTGGATTTATGTAAACTATTTTTTGCTGTTATAACAATGGGGACATTTTTGTTAAAACATAATAAATTCCTGCTAGAACACAGCACACAAATTTTATAGACAGTCATTTTAATGTTACCTCCTAGCGTAGTGCTTACGAATCGGGCTGCGAACCTTAAGGTCAGTGGTTCGAAACTACCAGCCGCTCCGCAGGAGAAAGATGAGGCTTTCTACTCCCGTAAGGATTTACACCCTCAGAAACCCTGTACAGGGTCTTTATGGGTCGGAACCGACTCGACGGCACTTAACAATAACAACAACCTCTGATATTGTCACCTAGTGCAGCTGGCACCACCCATCACACCCCTTATTGATGCCACTGGTTTTTTTAAAGTGCCTTAAACAAGTTCATGAGTTTTCCCATCTGTAAAATGGGTGTAAACACTAACCTCATAATGTTGTTGTTGTTGTTTTTGTTAGGTGCCGTTGAGTCAATACCGACCTACAATGACCTGACGCACAGTAGAATGAAACTCTGCCCGATCCTGGGCCAATCACACCACTATTGCCATGATTGAGTCTATCAGGGCTGCCACTTGGCCAATCCATCTTGCTGGGGGACGTCGTCTTTTTCTCTGACCCTCCACCTTATCAAACATGATATCTTTCTCCAGTGACTGGCCCCTTCTGACAATATATCTGAAGTATGAGAGACGAAGTTTGGTCATTTTGTCCTCCAAGGAGTACTCTGGCTGCACTTCTTCCAAAATGGATCTATTGGTTCTTTTGGCAGCCCATGGCACTTTCAATATTCTCCTCCAACACCATAACTCAAAAGCATCAAAAGCATTGATATAAATGGAGTAAATCCGGTGGGAGAAAAGCCCGTGGGACCTTCATTTGCTGATGGGCCACAACTCAAAATGAAGAGAAACAGCTGTAAACATCCATTGAGAATCAGAACATGGAATGTGCGAAGTATGAATCTGGGAAAATTGGAAGTTGTCAAAAATTAAATGGACTGCATAAACATAGATTTCTTAGGCACTAGTGAGCTGAAATGGACTGGTATTGGCCATTTTGAATCTGAAAACCACGTGGTTTACTATGCCTGGAATGACAAATTGAAGAGGAATGGTGTTGCATTCATTGTCAAGAAGAACATATCCAGATCAGTCATGAGGTATAAGGCTGTCTGTGATAGGATAATATCCGTGAACCTACAGGGAAGCCCAGTTAATACCACTGTTATTCAAATTTACACACCAACCACTAAAACCAGTGAGGATGAAATAGAAGAATTCTACCAACTTCTTCAATCTGAAATTGATCAAACATGAAATCAAGATGTATTGATCATTACTGGTGATTGAAATACAAAGGTTGGGAGCAAAGAGGAAGGATCAGTAGTTGGAAAATATGACTTCGGTGATAGAAATCATGCTGGAGAACACATGATAGAATTCTGCAAAACAGATGATTTGTTCATTTCAAATACTTTCTTTAGACAGCGTAAGAGATGACTGTACACATGGACCTCACCAGATGGAATACATAGAAATCAAATTGACTAGATCTGTGGAAAGAGAAGATGGAAAAGCTCCATATCAGCAGTCAAAACAAGACCAGGAAACAGACCATCAATTACTCATACGCAAATTCAAACTGAAGCTGAAAAAAATGAAAACAAGTCCACGAGAGCCAAAACATGACCTTGAATATATCCCACCTGAATTTAGAGATCATCTGAAGAACAGCTTTGATACATTAAACACTAAAGACCAAGAGACCAGAAGAGTTGTGGGATGACATCAAGAACATCATACATGAAGAAAGCAAAAAGTCATTGAAAAAACAATAAAAAAGGAAAAGGTCAAAATGGATGTCAGAAAAGACACTGAAATTTGCTCTCCAGTGTAGAGATGCTAAAGCAAATGGAAGAAATGAGGTCCAAGAGCTGAACTGAAAATTTCAAAGATTGGCTGAAAAAGATAAAGCCAAATATTATAACAAAATGTACAAAAGATCTGGAATCAGAAAACCAGAAAGGAAGAACACGCTCAGCATTTCTCAAGCTGGGGGAACTGAAGAAAAAATTCAAGCCTCAACTTTCTTTATTGAAAGATGCACTGGGTAAATTATTGAATGATGCAGAAAGCATCAAGAGAAGATGAGAGGAATACACAGAGTCACTATATTAAAAGGAAATGGTTAATGTTTAACCATTTCAAGTGGCAGCATATGATCAAGAGCCAATGATCCTGAAGGAGGAAGTCCAAGGTGCATTGAAGGAATTGGCAAAGAACAATGCCCAGGAATTGATGGAATAAAAATTGAAATCTTTCAAGAGAGTGAGGCAGCACTGAACACACTCACTCATCTCTGCCAAGAAATTTGGAAGACAACTATCTGGCCGACTGATTGGAAGAGATCCATATTTGTGCCCATTCCAAAGAGAGGTGACCAAACAGAATGCGGAAATCATTGGACAATCTCTTTGATATCCCATGTGAGTAAAGTTTTGCTAAAGGTAATATATAAACAGCTACAATCATACATTTACAGAAAACTTCCAGAGGTTTAAGCTGGATTCAGAAGAGGCCATGGAATGAGGGATCTCATTGCTGATGTCTGATGGATCTTGGCTGAAAGAGAATATCAGAAAGATGTTTACCTGTGCTTTATTGACTTTGCAAAGACTTTCAAGCTATGGACAACATTGTGAAGTATGAGTATTCTGGAACACTTAATTGTGCTCATGAGAAATCTGTACTTGGGCCAAGAAGCAGTTGTTCAAACAGAACATGGGAACACTGAATGTTTTAAAATTAAAAAATGTGTGCGACAAGGTTGCATTCTTTCATGATATTCAACTTGTATGCTGAGCAAATAATCTGAGAAGTTGGGTTATATGAAAAGACAGTGGCATCAGGATTAGAGGAAGACTCATTAATAACCTGCGATATGCAGATGATACAACCTTGCTTGCTGAAAGCAAAGAGGACTTAAAACATTTACTGATGAAGATCAAAGAGCACAGCCTTCAGTATGGATTGCATCTCAATGTAAAGAAAACAAAAATCCTCACCACTGGATCAATAAACAACAATATCAATGGAAAAAAGATTGAAGTTGTCAATGACTTCATTCTTCTTGGATCAACTATCAACACTCACTGAAGCAGCAGTCAAGAAATCAAAGGACATATTGCCTTAGGCAAATCTGCTGCACAGGAACTTTTGAAAGTGTTGAAGAGCAAAGATGTCTGCTTGAGGATTAAGGTGCGCCTGACCCAAGCCATGGTATTTTCAATAACCTCATAATGTTATGTCCATGTAAATTGCTCGCAATGCTTGGCAATTTCTCAGTAAATATTTGCTACTCGATTTGCCACATGGTTGGTGGTTAAAATCCACCTGTTACCCTGGAAACGCTGTACAGGGTTGTTTTGAGTCAGAACCAACTAAAGGACACTAAGCAACAACAACTGTATTTTTGTCCAAAAAGTTCCATTGTGGCCCTTTATAGTTATTTCCTTTCCCTGCACTTGTCTCTTTCTGTGTGCTTACAGACATTCCTTCCCAGTGAAGACAGACTTCAGTGACACTTTGGTTCCTGGTACTGCCACCAAACTTGATAGTCTCTGTAGAAAAGGTGAGATCAGTTATAATAACTCTGGAATCCATCCTGAGACAAACACCTGAGTCTTTTCACATTTTACCTTTATGCACAATTAACCCCTAACTACAGCCCTATTGGCTTGTTATTGTTGAAAAAATAGACGCTCAACTGTGAAACCAAGTGCGTGGAGATCGAAGGTATCAGCACAAAAATTCCCTCTTCATGTGAGAAGAGTGAAGGACAAGGGGCAGGCCAGTCAGAACAGCTGGAGGCATCCACACCTGCCCACAGGCTCTGCAGATCCAGCTTTGAAGTCAGAGGCTCTAATGATGGTGCTGGAGGGAGAAAGGCAGCATGAGCCAGTCATGCAAGGTGCCAATGCAGTACTTGGAGCTCTTCTCCATCTGCTCTCCTCACCCCAACACCCTCCCATTTGCTCAAAATAAATAGGTAATGGGCCACCAAATGCTGCCCGAATACCTGATGCTACTAATTACTATGACTGTTTAGAGCCAATTATCTACACAAAAGCAAAACATCTTCATGCAGCATTCCAAATGGATACTGTTTTGTCTAAGGTGGAGGCAAATGGAACACAGTGGCTTAGTTCAAGCTTAAAGGGCTCTTGGCACGGTCTTTGGCAGAGTTTTCAAAGACCCATTTATTGTCTTTATTTTTCATTTAATTTTTATTGTAGCTTTGCAGATGCTACAATTACTACAAATGTAGCTAGCGTGGTTGGGATGGGATAGGTCTGCATAGATAGATTTGTAAGTATCTTTTCAATTGTGTGCTGTGCAGCTTACACGGGGTGTGTGTGAGCAGTTGCACAAATCTGTCTGAGCTTATTCTTTTGAATCCACTCCCTATTTTTCTACTAATTCTAGGTCTCTGAATATCAGTATGGTTAATTAAAAGGTATCATGTAAACCAGATATGTAAGACTTCCGTGTAACCCAATATTGCATCTAGTTGACCCTTGGTATCTAAGTCACATCCCCTCACCAATTGATCACCCAAATCTATAGATGCTCAAGTCCCTTATATAAACTGATGCAGTATTAGCATGTAACCTATGCAAATCCTGCCATATAATTTTAAATCATCTCTCATTATTATTGGTAAATGCCTTCTGTTGTTGTTGTTAAGTGCCGTTGATTTGGTTCTGACCCATAGAGACCCTGTACAGGGTTTCCGAGGCTATAAATCTTGACAGGAGCAGAAAGCCTCATCTTTCTCCCACGGAACAGCTGGCAGTTTCGAACTGCTGACCTTAAGGTTCGTAGCCCGATTCGTAACCACTACGCTACCAGAGCTCCTTCTAGTCAGTTCCAATTCATAGAGACCCTGTATAGGTTTTCTGAGGAGTAGCTGGTGGATTAGAACTGCTGACCTTGTGGTTCAAACTGACCAGTGTTTGTGATCCAGTGTTTATCCTACAATGCCACACCAAATCATCTCTAGATTGCATATAGTCCTGGTGTGGTGCTGTGGGATAAAGCACTGGAACGCAAGGCCAGCTTCAACCACAATGTCGGTGGTTCAAACCCGCCAGCTGTTCCTTGGAAATCATACACAGGGTGGCTATGAGTCAGAATCCATGCTATGGTGCACTTAACAACAACAAAAACATGTAAATGCTATATAAATAGCATTTTATGATCCCTTTGAGGGATTGCTTTGACTCTTTGACTACTTGATTGTATATATACATATTTTATTTCCCTGAGTATCTTCAATCTATAGTTGCCTGAAACTGTGTATGTAACATATGGATGTGGATACGGGGTGGGGTTGGGAATAGAAAACTGTATAGTTACTCCATTTTAGTGTGTTTGGTGTTTGAGTTACGGCTAGGGTTAGTATTAGGATTAGGGCTTGGGCTAGAAGCAAGGCTTGGTCTAGTTTTAGGGTTACAATACAGTTAGGTTCATTTTTATTTATTTTTGTTTTGAAATAATTTGGAAGTTTTCTTATTGCATTATTCTCACTTTTTACTTTATAGTTTTTGTGTTGTAAACTAGTACCTCTGATTCTCTATTTTCATTCTTATAGGCTTGTTTTGCTTTGCGTACTTCTATGTATAGGTGATATTGTTATGCATGTTATTCTCAAGCTGTTTTCTGCTATTGTTGATTCCTGACCAAAAAAGTCCCTTTTGTAATTTTTGTAAGGTTGGTCTGGTTTTTGCTCTTTCTTTTAATTTATGTTTATTTGGAAACTTGTGGCTTTATTGTACAGAGCCAACATACTCCCTGAGCCATCTCAAAACTTAGTTTTGAGCCATACTCAAAACTAAGAACGTAAATCTGTTGCTGTCTAGTTGGGCTTGATTCCTGGTGACCTATATGTTACAGAGTAGAAATACTTCATAGAATTTTCTTGGTCCTGGAGGCACAATGATTCAGTGCTTGGCTTGAACCCATAAACAGCTCTGTTCCCCGGTGACATTATTAGGGTTGGCATCACCCCTCGCCCACCCATGGACCTCCCCCTGAACAAACCATCGGGAAGCCTTCACAATGTTTATTATTCATTTTAAACATATGTGATAAATTGATTAAAAGGAATATTTCTTAAGTTAGATGAATATTAACAGCAAAATCATAAAATCTTTCTACACTGAATTATATTTACTAGTTACAACGTTATTAGTAACTCAGTGGAAGCCTAATTTTTATTTACTAATAATTAAATCCTTATTAGTAATAAGGAATTACTACTTAATTCTGAAAAACATTGTTGTTGATATAAGTTCACAAATACTGATTACTATGATATAGCATAAGCACCAGAAAATTTGACAAAATCAGTGACTATAAAAATGTTATCAGCAATGAAAACAACAGTCCGTACTTGTAGTGTGTCTAGAAGGACTGCAGTGTGTTTTCATTGGGTAATAATGACAGCTCTGAACAGATCATATTAGAAAGTTAAAAAAATCAATTAGCCTAGAGTTTTAGCACTAAAGGTATTTTTGTATATGTAAGGGGCTCTGGTAGCGTAGTGGTTACGAATAGGGCTGCGAACCTCACAGTCAGCAGTTTGAAACCACCAGCTGTTCCGTTGGAGAAAGATGAGGCTTTCTGCTCCCGTAAAGATTTACAGCCTCGGAAACCCTGTTACAGGGTCGCTATGAGTTGGAACCTACTCCATGGCACATAACAACAACAAGCTGGTATTATGAAAAATGTTTTTGTTGTTTAACTACACGGACATATTTATAAAAATAATAGATTTCTGCTGAAACAATGCACAGACATTTTATAGACAGTCATTTTAGTATCATCCCCTCTGACAGTATCACCTGGTACAGTCTACACCTGCACAAGTCGCCGTGACAACACTTCTGTGTCTGTAAAGATTGCTGTTGTTGTTTGGTGCTATGGAGTTGGCTCCATTCATAGCAAAGTTATACACAACAGAATGAAACACTGTCCTGTCCTTTGTCCTCCACATGCTGGTTGTTATGCTTAAGTCCATTGCTTCAGCCACTGTGTCAATCCATGTCAGACACATCAAGTATGATACCCTTCTTCACAGTCTGGTCCCTCCTGATAATATGTCCAAATTATGAGATGAAGTCTGGCTATCCTGGCTTCTAACAAGCATTCTGGCTGTACTTCTTCCAACACAGATTTTCATGTTCTTCTGACATTGATGGTACTTTTAATATTCTTCTACAACACTATTGATGCTCAGATGCATCAATTCTTCTATGGTCTTTCTTATTCATTGCCCAACTTGCACATACATATGAAGCTATTGAAAATATCATGACTTGGGTCAAAGCGCACCTTAGTCTTCAAACTGACATTGTTGCTCTTGAACACTTTAAAGAGATCTTGTACAGCAGATTTACCTAATGCAGGGATGGGAAACTTTGTTTCTGCCAAAATTTATAACATTATTCATGGCCCATACAAAATTATCAACTTAAAAATTAACCTGCTATATTTGTTCAAACATTTAATTAACTCACCCCTAATGAGATGGCTGGAACTGCAGTTGCCTTGGCAGGGTCAGACCAAGTGATTTTGAGGACCTTATTCTGCCTGTGGGCCGGGTGATCCCCATTCCTGGTCTAACGCAATGTGTATATGTCCTTTGATTTCTTAACTTCTGTTTCCATGAGTGTTGATAGTGGATCCAAGCAAAATGAAGTCTTTCACCACTTCAATCTTTTTTTCCTTTACAGCCTAGGGATTCCTATGGAGCAGAACTGCTATGTTCTATGGGGATGCTCTGAGTTGGAATTTGCTTAATGACCTACAAGAACAACAACAATCTTTAAAAAGCAGCTCACCAGGCTTCTTGTCAGCAGAATCACTGGGTTCAGAGTATATATGGGCAATTTGATAAATCAATCTAATCATTTTTGTAGTTTGAATCCCTTAAGTATTTCTCTAATCATTCTATATCTTTCAATCTTACTATGATTGCTGTTGTTTATAAATGCCGTTCAGTCGGTTCCAACCCATAGCGACCCTGTATGGGGTTTCCAAGGAGCAGCTGGTGAGCTTGAACCACCGACCTTGCAGTTCAAATGGATTTGCAGTCTGGTGCATTAACCCACAGCGCCACACTAGGACTCCCACTATGATTAAAATACATCATATAAACCAAATATATAAAACCTGCTTTTTTCACAATTGTGCATATATTTACTCAAACTTTATTCAAACTTTTATTGGAGATCTATTCTAGAACTTCATTTATTTGGTACTAATGATTAAACTGATTGTTGTTGTTGTGAAGTGCCACTACCAGAGCTCGTAGTGGTTACGAATCGGGCTGCGAACCTTAAGGTCAGCGGTTCGAAACTACCAGCCGCTCCGCGGGAGAAAGATGAGGCTTTCTACTCCCGTAAAGATTTACACCCTCGGAAACCCTGTACAGGGTCGCTATGGGTCGGATCCGACTCGACGGCACTTAACAACAACAACAACAATGATTAAACTAAAACCTTTTTGCTAACTCCCTTATCTTTGGTAGTGGTGGTGGTGATGGTGTGCGGTTAAATGGTTCTGACTCATAGAGACCCTGCAAATCTTTTTGGGAGCACAAAGCTTTTTTCTCCTGCAGAGCACCTGGTGGATTCAGAAATGCTGACCTTGCAATTATCATTCTAATGCGTAACTCACTGGGGATCCTTCTCTTATCTTTGTTGTTGTCATTGTTAAGTGCCATCAAGTAGGTTTCAATTCATAGCAACACTGTATAAGGTTTCCAAAGAGCAGCTGGTGAGCCTGAACCACAGACCTTGCGGTTCAAACCAACCTTGCAGTCCAGCACATTAACTCAGAGTGCCATACATACCAAGTCTTTAGCGGACGTAAAATGGGGCTTACATAAGACAAATGAGGTGTAAATCTGAAGTAATTACATGATTTTCTGGTCAAAACATTTCAACTAAGGAGAAAGATAGATTTTGGGCTATGAATAATGCATATTTACTTACTCTGATTAGTGTCATTGGACAATTGCTAAGCTCTTCCTGCTTTGCATGTAGGTAGAGGCTAAATCATTTTTCTACTGTGTTACTACAAAAAGGAACAAAGGTGATTTATATGAACAGTATGTTCATGACTTCCATCTCCCCTCCCAGTGCAGACAGCTTCACAATGAAGTCAAACACCTGGAAAAAAGGAATGCTGCTAAATACATATTGGAGCTGCAAAAACACCTGAATAAGGTGGAATTTTCTTGGTCATGCCTTTTAATTCCTCTTTGGTTCTCTATAGGAGACAGCCTCGATACATTATGGCAAATGCCCATGTATTGGCTGGTCCTGGCTAAAGTCAGGGTTAGTAGGTAAGTTTGCCATAGCCAACCAGTCATTCTTACAACCAATATGCATTGAGTGCCAATTACTGGGCGTGCAAGGGGAGATAGCACCCTGTCTTTCTGGAAGTTCAAGACTATCTGAGGTAAGGCTCAGGGGATAAACAAACAGTTAACTGGAGTTAGAGAAGAGAAGTGAGTGTAGCCATTTGCTGAAATATCTCCTTTGGTATATTGTCAATTCCTCGAGCCTTGTTCCACTGCCTTCAGGGTAGCTTGGACTGCTTCCAAGCTTAGTCATCTATGCTAAGAAAGTTGGAAGACAGCTACTTAGGTAACCAACTGGAAGAAATCCATATCTGTGCCTATTCCAAAGAAAGATGATGCAACAGAATGCAGAAATTATCAAACAGTATCATTTATAGCAAATGCAAGTAAGGTTTTGCTGAAAATAATATAAACAATGACTACAGCAGTACAACAGGGAGCTGCCAGAAATTTAAGCTAATTCAAAAGAAGACTTAACAGAAGGGATATCATTGTTGATATTACATGGATCTTGGTTGAAAGCAGAGATATTTACATTGACATTACAACGGCTTTCGATTGTGTAGATCATAATACATTATGGTAACATTATGAAAAATGGGAATATCAGGACATTTAATTGTGCCCATGCTGAACCTATACATAGACCAAGAGGTAGTCATTTGAACAAGGGAATACTGGCTGGTTTAAAATCAGGAAAGGTGTATATCAGGATTGTATCCTTTCACCATACTTATTCAATCTGTTTGTTCAACAAATATTCAGAGAAGTTGGACTATTTGAAAAAGAATGTGACATCAGGACTGGAGGAAGACCCATAAACAACCTACAATATGCATATGACACAATTTAGCTTGCTGAAGGCAAAGAGAACTTGAAACACTTACTGATGAAGATCAAAGATGACAGCCTTCAGTATGGATTACACTTCAACACAAAGAAAGCAAAAATCCTCACAACTGGACTGTTAAGTAACTTCATGAAAAACAAAGAAAAGACTGAAGTCGTCAAGCATTTCACTTTACTTGGATCTACAATCAGTACTTGTAGAAGCAACAGTCAGGAAATCAAACAACATACTGTACTGGTTAAATCTGCTGCAAAAGACCTCTTTAAATAAAGTGTTCCAAAGCTAAGCTGTCACTTTGAGAACTAAGAAGCACCTGACATAACTATGGTATGGTGTTTTCATTTGCCTCATGTGCATCTGAAAACTGAACAATGTATAAGGAAGACTGAAGATGAAGATCTGATGCATTTGAATAATGGTGTTTGCAAAATATAATAAATATACCATGGACTGCAGAAGAACAAACAAATCTCTCTTGGAAGAATCATAATCAGAATATTCTTGACACATGAGGATAGCAAGACTTCATCTCTCATACTTTGCACATGTTATTAGGAGATACCAGACCCTGGAGAGGGACATCATGCTTAAAGATAGGGTCGTTAAAAAAAAAGAGGAAGATCCCCAAGGAGATGGATTGACCCCGTGGCGATAATAATGGGCTCCAACATAGCATAACAACAGCAGAGAAGAAACATCTACATATTTCAAAGCCTGAGAAGCACTATTTTAATAGTCCTAATTTCATGATTAAGGAGCTCTGGTGGTGTAGTGGTTACGAATCGGGCTGCGAACCTCAGGGTCAGCAGTTCGAAACTACCTGCTGTTCCATGTGAGAAAGATGAGGCTTTCTGCTCCTGTAAAGATTTATAGCCTCGGAAACCCTGTATAGGGTTGCTATGAGTCAGAACCAACTTCCCAGCACAGAACAACAACAACAACAATTTCATGATTATACCTTACTTTGCTGGGTTTTACAAAGATAAATATTATTTCAAATACTGTTAACACGTACCATGTATTCTTAATATTTAGCAGACATTTGGAAGTATGTGTTAATATTAAACAAGTCTTAAATTTAAGGAACCTGGGTTGTTACTAGGAATTTCTTCGTGTTGTTGTTGTTGTTAAATGTCTGGGTTGTTCAAAAAATTACGTGGTCAGCTGGTAGATAAAATATTTTTAGGTCAGACTTACCCAGAAGAAAGTCCTGGCAATCTGTTTCTGATTTGATGGCATCTAGTTTTGGACTTCTGGTGTGGTGCAATAGGATAAGCACTGGACTTTGAATCACAAGGTTGGCGGTTCAAACCCACCAGATAATCCTCAGAAGCCCTATAGGGTCACTACGAGGCAGAATTGACTTGATGACACTTAACAACACCAATTTGGATAAAATCACTGGCAATTGAATCAGTTCCTATCCAGGCAGTTCTATGTGTGTCAGAGTAGAACTCGGCTCCGTAGGGTTTTCAATGGCTGATTTTTCAGAAGTAGATCACCAGGCTTTTCTTCTGAGGTACTTATAGGTGGACTTTTGGTTTAGAAGTTAGTGAGTTAATCAACTGCACCACTCAGGGATTGTAATATGCATTAAAATTAGACTCCCATTTAAGAGACTTGGGTTAGTACTGGATGTTGTTGTTACGTGCCATTGAGTTGGTTCTGATGCATAGCAAACCTGTATAGGATTTCCAAGGAGTGACTGGTAGGCTAGAACAGTCACCTTGTGGTTCAAATCGACCATGCAGTCCAGTGCTTATTCTATAGCACCACACCAGATAGCTATTATAAAGTGACTGTTCTAGAACTTTCTGCATATTGCTTTTTCATCATGTGGACACCAACCATAGCTATTCTAGAAATGATCTTTCTTCACTGAGCTGCCTCCCCTGACTAACTGGGAGTGTGTATGTGAGATACAATATGTATATCTATGTGTGTGTATATATGGGCACGCTTGTGTATGAGTATGTGTGTGAATGTGTGGGTGTCTCTGTGTATGTATGTGAGTGTGTGTCTGCACATGTGAATCAATATAGTATTACATAGCTGTCCTCAGTCCTTCAGAGAATCAAGTTACTCTTTTGAGGGAAGTGATTCAAATTATACAGCAGTTGGATAGTTCTAGTAACCCGGCACATGCCTAAACATACTCTTAAAGGGTCTTATTAAATAGAAATAGGCTGTTTTCAATAAGCATTATGCTCTTATCAAACTATGTGACCACATTTGGACAGTGTCCATGGCACTCTGTGCATTTTAAATGAGTCTTTTTAAGTACAGCATTAAATGACTGCTTACAAACAGAAACTTCCAAGTGGGAGGAGAGTCTTCTGTTCCTTCTAAAACCGATGTGGGTGTACAGCATTTCCACCCAGGATAGTATTATATAGCACACAGGGAAATTTCAGAATGAATATTTCATATTTGTCTCATGAAAAAACATTTTGCCCATTTCTGAAATCCTTTAGGAAAATAAACCAAAAAAAGGATAAGCAATCCTTTCTCACATCTTTTTCTTATAAATTCCTCTCTGTATAGTCTCTCTGCCATCTACCCTTGTTGTTGTTAAGACCTGTTGAGTCTATTCTGACCCATAGTAACCCTGCATAGGGTTTCTAAGGAGCGTCTGGTAGGTTTGAACCTCCAACCTATGGTTAGCAGTCCAGTGCTTATCCTATAGTGCCACACCAGGACTTTCCACCTACAGTTTATTGTAGTTGTTTTTGCACTCTGCAGAATTGGTTCTGACCTTAGTGATCCTGTGTAGGGCTTCCAAGAGTGGCTGATGGATTTAAACTGCTGACCTTTTGGTTAGTGCAATTAGTAGTCTGGTGCTTGTCTTACAGTACCACACCAGGTGCCATTTGCATCAGTTCTGACTCATAGAGACCCCATGCACAACAGAACGATATACTGCTGAATCCTGCGCCACAATTGTAGCTATGCTTAAACCCATTGGTGCAGCCACTGTGACAATCCACTTCACTGAGGGTTTTCCTCCTTTTCACTGACCCTCTGAGTTACTAAGCATAATGCCCTTCTTCAGGAACTAATCCCTCCTGATAATATGTCTGAAGTATGAGAGATGAACTCTAGCCATCCTTGCTTCTAAGAAGCATTCTGATTGTACTTCTTCCAACACAGATTTGTTTGTTTTTCTGGAAATCCATGGTACTTTAAATGTTCTTCTGCAACACCACTACTCAAAAGCATCAATTTTTCTAAGGTCTTCCTTATTCA
>NW_006408540.1:12742327-12746015 GCF_000296735.1 Chrysochloris asiatica | reverse complement strand
TTTTTTCCCTGTCTTTTAAATGACCTTTTTGTTTTCTTCCTGTATGATGTGTCAACCCACTGGTCTTCAGTCATTAGTATCTAATACATCAAATCTGTTCTTGAGATGGCTCTAAATTCAGGTGGAATAGGTTGAAGTCATATTTTGGTTCTTGTGGACTTGTTTTAATTTTCTCTAGCTGCAGCCTGAACTTGCATATGTTCCGTTCCACAGTCTGTCCTTGGCATTGTTTTGGCTGATGATATGGAGCTTTTCTACCATATCTTCTCACAGATGCAGTCAGTTTGATTTCTGTGTATTCCATTTGGTGAGGTCCATGTGTATAGCTGTCTTTTATGTTGTTTAAAGAAAGTATTTGCAATGAAAGGTTACTGATCTTGTGATCAACACTATCTCCAGCTTCATTTCTATCACCAAGGCCATATTTTCCAACTACTGACCCTTCTTCTTTGTTTCCAACCTTCACATTCCTATTACCAGTAATTATCAATACATCTTGGTTGCATATTTGGTCAATTTCAGGTTGAAAAAGTTGGTGGGATTCTTCAATTTCATCACCACTGGTTTTTGCTGTTGGTGAGCAACTTTGCATAATAGTGGTATTAATTGGTCCTCCTTGTAGGCATAAGGATGTTATCCTGTCACAGACAGTGTTGTACTTTGTGATAGATCTTGATATGTTCTTTTTGATGATGAATATGATGCCATTACTCTTTAATTTGTCACTCCTGGCATAGAAAACCACATGATTGCCAGATTGAAAATTGCCAATACCAGTCATTTGGGCTCACATTAGTGAGGGTATTGATCTTTATGTGTTTCATTTTATTTTTGACAACTTCCAATTTTCCTAGAATCGTACTTGATACATTTCACATTCTAATTATTAATAGATTTTTGCAGCTGTTTCTCCTCATTTTGAGCTGTGCCCATCAGAAAATGAAAGTCCTGGAAATGTTATTGCATTCACTGTCATCATGGTCAACACTGCATTGAGAAAGCAATTCTGCCCCAGATGTATTTTTAGTGCTTTCCAACCTGAGCAGCGCATTTTCTGGCACTCTATCTGATAATATCCTGGTGCTATTCATCATGCTTTAATCTTCTGGCAATATATCTGACAATATTCTACTGCTAGTTGTATGGCTTCAGTGTCTAAACATTCAGCGGTAGTCCGTCTCTCCTTCTTCCTTGTTTGTCTTAGTCTGGAAGCTCGGCTGAAACCTGTCCACCCATGGGTGACATTGTTCATATTTAAAATACTGGTGACATAGCAGCCAGCATCACAGCAACTTGACAACCCCACAGCATGACAAACTGACAGATGTATGGTGGCATCTATCCTTGGCGGTGATGGTGATGTGCCGTGGAGTCGGTTCTGACTCATAGCGACCCTATAGAGGGTTTCCGAGGCTGTAAATCTTTACGGGAGCAAAAAGCCTCATCGTTCTCCCACTGAACAGCTGGTGGTTTCGAACTGCTGACCCTGAGGTTAGCAGCCCAATTCATAACCACTACACTACTGAGCTCCTTAGAGGTTTTCATATCTAAGGTTGGGTTTTATAATTGCTTTGTTCTGAATTTCAGGCTGAGTCCTCAAGACACTTATAGAGTAGAGAGTTACTCATTTTTTGGGTCTAATTTAAATATCTTGTGTTTTTTAAATGTCATTGAGTCAGTTTTAATTCATAGTGACCCTGTATAGGGTTTCAGAGGAGGTGGGTTTGAACTGCTGACCTTGTGGTTCCCTGTCTAGTGTTTATCCTACAGAGTTCAATTTAAGTATCTGGGAAGTGGATTTTTCTTTTTTTACTTCAGGTTAACCATTTAGATTTATTTGACAGATATTTGTTAAGCAAATTTTTATGTCACCTATAATGGGAGGCCTTGAAGATAAAAGAATACATAATTCAGAGTCCTGAATGTGCTCTCAGGACAATGTGGAAGAGACACTGTAATGGAAGGGCTGACTAAGATGGAAAAATAAAAAAAGGGAAAGAAATTCTTTGTGTGGTGATGGGAAGCTCTTCAGAAGAAACAATGGATGAGCTGAGGCTTGAATCTTGTTGCTGTTGAGTTGTTTCTAATTCCTAGTGAACTTACAGGCAGTGTAGAGTTGTTCCATAGTATTTCCAAGGCTATAAGTCTTTATAGAAGCAGGCTGCCTCATCTTTCTCCTGCAGAGCAGCTGGTGGGTTTGAACCACTGAGTGTTTATACTTATCCATTGTGCCACCAGGGCTCCTTGAGATTTTAATTGTGGGTATTTATCTGTCATGAGGGAACATATGTTGACGGGAAGAGGAGGAACACTCCAAGCATAAGTCTAGATCTATGAAAATGAACTACACTATTGAGTGTCCATCCTTTGAGGTAAGAAGTTTGTATGGGTTATCTAGTGCTGCGGTAACAAAAATATCATGAGTGGGTTGCTATAAAGAACAGAGATGTTTCTTTTCATAGCTTAGGAGGCTGGGAGTCAGAATTCAGGCCTCTGTCTTTGTAGATTCTGGGGAAAGTGATTGCGCCAGCTTCCATTGCTCTGAATTCCTCAGTTACTTGGTGATCTTTACCTGTACTAAGGAGTCCTAGTGTGGCGCTGTGGGTTAATGTGCTGGACGGCAAACTCAGTTTGATCCATAAGGTTGGCTGTTCAAGTTCACCAGCTATTTCTTAGAAACTTTATACAGGGTCGCTATGGGTCAGACTGACTCGACAGCATTTATCAACAATAACAGCAACAACAAACATGTCCTAATGTCTTCCCCACTTTATGCTCTCTTCTCTCTGTATCTAATCTGTCCTTCTTATGTTTCAAACATGACTAAGTGTAGGACCCACCTTAGATTTATTTGGCCTCATTAAAGTCATAAAGAAAACTCTATTCCCAAATGACATTACATCCACAAATAAAGGGGCTACAAGTTCAAGACATTTAGCGATGAGGAGGACAAAGTCAATCTGTATCATTGTCACAACTCAAGGTCAATTGGTTGTTTTCCTCCTGTCCCACTCAATACTATTATCTTGCTATTTTCTCTCTCTTCCTGTATATGCTTTTATTTCAGAATCTTCTAAATCAAGCACTTCAGTCATTATAGACACCCTGCCTGACAATGAGCAACTTCATACTGGGTTGTGTTGATGCATTGCCTTTCCTTGCCTGACATAAGCTGATTTCTTGTTTAAAGAATTATTTTGGTTGGACACAAAGCAATACTTTGTATTCAAAACCAACTTAGCCTCTGAAAAGTGGCAGAAATTCTACATTCTCACAGAAGAAGCAAATCGTTTGGGTAAACCATAGTTCTAGCTGGACAATAAATAAGGAAGGCCAAAGAAGAATTGATGCATTTGAATTATGGTGTTGGTGAAGACTTTTGAATACATTGTGGACTGCCAGAAGAATGAACAAATGTGTCTTGGGTGAAGCATAGTCAGAATGCTCCTTGGAAGTAAGGATGGCAGGACTTTGTCTGATGCATATTGGACATGCTATCAGAAGGGCCAGTCCCTGGAGAAGGACACCACACTCCGTAAAGTAGAAGATTAGCAAAAAAGAGAAAGACTTTCACTGAGATAGTCTGACACAGTGCTGTGAAAATGGGTTCAACAATAGCAACCTATTGCAGTAGCTTTGCTCTGAGTTGGAACTGTCTCAAAGGCATCTAACAATAATCCTGGTGTGG
>NW_006408540.1:12738474-12741528 GCF_000296735.1 Chrysochloris asiatica | reverse complement strand
ATATACAGAATGAGAAGAGAATTCTCTCTGTGTTTTGACTCTGGGAACTTCTGTCATGTTTCCCTCAGTTTTCTCTAATTTCACACAGTGCAGTTTAATACAGCAGGGGAAATGTGGTGCAGTGTCCCCAGGTTGATTGGTTTTATTTACTGTGATGTACTTCTGGCCAGTGGCAGAAGAAATGAAAGGCATCAGACCTCAAATGGTAATGAGAGCCTTTGACTTTCAATTGTGTCTTCTACACTTCTAATTTCTGCTTCATCATTGTAGGAGAGGAGTCCCGGATAAAAGAGAAAAGTTGTCAGTTTGAACCCATCTAATGGTTCCATGGAAGAAAGTCCTGGTGGTGTGCTTGGATGGTCTGCTTCCTAAAGGTCACAGCCTCAATAGCTCTACTGTAAAACATGTAGAGGTCACCATAAGTTGGTGTTGACTCAGTGGCCACTGGTTGGTAGTATAAATTCATTCTTTAACTGGGGAGACAAATCAGAGTAGTACCACAAATATTTATCAAATAAGAGTGCAAGACTCTGTATTAGGTGTGTGGGATGTTAGAAGGGTAAGAAGAAGAGCATTATGGCCAAAGGAAAATAAGAATTGGTCCTAGTCTACAAGAAGCCTAAAAATTTTAGGAGAGCAGGTTAACACATAAACACAATGGAATGAAATGAGTTTTATAGTGGAATCATAAACACAGTGCTCCAGAAGTCTTAAGCAAGAGAAGGTTTTTGTTATTGTTGTTAGGTGGCATGGAGTTGGTACCAACTCATAGTAACCCTATGCACAACAGAATGAAACATTGCCCGGTCCTGTGCCAACCTCACAATCATTGCTACATTTGAGCTCATTACTACTGCCACTGTACCAATCTATCTCATTGGTGGTCTTCCTCTTTTTTTCTGACCCTCCCTTTTACCAAAAATGATATCCTTCTCCAGGAACTAGTCCTTCCTGACAATGTGTCTGAAGTATGAGAGACGAAGTCTGGCCATCCTGGCTTCCAAGAAACATTCTGACTGTACTTTGTCCAACACAGATTGGTTTGTTCTGTTGGCAGCCCATGGTACTTTTCATACTCTGCTACAAAACCATAGCTCAAATGCATCAATTCTTCTATGGTCTTTCTTATTCAGTGTCCAACTTTTGTGTGCATATGAATTTATTTAAAATACTATGGCTTGTGTCAGGTGCACCTTAGTCCTTACACTGATATTGTTGCTCTTGAACACTTTAAAGAGATCTTGTGCTGCAGATTTGTGTAATGCAATACATCGTTTGATTTCTTGATTGCTGCTTCCATGAGTGTTGATGGTTGATGTGAGCCAAATTCTTTTGAGCTGTAAAAATCCTTATGAAATCATTATTTCTAGTTTAAGATATTCTCTAAAGCAATGATAATGAATAGATACAACTCCATGCCTTATGTATATTTCAAAATGGTCTCTTATTGGGTATTGGTGACAATGTGTTTTACAAATAGCACTGATTCCAAAAACAGGTTTGTTGTTGTTGTTAAGTGCCGTTGAGTCAATTCTGACCCATAGCGACTCTGTATAGGGTTTCCAAGGAGCAGCTGGTGAGCTTGAACTACTGACATTGCAGTTCAAATTACTTTGCAGTCTGATGCATTAGCCCACAGTGCCACACCAGGACTCCAAAACCAGGTAGTACCTAGTTAAGTAGTTACAAAATGCAAAGTAGTTAGTCAATTAACACCAACTCTTTCAAATCTCTTTTGTCTAAGTTGCTGTATGTTGCATACAGTCTTGAACATTAGTACTTCTGTTTTGTTTTGTTTTTTAACTTTTTATTGTGAATTGGGTGAAGGTTAACAGAGAGATCATCAGCTTTACATTCAACAAATTACATGTTTTGTTTCATCTCAATGATGACAATCCCCTCCCTGCAACAATAGTATTGGCTTTACCTTTAAGACAACTCAAATACCCTTACTTCAGTAAGGCCCCCCTTGACCACCCTAGAGCAGCTGGCTACTCTCTTTTGAGCTTCTGCAACATTCTATGCTAGTCTCCATTATTACTCTCCCATATATTAATGATCTGATGATTTTTCCTGATTAATCTGTAAGATTTTAGAAGGAAACAACCATTTCTTATTTGGATTTGTAATGTAGCTCAGCACCAACCCTGGAGTCAAACACTTAGTAAATGCTTGTTGTTGTTGTTAAATGCCATCAAGTTGGTTCCTACTCATAGCAACCCTGTATAGAGTTTGAATCACCAACCTTGTGATTAACAGTCCAGTGCTTACACTACAGCACCACAGCAGGATTCCCAGTAACTGTGTGTTGTTGTTTTTTTAGTGCTGTCTAGTTGGTACCAACTCATAGTGACCCTGTATAGGGTTTCCAAGGAGTAGCTGGTGAGCTTGAACCACCGACCTTGTGGTTCAAAGCAACCTTGCAGTCCAACGTATTAACACAGAGTGCCACACCAGGATTCCATGTCTAGGAGTCAGTTGACTGGAGAAGTTAGGGGTCTTCTATGAATATTAGTTTTCCTTCATTTCCCAAAGTTCAGATACAGTGAATTACACTATTTGAGTTCATGACCCATGAAAGCATAGAGGGAAGGAAATTCTATCTAATTTATCAAATAACGTGGAATGATTTTCAAAGTAAGAACTTAATGTTAATTCTATGTCACCCAGTAGGAAGGAGAAACCAGCAGTGTAGTAATAGCCCAAGTTCTATCTAATGTGCCTTCACAAAACATGAAAATATTCCTCTCTAGAGGATGGGGGGAAAACAAGCCTAAGTTAAACATTTAGGACATAAAACATAATGTTTTAGAGCCAAGTAATTACTAATTCATAGCATTTTATGACCATTTGTGTTAGATACAAGTACAAAATTCCTGGGTCTGCATGAATCCTGGTGGAAGCATGAAGTACAAATATGACAGTACTTTGGTAGTTGTGTTAAAACAGAAGTATTTTTTAAAGGGATGAATTGAAAATTGGGCAGATGATGTTCCTCAGTTGTTCACTTGCAAACTATATATTTTAAAGAATTATAGTTAGGTCTTCTGTACT
>NW_006408540.1:12735632-12737748 GCF_000296735.1 Chrysochloris asiatica | reverse complement strand
GATCAATTGGAAGACAAGTAACTAAGAAAAGAATACCAATACGGTCAAGAGCCTGATTTGGACTTTTAGTCAAATTTCTATTCTTTAAAGCTGCCCACTTGTGATATTTATGTTTGGCAGCATTAGGTACCAAGGAAGAGTGTATATCTAGATTTTGGCACAGCGTGCCAAGCTTTCACACGAGCTAAGAGGCCTATTTCCCAGTGCAAGATGATCCCAATAAAAGAAGCTGCTTGGGGTCTACCACTGTTGTAGGAGCGAGGGAAGTTATGTTGGAGGTCATGTGCATGTTGGAGTAGGTTCTTATCCCATGACGCCATCCTTAGTTCTCATCCATCTCAATTATTGAAGGGCCAGAAAAATAAGTTAGCAACAGGGCAAGCAAATGAATAAGAAACACCTAGATAAAACTGAAAACAAACAAGCAAAACCACACATTATGAAACCATCAGTAGAGCTATGATTCTCAGTGCTATTGATATCCTCCCGGATTACCTCTTACAGCAGTGTGTATATACCCCAGCTACTGAGGGCCTTCGCCTGAAAAACCTAAGACATATAGTAGTTGTGTTGTTGTTGTTATGTGCTGTGGAGTTGGTTCCGACTCACAGCGACCTTGTACAGGGTTTCCAAGGCTGTAAATGTTTATGGGAGCAGAAAGCCTCATCTTTCTTCGGTGGAACACCTGGTAGTTTCGAACTGCTGACCTTAAGGTTCGCAGCCCGATTCATAACCACTACGCTACCAGAGCTCCTTATAGTAGTTGTAGGAATGGTCAAATTTTTGCTGTTGTTGGATGAGATATTAATAATACAAGTTTTTTTGTTTATTTTCCAGAAGATACACCTTCTTGGAAACGAAAAAAAAAAAATCTGGACAAAATATATTTTATAAAAAGTCTTTTTGAAGCTTTAGACAGCCACCAAAGTAACTAGAACTGAAGATTATAAGATCTTGGAGATAAGAGAAGTACAAAGGTGTGAACTTAATTTTCAAGGATGTGTTTCCCTTCAAGGCATTTACTAATTCCAAAGCAGTGGCAGAAACATTGAGAAATTGAACAAAAAAATGATCACTGAAAGATTGAGAAGCTGAACAGACCTTCTAGCAATCTCATGCCCAAGGGAATAAAAAGTGGAATACAGAGCCTGATTAAGGACCAGCATCACGGCAAACCCTCCCGGATATTAGATTCGAAAGACAACACTACATGAGTGAGGGTGGATCAGAAATAAACCACCCCACCAAAGCTGAGCTGAGTTTTAAATTAGCCTTACTCGCTTATTAGGTTTAAATGATTTTCACATACCCTGCAGATGCAAAAGTAAAAGTTATCTAGAAGTTGATATCCAGACCCTCAAATTACCTCTTCAAATTTCCATGTATCTGGCAATCTATATAAAAAAAAATTATCTAGAAGTTCTAGATGTAAGCCTGCATATCTGAAAACATTAAGACAAAACAAAATATAAACGCACTTAGAAGAAATCTAGATATTGAAGTTATCTTATCTTAATAAATATGATGAAAATGAAAGACAAGATGGAGAACTTCAGTAGGTAAAATATTATTTTACAAAGAATGAAATGAAATTCTAGAAATGAAAAACTATAACTGAAATGCACAATTCAATAAATAGGTTAAATATTAAATATGAAATAATTGAACAAAGGATTAATTAACTGAGAGATAAATCAGTGAAAAAAATCCAACATGTGCAGTAGGAATTCCACCATGAGAGTAAAAAGAGGTTGAGATAGCACGCATTTATGAAATAACAATTGTCAAGAATTTTTAAAAAACAAACTGGTATGGAGCTTTCTCAAAAATTTGGAAACAGAAATACCCAGCAATCCCTCTACTTGGTATATATCCTTAAGAAATAAGTGCCGAGACTGAATTTATTGTTATTGTTAGGTGCCATCGAGTCAGCACTGACTCACAGTGACCTTATGCACAGCAGAATGAAACAATGTCTGATCCTGGGCCAACCTCACTACTATTGCCACGCTTGAGTCCATGGATGCTGCCACCTGGCCAATCCATCTCGTTGGGGGTCTTCCTCTTTTTCTCTGACCCTCCATCTTACCTAACATGATATCTTTCTCCAGTGACT
>NW_006408540.1:12733180-12735202 GCF_000296735.1 Chrysochloris asiatica | reverse complement strand
ATGTAATCCATACCGAAGGCTGTGCTCTTTGATCTGCATCAGTAAATATTTTAAGTCCTCTTCACTTTCAGCAAGCAAGGTTGTATCATCTGCATATTGCAGGTTGTTAACGAGTCTTCCTCCAATCCTGAACTAGATACATGCATATTATGTTCATTACAGCACTATCCATTATAGCAAAAAAAGATGGAGACAGCCTAAATGCCCATCAACAAAAGAATGATAAACTTTGGTACATACACCCAGTGAAATATTATGTAATGTTGAAGAATAACGAAGAATTTATAAAACACTTCACAACATGGTTGAACCTGGAGGACATTACGCTGAGTGAAATTAGTTAATCAAAAAAGGACAAATATTGCATGAGACTACTGTTACAAAAAGTTAAGGAAATATTTGCTCACTAAATGAAACTTTCTGGTTATAAGGTAAGTAGGGATTGGGGGAGGGAAAAAAGTGACTAGCGATAAATACGGGTAACTGATAGTACAGGGAGTGAATTGTTATCATTGTAATAACATAATGTGTATAATTGGTTAAGTGTGGGACTGATGATCTGTTCTGTCAACCTTCACTCAATTCACAATAAAAAGTTAAAACTAGGAAAAAGAAAAAGAATTCTTCAAAAATGAAGCAAGATAACAAAACCCAAAAGCACTACAAATTTTTAGTAGGATAAACATAAAAAACATAATATTTCAACAACTCAAAATAAAAGTTCTGAAAGTCAAAAGAAAAACAGAAACTGAAAAGTGAAAGAGACTTCCAGCAAGATGGCAGAGTTGTTGTTGTTAAGTGCTGTCGAGTTGAATCCGACCCTTTATAGGTTTTCCAAGGAGCAGCTGGTGAGCTTGAACCACTGATCTTGCAGGTCAAATGACTTTGCAGTCTGATGCATTAGCCCACAGCACCACACCACAACAAAGATACAAGAGACCAAATGAAGTACACACAGATGAAAATCCTGGACTTCAGAGGAAAGGTTGGAGAAGTAGAGAAGTACTTGCTAGGAGGAGGGAGGAGAAGCTGAGCAGGGACTGCAAGACAGGGCGACAGACTGATGTATGGTAGCCAGACTCAGTGTGATCATTTTTTGTGATCAGCATTGGCAGAGCAGATTCACACACACAATGGAAAAAGTGAGATTCCTTCTTTTCCCCTGAGCTCCCTTGGTGATCAGAGGCGTAGCCAACTCCCACCCTCATTCAACACAGACCCTGCACTTCATGGGTTCAGATCCACATGGTTGGTAGCCACACCAGTGTGAAACAGAGAAGCTAGCTGTACCACTTCAGTGTGCCACTTTGATGCCTAGATTCAGGTGGGCTTGGCTCCAGACCAACAGAACCCACAGAGACACCAGACCAGCATTTAATCAATCACCCTGCCTCTAGCTGCTGTGTGATCCTGACATTGAAACCAGCTACATTAAGTGCCTCCACAACTACATCTGGATTGAGTGCCTGAACATAGATAACATCAAGGCCAATAGGACTCCACCTTATGTCAGGAATTCAGCTGTCACATTCCTCCCACACCCACCTCTTGAGTTCCTTGGTTTGCAGGAGCTCTATAGAGTTTTCTTTTCTTTGGATCTAAGAGCTACACTGTCTTTGTTTGTTTGTTTATTTCTGTGTTTGGTTTTCTCCTTTTCTTGTTTCATTGGTAGTACGGTTAAATGGTCTAAGGTACTGGATTACAGTTCCTGTCTCTGCGGGATTGTGGATTCGAATCCCATTGCTGCCAAATCTTATGGAGTCCTGATACGGCACTGCGGGTTAATGTGCTGGACTGCAAGATTGGTTTGAACCTCAAGGTCAGTGGTTCAAGCTCACCAGCCACTCCTTGGAAACCCTTTACAGGTTCACTATGAATCAGAAACAGCTCAATGGCACTGAACAACAACAACAACAACATTCTTCTTCTCTTTCCATTCCCTTCAATTTCATCCTATCGCTGTGCTGATCCTACAGCATCCCATCAGGAGTCCAAAACAAACCTGTAAGATTGAAACTAGGG
>NW_006408540.1:12730478-12731585 GCF_000296735.1 Chrysochloris asiatica | reverse complement strand
AAAGATTTACAGCCTCGGAAACCCTGTACAGGGTCACTATGGGTCGGAACCGACTCAACGGCACTTAACAACAACAACAACAAATATGGTTGTTTAGTTAAACTTATATAAAAACTAATTGTGTCTTATGAAGTATCAAAATGTGTAATTTTGTCCTTGTTATTTCCTTTGTAATATATATGTATATTTAAATCTTTATTAAAAGAATGTTATTGTATAGTTAAAAAAAAAAGACAAGGAAAATCAGCAAGATTTAGTAAATATTTTATACAACAGAAATGAAAATGCAAACAAAACTTACAAACAACATGAACTCAGTGCAGCAATTTATGTGGAACAAAGAAACCAACAGCACTACAAAAAAAGCACACAGAAAAATGACAGCAATCAATTTATACTTATCAATGATTACACTGAATGTAAATAGATTAAATGCATCAATCAAGAGAGAGAGCTGAATGAATAAGAAAACAAGATCCTTAAATATGCTACCTAAAAGAGACACATTAAAAAGATGGAGACAGTTTAAATGCCAATCAACAGAAGAATGGTTAATCAAACTTTGTAACAGACACACAATGGAATACTACACAATGTTGAAGAATACTGATGAACCTGAGAAACAACTCATGACATGGATGAACCTGGAGGACATCATGCTGAGTGAAATTATTTTATCACCAATACTATAAAAAGTTAAGAAAAGGTTTTCTTGATAAAAGAAGTAATCCATGATGGTTACAGGTGGGCAGAAGGAAAATTATTCCTGGCTACAAGGCAGACACATGTTAACATGGGTGACAGGGCAGGACATATACAAGAGGGAAGTTAGCGGAGGAATATATGAAGGTAGCAGGAGAAATGCAATATTAAAATGAAAAGTTGTAAATACTATTAGCTGTTGGTACATGGAAGGGATTGCAATCATTGTAATGAAGCAAAATATATGATTTGTTGAATATAAAAATGAGGATATGCTTTGAAAACCATCACTCAATTCATAATAAAATAAAAGAAATCAGATACAAGTGAAAATAAAACTGTTATCTGATTTCTCCATAGAAGCAATGGAAATTATCAATGATGGAAATATTTATTTACAGTTTC
>NW_006408540.1:12722091-12724661 GCF_000296735.1 Chrysochloris asiatica | reverse complement strand
ATCATGGCAATGAAACAAGTTACAATAGGATGAATGTAAAGATAATGTTCACCCATGTAAACTACCACATAATTCACAATAAAAACTTAAAAAAAAAAAAAAGTAAAGTGAACCAAATAATTTTAGAAAAACAAAAGATAGGCAAATGTATAATCAACTCACCTGTACTCAGTAAATATGAGAGAAATTCTTGAAGCAGAAAATAATCTTAGACAGAAATACAGATATACAAGGAAGAGTGAAAAACAAAGCAAATGGTAAGCATATGGGTGAATTTAATGGATATTGGCAGTATAGAATAATAATACTTACATTTTGTGGGGTTTAAATATATATGGGAGTCTCTGGGTGGTACTAACAATTCTTGTGTTCATCTGGTAACTGAAAAGTTGGCATTTCAAATTCACCCAGAGACACCTCAAAGGCAAGGCCTTTGTAAACTCTTTAGAGCACAGTTCAACTTTGAAACACATGAAGTAAATACAAATTCATATTGACCTGACGGCAGTTGTTGTTCGGTGCTGCCAAGTCTGTTCTTATTCATAGCAACGCTTTATAGATTTCTGAGATTTGAATCTTTACAAGAGCAGAAAGTCTCATCTTTCTCCTGAGGAGTGGATTGTGAGTTTGATCTGCAGATCTTGTGGTTAGCAGTTCAGTGATTATCTTACAGTACCACCAGGGTTCCTTTAATGGAAATAAAAGCACAACATACCAAAACTTATGGGATGTAGTGAAGGTAGCACTGAGACAGAAATGTATAGCAATAAATGTTTACATGTAAAGAGAAAAGGAATTTCAGATCAGAAGGTGGCGCTAGCCAGGAAGTGGCTATAGCTTATCAGGAATGCTCTCCTTCCAGTCAGGGACAACTTCATGGTTCCTAAGGAAACTAGGAAATGCTAAGTCATTGCTATGCACGCCCGCCATATTAGAATGATGGCACACTATTATATAACCTGTGGGTCATATTTGGCAAGATGCCTTCTTTGTTCTGTATTAGTATATAAAGGACCTCCCCCATGTAGGGGAATGGAGCACAAAGAGAAATTTCTGAGAGCTAGAGACATAAGAGACCCCTTCCCTAGCACTGACCACTGTTTTGCTGAATAAAGGAATGAACCATCTACCACCAGACCTCTAGTGTTCTCTCGACTGGCTGACCCAATAAACCTGTTGGGGTGCTGAGAAACCCTGACCTCTTCTTTGCAATAGCCTAACTCAATAACTTCAGAATCTATTAAGAGAGGAGCTAACCAAGTCTAAACCTACCAGAAGAAAGGAAATAAAAATCAGATCAGAGCAGAAAGACATAAAATAGAAAACTGAAAAACAATAGAGAGAATCAATAAAAGCTGAAGTTGGTTCCTTTAAAAGATCGACAAAATTGATAAGCCTTTAGCTGGACTGACAAAGAAATAAAGAATAGATGTAAATCACCAAAATACAAAATGAAAGAGGGGACATTGCAGCTGACCTGATAGAAATAAAGAGAATTGTGGCAGAATATTATGAACAATTGCACAACAAAAAACTGCAACCTAGAGGAAATGGACAATTTCTTAGAAGCACACAACCTACTCAAACTGACTCAATTGTCAACAGACCCACAACAAGTGAAGAGACTGAATCTGTGATTAAAAGAAAAAAAAAAAAAAATCTCCCAACAAAAATAAGTTCTGGGCCAGATGGCTTCACTGAGGAATTTTACCAACCATTTAGAGAAGAATTGATAAGAATACTGTTTGAACTCTTCCAAAAGATAAAGAAGGAAAAAAATATTCCATAATTTATTCTGTGAATCAAACATAATTCTGATACCCAAACCAGACAAAGACACCACAAGAAAAGAAAACTATAGGACAATATTGTGTTTGATTATAGAGGCAAAAATCCTTGGCAAATACTAGAGAAGTAAACCCAACAATATATTAAAAGAGTTTTACAAAATGAGCAAGTGGTAGTTATTCCAGAAATGTAAGGATGGTTCAGTATTAGAAAATCAACCAATATAATGCATCACATCAATCGAACCAAGGAACAGAACCACATGACCATTTCTATGAGTACAGGAAAAGCATTTAATAAAATCCATTTAATAAAATCCAAGCATTTATTGGATTTTAATAAAAACCATAAAGAAGATTGTAATAGATGGAGAATTCCTCAATATGCTTCAGGGCCTGTCTAACAGTGACAAAAACAAAACAAAAATAACTATTTCCTGAGGCTGCTTACATGCAACCAAAAACCTCATGGGATTTGGTTTCTTAGTTTAAATGCATAGGGTCAAAGTTTCATGGGACATCTCAGTTAAATGGCTAATAATCTATTTAGTGCCTTTTTTCGACCTCCTAGTTTTTATGCTTAATGCCTGTGTTCTTAAAAGTTTCCAAGTGGCTTTCCAAGACATAAGAGCTGATCTTTATTTACCTACAACAATAGAGTAAGATGGAGAATCAGGAATAGAATGCGGCTAGAGAATGTGTGGCCAATAACCTCCATGAACAACAGCCTTCCTTGCCATCATGAGACCAGAAATGCTGGATGGTGCCTGGCTACCATTACTG
>NW_006408540.1:12709949-12721991 GCF_000296735.1 Chrysochloris asiatica | reverse complement strand
TATGGAGCTTTTCCATCTTCTCTTTCCACAGATGTAGTCAATTTGATTTCTATGTGCTCCATCTGGCGAGGTCCATGTGTATGTTGTTGTTATTAAGTGCCGTCGAGTCAGTTCCGACCCATAGCGACCCTGTACAGGGTTTCCGAGGGTGTAAATCTTTACGGGAGTAGAAAGCCTCATCTTTCTTCCGCGGAGCGCACTCTTTTTATTCTTTAAAATGTTGCACCTCCTCGTTTGTTGCATAGTACCTGAGGCCTTAAGATCTCGGAAAGGGGCATCTAAGCTTCAATAACCAGTCTCCTATTTTCCTGGTTCAGGAGGGAAAAAGGAGAGTAAGGAATGGGAGGCAAAAGAAAAGTGTGGAATTGCCTCCTTGAAAAGCTACCCCTTTTGCCATGAGACCGGAAGAACTGGATGGAACCCAGCTACCATTACTGAACATTTTGATGAAAGATTCCATAAAAGAATACTGATCAAAGGTGTGGGGGGTGCAAAATAGAATTTCAAATTCTATGGACTCAGACTGACTAGAGCCATGAAGGTTGAATGAACCTCTGAGGTTATCTTTAAACCTTAAAGTAAAAATATCCCCTAAAGTCTTAAAATGGACTAGTCAAAATAACTAGTTTAAGGGGTCTGCCAGTGAGCATTATGCTTTTTCAAAGAGCTATCTGTAGGGGATCAGGTGAACAGGAGAAAGTCAGATGATTAGGCAGTAACCTTAGTGGTAAGTGAGTTTGTTACTGGGGGAGGAATAGCTCAGAAAATAAGGGCGAAACAGTTGCACAACTCGAAGAATGTAATCAGTGTCCCTAAACGGTTCATGTAGAAATGATTGAACTGGTGTATTTTTTGTTGAGTATATTTCAACAACACATCAAAATAAGTGAACTTACATATGTACATGTAAAAGACAAATATTGTCAGACTGGACTTGAAAAACAACTTTACTATGCTTATAAAACCAAACCGAATCCACTGCTATCAAGTCGATTCTAATCCATAGTGACTCTGCATAGGTTCCCAAGGCTATACATCTTTAAGGAAGCAAAAAGACTCCTCTTTCTCCCATGGAGCAGCTGATGGGTTTGAGCTACCAGCCTTGTGGCTAGCAGTCCAGTGCTTACCCTACAGAGTCAGATGCAGAAAGATTGACAATCAAAACAGATACTCCACATACATGTTAGCCAAAAGGAAGCTTTGTTGCTAAATTAATAACAGACGATTACGAACTGAATTGTGTTTCTCCAAAAGATATGTTGAAATCCTATCCTATATGGCGATGACTAAGGAGTTCTGGTAGTGGTTGGAGAGAAAGGTGAGTCAGGAGAAAGGTGAGGACTTCCACTCCCGTAAAGATTTGTTGTTGGTGTTGAGTGCCATTGAGTCGATTCTGACCCAGAGCAACCCTGTATAGGGTTTCCAAGGGGCAGCTAGTGAGTTTGAACCATCGACCTTGCCGTTCAAATGACTTTGCCATCTGACGCATTAATTCGCAGCACCACACAAGGACTCCATGGCCTTGGAAACCCTATTAAGGGAACTGACTCCATGGCAACCCTATTAAGGGAACTGATTCCATGGCACACCACCACCACCATACCAATGAATATGACCTTGTTTAGAAATAGGGTTTTTATATTTTTATCAGTTGAGTTGAAGGAATCTATATAAGAGGAAGGTGGGCCCTAATCCTCTTCTGAGCAATGTTTTGTGAGAGGAAAGGACACAAAGAAAAACAGACTCAAACACAGGGGAAGAACACCATGTTACAAAAGAGGCAGATGCATTGATAAACAGGAAAGGAATGCCAAAAATTTCTGGCAGTCACCAGATAGAAACTAGCAGAGGTAAGTCACCATTCCCCACTCAAAACCATCAGAGGAAACGAATCCAACTGACACCGTGATTTGGACTTGCAACCTCCAGAACTGTGTGAAAATCAATAGCTGCATTTTAAAGCTACCCGCTTTGCAGTATTTTGTTTGGCAGCATTGAAAAACTAACCCACACACCAAATAGACATTAAGGCAAGAAGAATGACTAGAGGGATATTTCATAATGTAAAATAGTTCTGCCAGGAAGTAAGACAAACTTGCTTGAATATAATAACAAGGTCTCAAAATTTCTAAAGCAAAAACTGATAGAACCAAAAAAAAAAAACCAAAAACAAACCACAAATTCATAATAATTTTAAAGAATTTTTAATTCATTCAGTAAGTGATAGAACAAGCAGAGGAAAAATTTAGTAAGGAAATAGAAAATTCAACAGCATGTTTCATTTACTTGGCCAAATTAACATACATAGAACATTGTATTCTATATCTGGAGTGGAACCTTAAACCAGCATCAACAAATGTTGACATATTAAACATATACAGGATATGTTCTTGGACTAAAGTAGAATTAAGTTAAAAGTCAATCATGTAAAGCTAATTAGAAAGTCCCAAATGTCTTCAAAGTAAACAATATCAATCTAAATAAACCATTGGTTAAAGAAGGAATTACAGAGGACATTAGAATTTTTAGGCTTTAGAAAGGTCCCTCAGTGACACTAAAGGTTGCTGGTTCAAACCCACCCAGCAGTACCATGGAAGAGAAGTCTGGCAATCTACTTCTGTAAAGATGGTGGTCATGGCTTTGTGTTGTGGAGTCAGTTCCATCTTATGGTGACCCTGTATAGGGTTTCTGAGGTTATAAATCTTTACGGGAGCAGAAAACCTCAACTTTCTCCTGCGGATCAGCTGGTAGTTTCAAACTGCTGACCTTTACGTTAGCAGCCCAAGTCAGAACCACTACGCTACCAGAGCTAGCCAAGAAAATCCAATAGAGCAGTTTTACTCTTGCAACACAAGTTATCATCATGCATCTGAATAACTCGACATTCAGGGTTGTTTGTACCACCACCACCACCACCACCACCAAAATCATTACTATAGGAGTCAAACGGCTGGCCCAAGGGAATTGAAAAGATGCTTCCTTCTCTTCTTGTTAAAATTTTTAGAAATTTTGTATCTGCTATATAGAAATTGTGAAGCAGGGTGTTTGAAGTGTTTGTAGCTTGGTATATTAGTCCTATAGGTCTAACGGCCAATTTAGAGTGGCTTTCTGGGACAATAAAGATGATAATAAATTCTATACTGTGCTCACGTGTCGAAGTTGTATCTCTGCCATACAAAAGACCCGGCAAGTGGCCTGAGCCCTTTCCTTTGCTCATCCTCATGGAATACTACTATTCCCTAGATACAATCTGGCAGATGTTTAGGAGCACAGCAAAGCATTTCACATCACTATTTAACCAAGCATACTGTGTGAAGTAATTAATAATCCTGCTATCTGTTTACTTGAATATGAAGGAAAGGGACATATAAATAAAATCAGACAAATTAGATGTTTTTGTGTTCAGAATAAGGGCAAAGATGGTCTTTTAATGAAAACATTCTTCATGTGCAAACTTTGAAAAGGCATCTTCTTAGGGAATATTGCATTATTAAATAATAATAAGCAAGTAAGTGATGCTTCTCCTTCTAGCTCTCTGATGAAAACCAGAAGATCCAAATGCCAAAAGCATTAAGAGCTTGTCACGTTAGGGACCTTGAGAAGCCCATGATGCCAAGAGTTATGTTATGACGTAAGTGATGGTGCTCTGAGGGTCATACTCTTTGACTGCAAGTTATCATGAATTAAGCATCACAGATTAATCATGAGACTTGAATTCAGGGAGTCAAGGAGCTTGTTTCTTTCTTCCATATCCCCCTGATAGCTTTAGCCTCAAAAGCAAACATTACCAACCCATCAACTACAAAACACTGCTGGCTTCTATTGGAAATGCTAAATTCACCCTTGATGTTAGGATGAAGGGGCTACGTCTGTAATATTGTGCTCATAAAACAAACTTCATTCTTTTGCAAGTAATTGGCTTCCTGCTGACAGGCGCTCTAAAGAGATGTCTGACAAGAGTCTGAATTGGTGTGCTACTAGCTTTCTTCTGTATCTATCACCAGGCTGTTTATAGTTCTCCTGTTAGCACATTCTTCACTTAGCAAAGATGAATTTGGACTTTTAATGTCTTCTTGTACAGATTTACTAATAATCTGTTGTTGTGTAGCATTTTCATGCTTCTAAAACTCTAAAATTCATTGTTAGGTAAATCGGAATTAAATCTTAAGGTCTTTTTGATGTTGTTGTTGTTGTTGTTGTTGTTAAGGACCATCGACTCGATTCCAACCCATAGTGACCCTGTATAGGGTTTCCAAGAAGCATCTTGTGAGCTTGAACTAATGACTTTGTGGACCAAACTGACTTTAAAGTCCTGCTTAACCTCAGATTGCCATGATACTGGCCCTTTTCCTGTTCTGGTATACCTCTGTTTGTTATGAAAGACTCACTTGGATTCCATATGATGCATGTTCTAGTTTCACTGTCCTGTCCATTAGCCTATTATAAACCCACAATTTGATTTTTCTCTGGGAGGACAGTTCAAACCTGCTTTATATTTTTGCTTCAGGTGTATGTGTGAGGAAATTCCATATCCTAAAGTGCTGAAATACAAGTGGTTCTGGGATAGGTAACTAAAGCAGGGAAAGAAAGTTTCTGAAGATGAATGTCATAGTAAAGCAGTAAGGGAGATACTGAAATTCCTTGGTGCCAAGGCTGATAAATTCTTGCTGGAGTAATGGGAAAGGGATAATTCAGAAACCATTTTTATGAATTGAATTGTGTGCCTTCCCTCTCCCTCCTCTCAACCCCAATATGTGTTGGAATTCTAGTCCCTATGCCTGTGGATGTAATTTTGTTTGGGGATAGGGTTTTCTTTGTTACGTCAAGGGATCATATGATTGCAGGGCATGTCTTAAACGGAATCATTTCTGAGCTTTATTATAAAAAAAGCAGATTAGACATACAGGCAAGCACACATACTGGGGAAGAAAATGCCATGTGCGGATCCTCTACATGCCTGGGACTGTCTACAAGCTGGGGATAGACATGGCTGAGACCCTGGTTTGGATTTTTAACCTTAAAAATTGTGAGAAAATAAATTTCTGTTCTTTCAAGCTACAGATTTGTGGTATTTCTGTTACTGCAGGACTAGACAGGCATCTTTCATAACTCCTTCCTTACCCCCACCTGCCCCTAAACCCTGAGGAGGGACTGCAGTGATGAAGTCTGTTCCGATAGAAGTCTGTAAAGTGAAAGAGGAAAGAAATTCCAAACATCTCTTTTCTTCTATTTATCAATTAGGAAAGTTTGCATTTAAAACCTGTGACCAGAATACAGATCTTAAATGTATAAAGTAAGACAGTTTTTCAATGGATCCAAATCTATGAAGACAGAATTAAATCACCTGAGATTCAGTTGGGATATTGTTTAATCAAAAGCACATTGAACTAAGACTTGAAATACTTGGATTCCAAGCTTAGTTCTCCCAACTACTTGTCATACAACCTACTTGAAGCAAGTCATTTGGTTTTTCTTGGTCTCAGATTCTTCAACTATAACCAGAGGGGTTTGAATATATGCTAAGGAACCTATGATTCTGTGAATTGTGCTCAGGTTGCTTGCTAAATCTGGATTTGTTCTCTGCAGATGGTCAACATATATGGACTCTAAATATATATATCAAGTTCTGGTGTGGTGCGGTGGGTTAATGCGCTGGACTAACACACAGATCTGTTTGAACTATAAGGTTGGCAGTTCAAATTCATCAGCTATTCCTCAAAAACTCTATTCAGTCACTACGAGTTGGAAGCAACTTGATGGCCCCTGACAACAACTCAACAATTGTCAAAACAAGTCACATATTGTTAAATGCCATCAAGTTGGTTCTAATTCATAGTGACCCTGTGCATAACAGAAAGGCACACTGCCCAGTCCTGCACCATCCTCACAATTGTTGTTACGCTTGCTCCCATTGTTGCCCTCACTGGTTGGGGATCTTCCTCGTTTTCATTCATCTTCTACTTTACCAAGCATGATGTCCTTCTCTAGAGATTGATCCTTCCTGACAACATATCCAAAGTAGGGAAGGCAAAGTCTCGCCATTGTTATTTCTAAGGAGCAATCTTGTACTTCTTTCCAAACAGGTTTTTTTTTTGTTCTTTTGGTAGTCCATTGTACTTCACCAACACCATAATTCAAATGTATCCATTCTTTTCCCATCTTCCTTATTTGCTGTCCAACTTTCACATGCATGTGTTGTTGTTGTTAAGTACCGTGGAGTCAATTCTGACTCATAGTGACCCTGTATAGGGTTTCCAAGGGTGTAAATCTTTACAGGATCAGAAAGCCTCATCTTTCTCCCGCAGAACCGCTGGTAGTTTCAAACTGCTGACCTTGAGGTTAGCAGCCTGATTCGTAACCACTACGCTACCAGAGCTCCTTATATGAGGCAACTGAAAATACCAAGACTTGGGTCAAATACACCTTCACCTTCAAGGTGACCTCTTTGTTATTGAACACTTTAAAGATATCTTATGCAGCCTAATACAACATGTCCTTTGATTTCTTGACTGCTGCTTCCATAAGCGTTGATTGTGGAGCCAAGTAAAATGAAACCTAACTGTTTTGGCAATTAGATATTAACAAATGTGACACAAACAGAGGTTTAACATATGCTGTTCATTGAGGCTTGCCCCATCTCTTTCTGCCTTGGAAGTACAACCACTATGTGAAGAAGACCACTAACTGTTGGCAACACATTACCCAACTAATAGCACCATGTACCAGCTTATGAGTGAGACCATCTAGAAAAACCAGGCTTACTGGAGCTGACAGACTATGACTACATAAACATGAATGGTCCCAGACCCCTACCAGCTGATCCCAGCCCAAATTGATAGTCCACAGAATCAGAACAAATACAATCTTTGTTATTTAAGTCTCTGAGTATAGGATTGATTGGTTTGATATGCATCCATAAGTACTGGATTCAAGTTATTAAAGAAAAGGATCTGCAGATTGTGGGTTGGTGGGAGTTGATGGGAGAAAGAAATGGAAGGACTCCTCCACCATCTTCTTTCTTGAGGTTGGGATCCAGGATTTGTGTCTGACCCCTATGTACAGATTTCTTGCTTCCTAAGGAGAGCTTGACCCAAGGAGAGTCTTCTCATTTGGTCAAGCACATTTAGTTTCAGAAAAAACAAACAAACAAACACAGCTAGTTTCCCCTTCTTAATGGAACACACAAGATTTTCCCTTCTGCATTGCCTTCAGTCACAGTTTTGTTTTGTTTTTTTTTTTCAGAATGCAATAGGGATTAGTAGAGCTAGATTATTCTTTTTGTTTCAGTGTGTACTGGCAGGACATTTTATAGAAAATTGTGAAGATGCAAAGTGTTCTCAAGAAAGAGGTAAGAAGATAAGATTATAACATAATTGAGAAACATTAACTACTCTTTTCCAAATTTCTGCTGTATACAACCTGCAACCCTATTGCTTTCAGCACTAGTATAAGACAATAAAAAATATGTTTTATTATTATCCTAAATTATCTGCTTTAGCAGCTACAAGCCACAGAGTTCATATAAAATAAAGCCTTGCGGAATTTTGCTTCTCACCATAAACAACTCTAACACTGGACAAAGATATGAGGCGATTGTTTTCAGATATTGGAAACTCTCTTCTTATATTCATCTAATTGCTGCCAAATTTTGCAACTGTGACAAAGGAAACTGGGGGTCTATGCTAGTTGTAGAGGCAGAGGTAAGAGCCCAGGATTCTTGAAGTGGCTGGAATCTGCTATCAAGATATTGAAAGAAAGGTTGTAGAGGGGTGGATGGAGAGAGAAGACTTTTTAGAGGTCTTCTATGAACATTTGTCTGGAACTAAGATGCAAATGCATCGGACAAGATAATGCAAGGCTTACAAGAGAGAGCAGCTGTTAAGGAGTAGAGGACAGAACAGATACCAGAGGTTGAACAGTGTGGGGATGTTTTGGCATGCTTACCTAGCTTGAGGAGAGGTCCTTGGTAACACATCAAAAAAGGTGCATGGTCATTAGAAGAAAGCACTGAGCATTAAAGGCCCACTCTCTGGTAGCATAGTGGTTACGAATCGGGCTGCAAATCGCAAGGTCAGCATTTTGAAACTACCAGCTGCTCCACCAGAGAAAAAAAAGTGAGGCTTCCTGCTCCCGTAAAGATTTGCAGCCTCAGAAACCCTGTTCAGGGTCACAATGGGTCGGAACCGACTCGATGGCACTTAACAACAACAACTAGCCAGATTATAAGTCATACCATTTGCAAGCCCAGCTCTATAAAAAGAAAGTGACCAATTGACTCTTGTGGAGAAAATTTTCCTGGGACTACAGAGGTTTATTTTGTTCAGACCCCTGAGTATATTTTATAAACCTGGAGAAGCACAAGCCTTACTTTTAAGATGTGCATTTAATAAAATTTACTCTATGTCCACGTGTAATTTAGAAATCATCGTCTGAAGAGTCTAAGGTGGAGCCCTGATTAAGTTCCTTTAGGGTTTGGGAGCAGTACTTGTTCCACACTGGCCTTACCCACCTTCCTGTTTTGTTACCATGGTCTCGCTGTATTCTAGCTTAGAGTGAGTCCCTTTTTATATGTGTTTTTATACTTTTAGAAAATAAATAATTTAATTGGCTCAGAAAAAAAAAAACAAAAAAAAAAAACAGTTAATGAATTCAGATGCTAACCAAAGGGTTGGAGGTTTGAGTTCACCTACAGGTGCTTTGGGAGAAAGACCTAGAAATTTACTTCCCAAAAATCAGCTTTTGAAAAACCTATGAAGTACAGTTGTACTCTAACAAACATGAGGGTAGCGTGAGTTCACACTGACGTGACAGTAATAATTTTATTGTTTAATCAGAACCCAGTTGCCGCTGTGCCATTTCCAGTTTAGGAAGACCCCATGAGTGTCAGAACTATGTTCCAGCAGCATAATGTGTTGACTGTGAGTATAACCTCCACTCCAGATGCCTGATTCCTAACATACAGTAGCCTCAGTCAGCAGTCCTCAACACTGACTGTAAGGGGCAACAGACACACCCAAGCTGATTCCCAGGGAAAGCTGCTTTGATGGTTTTAGAAGCCTGAGCTATGGGGGGATAGGGCACTTTCTGAAGTTATAGAAATATTCTACATCTTGATTGAGGTGGTGATTGTACCGGGTGTGTGCTTGTTAAAACTCATTGAATTGTTCACTTAACATGTGTACATTTTGCTGTATGTAAATGATACTTTAGGACACTTGATTAAAAATTTTAAATCCTTTATTGAGAAGAGTAACAAAACACCACCACCAACAAAAACAAAACCTTGAGGTATCCATTATTGAATAGCCCTTTTTATTGAAGAAAAGTAATTTATTACTCATGTCCAACCAGTTGTGGAGGATATAAAATATTGACTAGCAATATCACCAAACTAAAGGAGAATGCAAGCTTCAATTGAAATGCAACTATATTGACCCTTATCGCATGCTAAACTTAAACTTTACAAGAACAGATAAAAGAGGCATTAATTGCCCATTTTTATGTTAAAGAATTTGAGATAAAGAGCTGAAGTAGTTTGCCTAAAGTCAAACTAAGGAGGAAGTCGGGATTTGTGCTGTTTTCTTTTCATGCATCCTTTTCAAAATATTTCCAATAACCAAAGCAAACAATATCCTTTTTATTGTTCAGCCTTAAATTGCATTTCCTTTGATGTTATTAGATAGAAAAAAAACACTTTATCTGTTGGCACTGAGTTTTTTCTGAAATCTTCTTCATTGCTAGCTTTCCAGAGATGTAGAAATCATTATCTTCCTTGCAGGAAGTGTGGAATCTTTGAGCAGTCAAATTCAATGGGATCTTATAATAGTATTCTCTCTCTCCGACACGTACTGCTGATGCGAGCAGAAACTAGTACAATATTTCTGGAGGGCAATTTGGCAATAGGTACCAACACTCTTAAAATCTGGTGGTCTAAACAATTCACAGTCTAGGACTATAACCTAAGGAAATAATCAGCAATGTGTGTACAAATGGATACTCATCACCATATGATTACAAATATCAAAAATTGGAAACAAGCTAAATGTCTGGGTTAGAGAAGGCTGTTTTTCTTCCATTATCCTATAGTTTCTTCTTTATTAATAAGAATTCTGGCTTGTGTGTGGCTATGTGGCAACCTTGTACAGGATTTCAGAACTCAGACTCTCTTACAGCTAATTTGTGGCCACTGTGCAGTTTGTGCCTTCAGAGACTTATCCTAAAAGGTGTGCACTTTATTATAGCTTCTTCCTATTATATGTTAATCATAGGTATAATGGCTGAAACTGAAGGAGACATTTTGGAGTGTGACGCAACATTTTAAGGATGATGAAACAGTGAGACACTAGGAATCTGGACCCTGAAACCGTGGGGATAATTACACACCTTGGGGCTAATTTTACGTGAAAGATTAAGCTATCAGACTTGGATTTTCCTGTCACAAATAACCAAACTTAATTCTAATAAATAGAATGTTCCCCAGCTGAGGCATGGTTAAATTTTAGTATAAATGTATGGAAGTGTACCATGTAGCTACAGTGAAACCTGTGAGAACCAGAACTTGATAGAATTGCCTTGCTTTTCTGTGTCTCACAAGTTTTTTGCCTTTGAAAGGGTGTTTGCCACTTTTCTATCACTTGCTATTAAGAATATTACCTCATAAATGCCTGGTGAATTTTTCTTCTCTGATAGATTTCAGCTTTACACAGTTCTGGCTTTGAAGGCTAAGAAAAAAGAAAATACATGGCATCTAAAACATATATAAGAAAAATATAGAAAATATTTACAAATACCATTTTGTGTATACACATATAAAGGTATATATACATATTCACATATAATAAAAGAAAAATAGTAAAAAAAAATGCAATTTTTGCTGATATGAGGGTAAGTCAAAAAGTATTGCTACTAGGGTTCTTGTTCATGCATGCACAGGTTTATTCCAAACAAAACATGTTTAAACATGACTCTGCAGTCAGTATATGCAGACAAGCTTTCGCAGTAATATACTTACCTTAGTCTCATTGTTGTTGTTATTAAGTGCTGTCGAGTCGGTTCTGACCCATAGAGACCCTGTACAGGGTTTCCGAGGCTGTAAATCTTTATGGAAGCAGAAAGCCTCATCTTTTTCCCGCGCAACAGCTGGTAGTTTCGAACTGCTGAGCTTGCGGTTCGTAGCCAGATTCGTAACCACTATGCTACCAGAGCTCCTTGTCTCATTAGGGTGCATTAAAATAAAAAGAGGATGAATTTTGTACCATGGAAAAAACAATTTTGAGATCAGGGCTAATATCAAATTTTGCTCTTTATTTAAATTTTTCTCTCTATATTTTTCTTCAAAACACTTCCCATTTTGCTGGTATAATCCAATTACACCAATTACACTTCCAACACTACACAATCATTACCACTGGTTATTGCCAGAGCTCATTTTCACCTCTTTCCTTTTTCTTTTTCTTTTCTCTTTTGTGGGAAAATTCCCAATGGTTGTCCTATTGAGAAAATAAATATACATTGTGCCCTACAAATGCATGAAAAAAGAAAACAAAGAAATGTCTTTTCTTCTTTTAACTTTTAACTGCCTTCCCTGTCATCCAAGTTAACACATGTCCACACTCTAGCCAATGAATAATTCTCCCTTCCACCCCACCCCTGTTAACCATCAGGGAATGTTTCTTTTAGCATGAAAACCTTTTCTTGACCTTTTATAGTAATGGTCTAATGAAATATATGTCCTTTTGTGACATACTAACTTCATTCAACATGATGTTCTCCAGGTTCTCCATGTCATGTGTTGTTTTTCAGATTCATCTTTATCCTTCAGTCTTGTATAATATTCTACTCTGTGTGTTGTACCAAAGTTTGTCCAACCATTTCTCTGCTGATGGGCATCTAGGCTGTCTCCATATTTCTGCTCTTGTGAAGAGTGCTACAATGAACATGGGTGTGTATAGATCTATTCATGTCCTGGCTCTTCTTTCTTTCTTTTTTTTTTTTTTAATGTTTTATGGTGAATTATATGATAGTTTACATGGGAGAATATTA
>NW_006408540.1:12695429-12702841 GCF_000296735.1 Chrysochloris asiatica | reverse complement strand
TCTGCCCCTGGCCTTGTTTTAACTGATGATATGGAGCTTTTCCATCTTCTCTTTCTGCAGATGTAGTCAATTTGATTTCTATGTATTCTATCTGGTGAGGTCCATGTGTATAGTCATCTCTTATACTGTCTAAAGAAGGTATTTGAAATGAGTAAATCATTGATTTTGCAGAGCTCTATCATGTGATTTCCAACATCATTTCTATCACTAAGGCCATATTTTCCAACTACTAATCCTTCCTCTTTGCTCCCAACCTTTGTATTCCAATCACCAGTAATGATCAATACCTCTTGATTGCATGTTTGATCGATTTCAGATTGAAGAAGTTGGTAGAATTCTTCTATTTCATTCTCACTGGCTTTAGTGGTTGGTGTGTAAATTTGAATAATAGTAGTATTAACTGGTCTTCCCTGTAGACACATGGATATTATCCTATCACAGACAGTGTTGTACCTCATGACTGATCTGGATATGTTCTTTTTGACAATGAATGCAATACCATTCCTCTTCAATTTGTCATTTCTGGCATAGAAAACCATGTGGTCATCAGATTCACAATGTCCAATACCAGTCCATTTCAGCTCACTAATTCCTAAGATGTTGATGTTTATGCGTTCCATTTCATTTTTTGACAACTTCCAATTTTCCCAAATTTATACTTCGTACATTCCATTTTCCGATTTTCAATGGATGTTTACAGTTGTTTCTTTTCATTTTGAGTTGTGCCAATCAGAAAACGAAGGCCCCACGGGCTTTACTCCATTCGCATCATCACAGTCAAGTCTACTCCCCCAGTCACATGTTGAGTGCCTTCCAGCCTGAGGAGCTCATTTTCTGGCACTTTATCTGACAGTGTTTCTCTGCTATTCATAAGGTTTTCTGTGACTAAACTTGTCTGTTAGTTTGTCGTACTGTGGTAGCTTATGTGTTGCTGTGATTTTGAAAGCTATGCCACCGGCATTTTAAATACCAGCAGGGTCACCCATGGTGGTCAGGTTTCAGATTAGCTTCCAGAATAAGACAGACTAGGAAGAAGGAGTGACAAACTACTTCCGAATATTTAGTCACTGAAAACCTTATGTGAAAGGTAGACAATAAAAATTAAGACAAAAAAAAAAAGAAGAAAAAGGATGCATTTAAATTATGGTGTTGTATGGCATGACACTGTGGGTAATGCATCAGACTCCAAAGTCATTTGAACTACAATATCAGTGGTTCAAGCTCACTAACTGCTCCTTGGAAACCCTATACAGGGTCAGAATCGACTTGAGAGCTCTTAACAACAACAACAACAACAACAGCATGGTGCTTCAGGATAAAGCGCTGGACCAAAAGGTTTGAACCACCTTTCCAGCCACTCCTTGGAAACCCTAGACAGGGTGGCTAAGAATAAGAACCATCTGGGCTATACTTAACAGCAGCAGCAACAACAATGGACTGCCAGAAGAACAATCAAATCTTTCTTGAAGGAAGTACAGCCCGAGTACACCTTAGAAGCAAGGATGGTGAGACTTCCTCTTATGTCCTTTGGCTATGTCACCACGAAGTCTCAGTCCCTGGAGAATGCCAATATACTCGGTAACAGAGAATGACAGGAAAATGAGGAAGACCATCAATGAGGTGAGCTGTGACAGTGACGGCAGCTATAGGCTCAAACATAGCAAATATTGTGAGGATGGCACAGGAGGGGACAACCTTTTCTTGTCTGCTTCTTATAGGGTTGCTGTGAGTTAAAGACTACTCAATATCACGTAATAACAATGCAACAACATATCTATTTGTGTATACTTGTATATGTTTATGTATAAGTATGATATGTGCCAATATAGTATAGGCACTGGCATGCTAACTGTAAGATCAACAGTTCAAACCCACCAGAGGTTCCATGAGACCAAGATGAAACTTCTGATCTCATAACTATTTAAAGCCTCAGAAATCCTATGCAGGACCGCTATGAGTTGGAATCTCCTTGATGGCAGTGATTTTGGGTTTTGGTCTAATATATATGTAATGTTTATAGATAAATGTAAATGTTAACTGGTGTTATGTTTGAACGATGGGATTGCAGATGTTTTCCTAACTGTGAAGTTTTCTGTATTTTTCACATTGGACATGACTTTCATTAGATAAATCTGCAAAAAAATAAAAGAATCTCTTCCCAAAATAAAGCAAGTATAATTGCGATTTGTTAATTTTAAAGAAAAAGTTTATAGATAAAAGAAAAAAGAGGAAACTAAATATTGAGGAAGTCTTGTCTCTTTACAGTGAGCATTTTATAATACTTGCTGCTGTTGCATATCTTGTTTTGTTGGTGCATGAATAGTTATGATTACTCTTTAAAATTGTGTGTGAGTCAATTATTTAGTCAGTAGCTGGGGGCTTGCATATATTGTATAGCTCTTACTCAAATAGAATATGAAGCAGAAGGACATTCTAAAGATGACATCTAGCGGTTGCTGCGGTAATCTTACGGACTACATTTTAGTAATCGTTCATGTCAGTTTCTAGCATGGGAATTGGCATAGTCTTTAGCTTTCACATACAGGAAGGAGACCGCATCTGGTTGTTATTAACTCTTACAGACTGTATTTGTGTTTACTATTTAGTCATAAAAGAGTAGTGGAGTCACAGTGGAGGTATTGAAGAACAAAACCTCAAAATGATGACGGGGCTCTAAAACCCATTGTTAGAATTTGTATGGCAGCTTTAAAGAACCGTCACTCCATCCCCAACATCAGTTTGTAGTTATCACAGGGCACTTTCTATGCATATGTACAGTGCTTTATAAACATCATCTCATCTACCTGTATTCCTTGCCTTTACCTTAGAATAGTTCTGTAAAGAAGCACTATCATTGCCATTTTACTAAAAAGAGAAAAACAAAACCACAGAGGCTTATAGTGTTTATGTGAATTGTCCAAAGTGACATCGTTAGGATTTAAACCCAAGTCATCTGCCCTCACTCTGTCCATTGATCAACCCAGTGTCTAGGAGGGTATCTGTTACCTGGTCTGTTTCTCATGAATGATCCCATGCATAATTGGAAATAGAAACAAAGCCAAAAAACCACTGCCTTGTGCTGAGCCATCCCTACCATTGGTTTTGTTTGTGTATTAGAGTTATGATACACAGTTTTCGCTGGCTGGTTTTTGGAAATAGATCACCAGGTCTGTCTTCCATTAAAACCTGTTCCACATCATAGCGGCATGAAAACCTCCGCTGACAGTTGGATAGTAGCTGCACATGAGGTGAACTGGCTGGTAATTGAACCCCAGTTTCCTGAAAGAAAGGGGAGAATTCTACCTCTGAACATCAGAGAGTTAAAAGCTTTTGCCATTCAGAACTAAAATGAGCGAGCAGATGAAAAATTGTTTCACTGTTTTTGCATCGGCCAAGTCCTCCTATGCTTTCTCTGTATGAGACCAGGAAAACAAAAACTCACTGCCATGGAGTTAATACCGACTCAAAGCAACTCTGTAGGATAGAGCAGAACTCCCCAGAGAGTTTGTAAGGTCATACATCTTGAGGGAAGCTGTCACATCAATCTTTCTACCATGGAGTGGCTAGTGGGCTCAAACCTTTTGATTAACAGCCAAGTGCTTTCACCATTGTGCCACCAGGGTCCATTCAGTATGAGAACCAAATCAAACTCATTGCCATCAAGTTGATTCTGACTCATAGCTGCCCTGTACAGGGTTTTGGAAGCTGTAAATCTTAGCATGAGTAGAAAAGCACATCTTTTTTACTGCGAATAGCTGGGGGGCAGGAGGATACAGTTTGAACTGCCCACTTTACAGTTAGCTGTCTATTGCTTATCCTACAATGCCACCAGGACTCCTTTCAGTACGAGAATGGGACCCTAAATTCCTTGCCCCAGACTCCTTTGATGAGAAATCCCTGAGAGAAGCGATTTTGTAAAGCTGTCAGCTGCCCTGAATAAGAGAAATTGCGAAAGCAGCCAGGAACAAGAGAACAGATAAGAGCTGCATTCTTTGGCCTGAGAAAGGATTGTCAGGCTTAGACTGAAAGGAGACAGGAGGAGGATTTGAGGAAGGAGGGTGAGTTGCCTACATGGAATCTTCATCTGCAGGATGACAGAAGTGGTACAGACACAAAGAAGCTAGCAAATACATCTGATGACTGAGCGACATGACAAGGAATGGAGAACTACAATGGGACATTTCCTATTGGGGTGGTTGCATTTATCAGTTGAGGGTGACCTACAGGGTAAGGAGATAGATCAAAAGTCAACCTTTCTGCTCCTTTACCTTGGGCCTTGCTAATTAATATAGTCTTTGTTTTCACCAGTTGGTGAATTAACCAGTTCCCTTAAGAATGAACAAACAAGTCTTAGAAGAATTTCAACCAGAATGCCTCTTAGAAGTAATGGTGAGACTTCAGCTGACTTGCTTTGGAAACATCATCAGGAAAAACCTCTCATTAGAAAAGAACAACATCATGTCTGGTAAAGAGGAGGTTGTTAAAAATGAGGAAAGCGCTCAATGAGATGGGTTGATGCAATGGTCACAATAATGGATTCAAATATACCAAAGGTCAAGTTGATGGTACAGGACCAGGTAACAATTGGTTCTATTTGTAGGAGACACATCCAAAAAGTTCATAGAAAAGTGGAATGAAAAGATTATGGAATCTTTCTGTTCACTTTCTGAAGCTCCTTTGTCCATTGGGTCACCCTGAGCTGGAGCTGACTTGATGACAACTAACAAGGATATCATAAGAAGCTCAAAAAGTGATGTAATTGCTGGATCCTGCAGTAAGTGAAGTCTTGGGGCAGTTTGCATTTCTCAGTCAAGCATGGGTCTAACTGCTTATGTTCTGACAACCTATGTGATGAGTTTAACCTTCCACACACATCTAATGACATATCTTCCATGAGAAGCTCTCATTGGAAAAGAGTCACATTGTCCATGGTCTGGAGCACATGAACGTATACTGCTTTGCAGAAGATGCCAAGACTCCCTTTTCTGACTGAAATGAGTATTTCCTGGACAGCTGATCTATCCTATCCCTGTGCTCATCACATGGACGGTCTTTGTTGGCCTTTTGGCCTTTGTCCTCTGTGACCAAATCTGAGGTGGGCATTAGGAGAGATGTGCCAGGAGCTTTGCCAAGGGAGAAGACATTTTTTTTTTTTTTCTCATTTGGGGGCTCAGTAAATGCAGTTCCTTGTTTGCCCAGTAAAAGCTTAGAGTCCATTTATATTTAATCAACTTTGTGTTCAGAGGTAGAGATGGCATTTGAATTTACTCCCCAGCCTACGGATTTCCATCTCCTAGCAACATGCCTAGGAGATGCTCTGCTCATGCCCTTCGCCCTCAGTCTAAGTGACTTCACCTCTTTAGGGCCATTCAAAACAATTTATTGGGATGGGGAGTCACAGTTAACATGCCTCTTTGTGTCCAGGTCACGCCTTGGGGGATGGCTTTTTATCGTGGGATAATTGTCATTTTTCTTAAGCTGGACATGTCAGACATAAGAGGAATTTAGGGGAGATGGGAAAGCTCAATGTTCTCTAAAGCCTCATTCTTATCTCTGTGACTATTTCTTGCTTGTGTTTCCTTGTACTTGCTTTAGTTTGGTAGAGAAAATTTTGCTTTTCTGCCCTGTAAAGCTTAAGATCGCCAACCATCAGCCATCTTGGATTGTTGGCCTCAGTTAGAAAGGGATTATTTTAGTGACATTATATTTTCCTCTCTTTCTACTTTCAGAGGGATTGTCTTCATTTGGAGACTTTTCTTTTTTGTGTAAATGTAGGTAATTTCTTTTGAGCCTTACTCTCTGGAGTTAACATATGTATGATTTGTTGTTAAGTGCCATTGAGTTGGTCCTGACTCAGCAACGCTATACAGGGTTTCCGAGGAGCAGTTGCTGAGCTTGAACTCCCAGCCTTGTGGTTCAAAGTCTAGTGTTGATACTACAGCACCACACCAGGAGTCCAGATACATGATTTTGTTGTTCTTATTAAATACTGCCAAGTTGGTTCCAACTCATAGTGACTCTGTATAAGATGTTGTTGTTGTTTTTGTTAAGTGCCATATAGTTGATAGGATATGAGTCCCCAAATATGAATAACAGTTTACTAGCTGTTGTGCAAACGCACAACAAGAATGCTGGTTAATCTCTCATCTGTGTGTATACATAGGTCCCGATTGACTTCCTACCTGGATCGTGTCAGCTAATTACATGTTGTTAGGTTTATTCCTTATAATTCCCCTCCTAGTTTTGGAATTTTAAATGATTATTTAGGTTACAAGTGGTAGAAATCCAGTTCTTAATTGAACATTGAATATAAAGGGGGAATTTTCAGTTTCACTTAAATGAAAAGTGAAGTGTGAGTTCAGGCAGGGCTAGGTCTAATTATTCAATTTTGCTACTGTGACATAATCACTGGACTGCTAACAGCAAAGTCGGTGGTTCAAGCCCACCAGCCACTTCTCAGACACCATATACGGGGTCACTATGAGTCAGGATTGACTTGATGGCAGTTAACAATAACATCTTAAGTTTTATTTGAAAAATGTTGGCTTTCCTTTCAGGTAAGCACTCCCAACCTGGTGGTTTCTTATTTCCACTTACATCTTCATAGCTCAGCAACTCTTAGAAATTGCAGCAATTATCCTGGAGCGCAACGGTCCTGACTGTCCCGCACCGGGCCACATGTACCTACTTAAATCAAACAACTCTAGATGGGAGGATAGGATGCTGGTGTTTGGGTGGGGAATAATCATGGCTTGAGATAGATGAAGGAATGATTTCTCACAAGAAAACTGGATGCTGGGCAGGCAAAAGAAACAAATGTCCTCCATGTTCTAATAGCTCAGTTTTAACACCGACTCAAGTAGCTGATTTTGATGCATGTGGCTAGGACAAGTCCCCCATCTGATTCAGAAAGTCTCATTTATTGTGTGACTCTCTCATAATATGTAAATTCCATCCTGATGTGGTGCTGTAGGATAAGCACTGAACTGCTAGCCACAAGGTCAGCAGTTCAAACCCACCAACTGCTCCTTGGAAGCCCTATACATGGTTGCTATGAGTTGGAACAGATTTGACAGTGTTTAACAACAACAACAACAAACCTATAAAAGGAACCCTGGGAGTGTAGTGGGTTACTAGTTGGGCTGCTAATTGCAAGGTCCACAGTGTGAAACCAATGGCAGCTTTGCAGGAAACAGGTGAGGCTTTTTGTCCCTGTAAAGGTTTACAGCCTTGGAAACCCTATACATGCTTGCTGTGAGTCGGAATCGACTCAACAACACATAGCATCAGCAGCAGAATCTCCGTATATATCTATAGTTGTTGTTGTTAAGTGTCTTCAAGTCAATTACGACTGATAGTGACCCTGTTTAGGGTTTCCGAGGAGCAGCTAGTGGGTTTGAACTGCTGGTATT
>NW_006408540.1:12694775-12695329 GCF_000296735.1 Chrysochloris asiatica | reverse complement strand
TTCATCCATGTTATGCGGTTGCTTGCAGCTTCCTTGTTATTCTTCAAGGTAGCATAGTATTCCATTGTGTGTATGTACCACAGTTTGTTTATCCATTTTCAGTTGATGGGCGTTTAGGCTGTCTCCATCTTTTTGCTATTGTAAATAGTGTTGGTATGAACACTGGTGTTCATATATCTACTTGTGTTATGGCTAGTATTTCTTGTGGGTAAATACCAAGTAGAGGACTTGCTGAATAATAAGGCATTTCTATTTCCAACCTTTTGAAGAAGTCCCGTATTGCTTTCCAGAGACGTTGGACCATTTTGCAATCCCACTTTGCAATGCAGGAGTGTTCCAGAATCTCCACATCCTCACAAGCATTTATTGTCCCCTACTTTTTTGTTTTTATCTTTGCTATTATTGCTGGTGTGAGATGATATCTCACTGTTGTTTTGATTTTCATCTCTCTCATGGCTAGTGCATAAGGTCACTATGGGTCGGTACCAACTCGATGGCACCTAACAACAATAACAACAATGGGTAGTGATTGTGAACATTTCATCATATGTTTG
>NW_006408540.1:12677583-12694391 GCF_000296735.1 Chrysochloris asiatica | reverse complement strand
ATTGACTTCCTACCTGGATCGTGTCAGCTAATTACATGTTGTTAGGTTTATTCCTTATAATTCCCCTCCTAGTTTTGGAATTTTAAATGATTATTTAGGTTACAAGTGGTAGAAATCCAGTTCTTAATTGAACATTGAATATAAAGGGGGAATTTTCAGTTTCACTTAAATGAAAAGTGAAGTGTGAGTTCAGGCAGGGCTAGGTCTAATTATTCAATTTTGCTACTGTGACATAATCACTGGACTGCTAACAGCAAAGTCGGTGGTTCAAGCCCACCAGCCACTTCTCAGACACCATATACGGGGTCACTATGAGTCAGGATTGACTTGATGGCAGTTAACAATAACATCTTAAGTTTTATTTGAAAAATGTTGGCTTTCCTTTCAGGTAAGCACTCCCAACCTGGTGGTTTCTTATTTCCACTTACATCTTCATAGCTCAGCAACTCTTAGAAATTGCAGCAATTATCCTGGAGCGCAACGGTCCTGACTGTCCCGCACCGGGCCACATGTACCTACTTAAATCAAACAACTCTAGATGGGAGGATAGGATGCTGGTGTTTGGGTGGGGAATAATCATGGCTTGAGATAGATGAAGGAATGATTTCTCACAAGAAAACTGGATGCTGGGCAGGCAAAAGAAACAAATGTCCTCCATGTTCTAATAGCTCAGTTTTAACACCGACTCAAGTAGCTGATTTTGATGCATGTGGCTAGGACAAGTCCCCCATCTGATTCAGAAAGTCTCATTTATTGTGTGACTCTCTCATAATATGTAAATTCCATCCTGATGTGGTGCTGTAGGATAAGCACTGAACTGCTAGCCACAAGGTCAGCAGTTCAAACCCACCAACTGCTCCTTGGAAGCCCTATACATGGTTGCTATGAGTTGGAACAGATTTGACAGTGTTTAACAACAACAACAACAAACCTATAAAAGGAACCCTGGGAGTGTAGTGGGTTACTAGTTGGGCTGCTAATTGCAAGGTCCACAGTGTGAAACCAATGGCAGCTTTGCAGGAAACAGGTGAGGCTTTTTGTCCCTGTAAAGGTTTACAGCCTTGGAAACCCTATACATGCTTGCTGTGAGTCGGAATCGACTCAACAACACATAGCATCAGCAGCAGAATCTCCGTATATATCTATAGTTGTTGTTGTTAAGTGTCTTCAAGTCAATTACGACTGATAGTGACCCTGTTTAGGGTTTCCGAGGAGCAGCTAGTGGGTTTGAACTGCTGGTATTATGGTTAGCAGTCCTGTACTAATCCTACAGCCCCACATCATCTATATTTATACCTAATAACATATGAGCACTGATTTGAGGGTAATGTCAGTAACCAGTTGCTGTAGTCTATTCTGACTCTTGGTGAACCTACGTGTGTCAGAGACCTATACTTCATAGGGTTTTCAATGGCTGATATTTGGAGGTCTGGTGTGGGTAAGCACTGGACTGCTAAATGAAAGGTCTATGGTTCGAACCCACTAGCCGCTCATTGGAAACCTTATCCAGGGTCGTTATGAATCAGAACCACGTCTTTTACACTTAACAACAACAACAAGCCCATCATTCTTTGAGAGGGTGGTAATTGGATCACTGGGGATACAATTTTGATAAAGCCATGATTCGTAACCTGGAAGGACATGTAATGGTTGAAATAAATATGTGTATAAATAACGTTGAACCGACTCGACGGCACTTAACAACAACAACAACATAAATAACGTTATGAATCACAACTTAGTGTGTAAATCCCTGCTGCAATAAAGTCTTAGGCAGGCAGAACAGGAAAGAGAGGTTGATCACAGATGTATCCCAGCACACACTGGATGTGTTTCATCCAATTAGAAAGCCCAGTAAGTAGGAGAATTGATAAAGGGACTTACCCCCAGAGTCGGGCATGTGCAGAGAAGACTGAAACTGACCTGATGTGATGGGAAAGAGTTAAGTCAGACCCAGGAAGAAATGACAAATTATAGGTCTTAAAATATGCAGATGTAGTGATCAGGAGACCTGGGACCCACCCTGGAGGACAACAACATAAAAAATGAAACCAAGAACTCACTTGGGGCACTCCTCATTCGTGAGGTAGAAGCCAGTTCTCATCTTTGTGAGAGCATCTAAGCTTTAATAAACCTCTTTGCTTGATCAAACCTCTGTCTCTCTGGCTTGTTTCGTGTACATGTTGTACCTACGCACTACTGATTCTTTGGAAGGATAGTGGGAGCGAACCAGAACACATCATCTGTAGAGTAACAAAAGGACCCAGTAGTCTTTTGAGGCCTAAAATTGTGCAAGGCACTGGGTTTTTTGCGCCTCCCATATTTTCTCATTTAAATCTCACAGCAATACCTCAAGGTAGGTATTCTCTCTTAAGCACACTGAAATGCAGAGAGATGAAGTCCTCAGCCTTTGGTGGTTCACTTAATAAATAGCAAGAGCCTGTGGTAATACAGAAAAATAAATGGTACCATTCTTTAAATCATCTTTCTATGTGAGCCGAAAAGAAAGAGTCATTACAGTGAAGTCGATTCCAACTCACAGTGAGTAGGGTTTCCAAGACTACATTTTTACAGGAGAAGCAGCCACATTTTCCTCCCTTAGAAAGAAAGACTGGTTGGTTTGAACTTCCAACCTTGGGGTTAGCAGCCCAATACCTAATTCACAGTACCACCAAGACTCCTTGGTTCTTCTCTGTGCTAGAGCTTATCTGTCATGAAGTCCTACCAATTCTTCATTCTCAATGTTCCTCAGGGTTTAACACCATGGATATTCCTTCCAGCTTACTGTGTAGGCCTTTACCATCATATTCTTAGACTGCAACTTAATGGCTTCCTGCTTGATTCCAGGCTCTTCTTTCTCTAATTTATTCTGCTGCCAGGTGGGTGTCTGAAGTAGTCAAAAGTTCATACCATAGAATACTGCCTTGATCATTCACTTGAAAAATATTTACTATGAAGCAGTCATAGTACTTGGTGTTGCTATGTGCTGTTGAGTTGGTTCCAACCCATAGAGACTCTGTATAGGGTTTCTGAGGAGCAACTGATGAGCTTGAACCATTGACTTTGCAGTTAAAGAATGAGTGTGCAGTTCAGCGCATTAACCTACAGTACCACAGCAGGACTCCAGTCATAGCACTAGACTGGTGTTATAGCTTCCACTGAAATACAATCCTTTTGAAGGATTTCACCTATGTTTTGGGAGTGGCAATTATCTAAATTATTAGCTATAATAAAAATACATATCATCAACATCATGGTTTTTCACTGTTGCCTTAAAAAGTGTCTAAATGCTTTAGTTTGCCATTAAGGTCGTCCTTAACAGTATCAGCAAAACCAACTCTATCTTTTGTATTATTCTCTATGAGGCATCCACTCCAACCACCTGGTCTACCTGGTCTCAGTAAACGGCACTGGGCCTGCCCTGCTTCACATCACTGGGTCCTCACCATTCCTGGCAGTCTGGGCTGGCTGTGATCTCACCTGTAAACTCTGAGATCATATCTGCTTTGTACTTGATATGACTTTCTCTGCATCATTTGTCATTTGTGACAATCTCTGAACTCTGATTTTTTTTGGTTGTTTTTTCAATGCTTATTATTTAATATCTTCTAACAAGGCTGTGGACAAAAGGCTTGGACATCTGATTATTGGCCGTCATGAGTTCTTGTGCAGAATAGGAAAAGGGAATTCAGCTAAGAGGAAAAGAAACACAGATAAAATAAGGCACAAATGAAAAATTTCTTCTCAATTTTTGTTCTTCTTTACCCCATGCTTTGCCACATACTTTGGTGTTGAGGGGAGTCCCCTCTCTGTAGGGTGGTGGTATTCCAGGTATGGTCCTTGACTCAATGTCTGCAGGTCAAATATCAAATTTAATCTTACGCATTTCTGGAATTTGAGGTATCCTTGAACCAAAATGATAAAATGTTTTTCATTATTCATTGACTTAATTTCCTTCGTGCAGAGACACTAATAACAGTAGTTTGAGAGTTAGCTTTATGTAACATTTTAAAAATGCATAATCTTGATCATTTTTTAAATTAATATAATGATCCTTCCTGCAAACGAAGGATCATTGCAATATTTAAATGAAGATTAAAATATTTGAATACTTATTTTATGTTTAGATGCTTAGGGCAATTTATGATTGGTGTTGAAATTCTATAATGATTTCCCATGATTCTTTTTGTTTTTTTTCTAGGTTAATACACTTAAGTAGTTGATAAAATATCATTTGTTTATATGTTACTCTTGTAGATAGTATTTTGGCTGACTTCAAGGTTGAATTATTTTCCCTGAAATCATTGTACAAAAAAGACCAGCAATTTTCTGGTAACTTTTCTAATAAATGTCTGCAGAGTCAAGACCTGGTAACAAATTGATTATGCAATGAGGTAAGAGAAATGTGAGCTACTGATGTCTCTTATGAGATAAAACAATTTTTCTCTGTTTGGGGGATCTTACTGCTGAAGATTGACTTTGGTTTTTTCAAGATACGATTTTAAAAAGAGACAAAAAAAGAGAACTGTTGGGTTGATTTGTTTTCTTTCAAACAGTCTTAATGGCTTCAATTTCTGGAACTTATTCCTTGAAGACAGCAACATTGCACTTGATAATATTTTGCTCATTCGTCTGCAGAATGTTTGTTCAGTTGAGAAATGAAAATAGGTCTCAGTATAGTACATAGAACAATTTGTTTTAAATGGCACTGAAACTGCTTCCGACCTAGGGAAATAGTAGTTCAAGGTTTTGTAAAAGTTGGTGCTTTATTCTGAAACGCAGACAGCGTCCAACCAAATTTGGGTGTTAGGAAATTTCCTCTGTCTCCTTGTTCTTTTATTTTTTTCAAACAAATGCTAAGAGTTTCATTTAATGGCAAAGGAAAAACTTACAAAGACACAGGTGCTATTCTGAATTAGGGGAGCAACTCATTTTTTCCAGGTCTCTGTTAAAAATTCCTTTAGTTTGTAAACAGCATGTGTTAGTGTCTCAGGGCTAGATTGGTGGTGTGCATTCAGCAAAATAGAAACCCTTTCACTTAAATGATTAGAATGCAAATCCTGTTTTACAGATTTGCTTTCCTGACATTTGGGTGAAAACTGGTGTGTCTGGTGTTATTTAGGAACAAAAGTCAACTCTGTAGGAAGATCACTAGCCAACCCCAGCCCCCATTTTAAAACTGACTGAGCAAAAGAGGAACAAATGACTGTTTTATTCACATTTTGGTCTCCCAGTGGTGGTGGTATCCCTCTCTCCTGGTGTTTGTTTTGCTTTCTGCTCGACTCCGACAGAGACCCAAACTACATTTTATGGACTCATCGTTTGGCTATATTCCAGTAAATGGAAAAACAAGCAACATAAAGCAAATTTCTGCCACAACACTTTTAATACTGAGACAGATTTTTATCTAACAGAGCCAACAGAATGGAACATGAGTGTAGCAGCAGCTCAGGGCTGTAAACACAGTTTCCTGATGACACATCCCTAGGGGGACAGATCATATTGTTTCTATATTATTCAGCTTGTCACTCGACTGGCACCTAACTGATTTTTGTCTCAGAGAATGTCTCTTTCTTGAAACTTCAGCTATCCTTCATTCAGAAAGCAATGTTTTAATAAGGTGGTTGTTTACTATGAAACAAATGATAATGTTAATAACTAATCACTAACAGTGTATAGCACATTCCTTATGGAGGTTGGTCTCCTTGGTGCCAAGCAGCTGGAGGAAAAGTGGGGGGGAAACGCCATCAAGCATTCAAACATCAGAGCTGAATGTTTACAAACATAAGCATCCAGATGTTTAGCATTGTGGAGGTAATGTGTTTAATTGCCTGCCTTTTTCATTTAAAAAAAAAAAAATCTGGATTGTTTTGTGTCAGTAGTGAGGCACTAGTCTTCATTTTCAGTGTTCTGTTGGATTTTTTTCTGAACAAGAATGAGAACATAAATGTTGGAGAGGAGTGGGGGCCAGGCCTGGCTGGGAATGTGTGAGGAAAGGAACAGAGGAGGCAGAAGGAGATTCGGATTGTGGTGAGGTGGGTCCCTCTTCTGGTTAATACATATGGATGCAGGCACTTTTTAAAAGGCATCGGCTGAAAGCTTTCAGTCTTCAATTCAGGGGCCTTAACCGGTTAGAAAGGAGCTCTGGTAGCGTAGTGGTTACGAATGGGGCTGCGAACCTTAAGGTCAGTGGTTTGAAACTACCAGCCGCTCCGCGGGAGAAAGATGAGGCTTTCTACTCCCGTAAAGATTTACACCCTCGGAAACCCTGTACAGGGTCGCTATGGGTCGGACCCGACTCGATGGCAGTCAACAACAACAACAATCAGTTAGAAATTCAGAATTTGGGTAGCATGATTGAATCCTTTTACATCTTCCTTGAGACCAGGGGCTGCTTGGAAATGCGCAATTCTTAAGAAAGAAGGCAAACTGTGTTGTATGTGCCATTGAGGATACTGGCTTAGAAGGAATCTGGTTCCACTAAGCTGATGTTAGAGCTGTTCCCTTTCTTAAACTGACGACCTCCTCAGACAGAATTGAAAATCAAAAGTTAATTCAATGAAACCCATTTTTCTTTTGAGGATTTCAGGTTGTTGCTGTTATATGCTGTTAAGTCAGTTTCAACTCATAGTGATCCTAGGCACAATAGAATAAAACATCGCTCAATCCTGCACCATCCTCACTAGGTTTGAGCCTGACCAAAATCAACTTGGGCTTTCCACTGCACTTCTCAAATTTAGTTATTGGAACGTATCATTAGAATCACTGCCAAATGCTCCTCTGCTAAATGAAAACAGCTGCAAATTAATGATCTCATTCAAGGTGGCGTGATTTCAGAACTGATTCCTAAATCCCGATTATAAGAGAAACACAACTTCTTTCTAAGAGTGAAAAAATAAGTACATTAAAAAAAAGTCATTTACTGACATATCCTTACAGGATTCAATAATATGACAGAATGTGTAGAACCCAGAGTAGCTTGAACATATTAATAACTCAGCCTGTTCATTGGTTTTATTCAAGATGGCTTGTTACAGAACTCTGCACTGACTACAATTCCACCATATAAGGAACAATGCCATCATTAACATGTGGGGGCTGTTTAACATTTAGAACATTTTACACATAAAGAGAAGTTAACCTAAGACTCTTTACTGTGCTTTACACAGATGGCTTAAAGCTTCTTTCGCTTTAGCTTTTTTATCAGGCCTCCCGTGGCTTTCTTCAGCCAGAGGCTTTTAAAAAATAATTGGACTCTAGCAATTTTCTAACAAGACTGACTACAATCTATTTCCCTAAATCTTTTTCTTACCCTTAACTATCTTTTACAGTGGTTCATGGTTGACAAACTATTCTGTCTGACACGGATGCTTCATATGTAAGTAATTACTGACATAAAAGGAAAGGAAGGAGCTGAAATTTCATCATTAATGGTTTCTTTGCTTTAGAAAAGCTATTCAGAAATGATTACTTTGGAAAACAGTCCTTCCCTGTTTAGGGATTGCCTGATACTGGAGAAACCGCTCTGCCTGACTCTTGTGATACAGGAAATGATAATGTAGATGGAGAAAGGTGGGTGGTATAGGATGCACTACAGTGAGCATACATGCTATGGCTGCACTTCAAAATGGTAAATATGAGCAATTGTGTCTTTATCTGAGAAATATATAACTGTGCTTGGGGAAGAATAAAGAGGCTGTGGTTCTCTGCTCTTGTCATCAAAATGAGAGACACACTGGGGAAGCAAGTGGGATGTTGTTAAGTCATTAAGTGCCATAAAGTTGGCTGTATAGGATTTCCGAAGAGCTGATAGTGAGCTTGAACCGCTGACCTTATAGTTCAAACCGACTTGCAGTCAGCACATTAACCTACAGCTCCACAAAACTCCAAGTGGGATGTTGTTGTTGTTGTTAAGTGCTGTCAAGTCAGTTCCGACCCATAACAACCCTGTATAGGGTTTCTGAGCAGCAGCTGGTGAGCTTGAACTATCGACCTTGATGTTCAAAGGACTTTGCAGTCTGATGCATTAACTCACAGCACCACACCAGGACTCCTGGGATGTAGGAGAGTACAAATTTATATAGGGATCTTAATGACCCCTCCACTGCTCAGCCCCACAGAGTCCTTTCAGGAGATATAAGGCCTAGGACCCACTTGACCTGGCTTCAATGACTGTATGATCAGAGCTCAGCCAGAAGAAGAAAGAAGAGGAAAAAAAAAGAGTAATCTGATACAATTTGTTGAACTTGACCTACACCTATGGATGCAGTAGCTCAAAAGAGTGAACGAATCCTTACAGTAAGGATCATTCCCACCTCCTCCATACACAGAGTAGACAGGGATGGAAAACTTGGACATTGGCTACCCACAATGGGGGGGGGGGGGGGTGGGGAGAACCTACAAAGGCAAGAAGTGACTGGCTTACAAGCTTTCAAGAGGGAACCTACATTCAGAGGGCGTGAAGGAAGGTAAAATCTCCACTGTGTAGTATCCAATCTGTCTAGGCAGGACTGATGAAATGAAATGCGGATAGGTCTCTTGTGATACAATAGTGAATAATTGTTATCAGGACTGCTTGTGAGGGTTGGAAATGTAAAGGTAGACATTTTGTAGCAAGAAGGAGTGTGATTAACTTTTCAGCCTAGGAGCAGAGGTCCCTGGGACCATCAAGGGAGAAGAGCGGAGAGCAGGACCCTACCCAGAAAAGCAGTGATGCCTGAAATGGAGGCAGAGACGATGACTTGGAGAGATGGAGCAGTTGGGGACTTTAGACACAGAGAGGGAGAGGGGCTCTGTGCTGATGACTGGGGGGCAGGCTTGTAGTGTATACCCTTTGGTTGGTTGATGATGCATGGAAGGGATTGTAACCATAGCAATGAAATGATATACAATGGGATGAATGTAAAACATGTTCTCCCATGTAAACTATCACATAATTCACAATAAAATATTAAAACACACACACAAAAAAAACCTTATTAAAAAAAAAAAAAGAGGTCTAGGAGCCCTGTGGATTGATCCTAATGCATACTTATTTGCATATTCTTCACTGTAATCTCTGGGTAGAGTGAGGGTGTAGTGGCGATGGGCTGAGAAAAGCAATTACAGATGGGAAAAGATTTAACACTAGGAGGTATTTAAAAGGGCGAGTGTCTTTTGACTATACATTTGTGATACCTGGTGGTACTCTGTAGGATATGCACTGGACTGTTGACATTAAGGTTGACAGTTGAGCTGTTCCCCTAAAGAAAGATGAGGCTGTACACTCCCATTAAGATTTACAGTCTTGGAAAGCTTATAGAGGGTCACTATAAGTCAGGAAGTCACCAGATGGCAGTGGGTTGTAAATCTGAAACTAAGCCAGTGATCACTTTTGTCTTTATGGAATGTGGATAATTGTGCTTGCTCAGGGATTGGATTTCCTGATGACACTTCACACAGGGCTGGAGTCCTCGCTGTTCAGTGACTTCTATTGGTGATAGAGTCTCTCACAGAAACTGTTAAGGTAATAAGCATTGGGCTGTTACTTGTGATGTCATTGGTTCAAATCCACCAGCTGCTCTGTGGGAGAAAGATTATAAATCATAAAGATTTACAGTCTGGGAAACCCCAAGGAGCAATTTTACACAATCCTATAAATGGAGTCCTGCTGTGGCCCTGCATGCTAATGTGCTCGACTGGGAAGTCTGTTCCAACCACAAGGTCAGTGGTTCAAGCTCACCTGTGCGCGAACCTAGTGCTGCTGTAGGAGATGGACTGCAAGAGCCAGGTCACCTACAAACGGGACGTCCAGGAGCAGCACTGGGATCCGGGGCTCCATGCCTCCACCTGCAAGGTCATCTTACTGGTCAGCAATGTCAATGACTAAGCGCCTGACATCTCCATCACCGCGCTGGCCGCTCCCCGCACACCCGCCACCTCGCACTGCCCTTCACTGCTTTTGGGGGTGCGGATGCGACCTCTTTTGGGGGGAGGGTCCGGGACGACCTAGACCAGGGCTACCTCGCTGATGCTGGAGGGGGCAGTGCTAAAGAGTCTGGTGGTGGTGGTCAAAACCTTGGCCTTCAAAGGGCAGGTGCATTGCGCCTTCTACTGGCAGGAGCAATTCCGACTTCAGCGGTCCTATGCAGTCAGCTAGTTGGTGGTGACCGCGGCGTTATGAGACAGCGAACACATTGCCAAGTACAACCTGATGTTGGTGGCTGAGGACTGTGGTGAGCCACCGCTGCGCACTGTGTGAACTAATGAGGCGGGTCTATGAGATGTAGGTGCACGGGAACAACCAGCCTGGCTCTGACCTGGTCACAGCGGCTGCCCGGGACCCACACCTTGGCCACGATGGCCAGGTAACCTACCAGCTGGTGGAAGAAGAGGTGGGCTTCGCCAGGGAGGCCGTGTCCACCTGTCTCCGTGGAATCGGTCACCGGGGAGCTATGCGCAAGAATGCGCTTTGATTTAAAGGAGCTAGGATTGGAGGCACCTGATAACAGCTCCCTGCTGCTTTGGGCCCCTGTCAAGTGGCTGCACGAGGAGGACCAGAATGACCATGAGCCCGGCATTCTCCAATGACTCCAGTTGCCTCTACCCTGGGGTGCGCTCCAGAGCTACTTGGTGACCCTACTGTATGCACGGGCTGTGGACTAGGTCACTAACTCTGTGTTGATGTCTGTAGTATAGGCATTGAGCTGCTTGCCAAATGCAAGATGGTGATTCCCACCCACCAGGCGCTCCTCAGAAAGACTGTGCAGGGCCGCTAAGAGTCATAATAATGGCACTTAGCAACAACAACGAACCACAGGAACCTCAGTCCCAGACCCTAGCTCTACACCTGGTCACGGGAAAACTGTCCCTGCAGCCTACCAGCCCGCAGATGGTAATCCTTGAATTGAGAGACCGACGTCAGTCATGTGGCTGGACCTAGTGGTGCACTGCTTCTCTGCTCCTATTGCCCGTGGACTCGACGCCACCTGGCGGGGAGGTGGCGCTGATGCTGCCGTCGCTGCTGCTCCGACCTGAGAAAAGAGAGGGACCGTGCACAGCTGCCAGAACATGAAGGCAACTTGACCTCTCCATGGTATTGATGGGTGCTCTGATCGGTGGGTGTGGCTTTTTGCTGGTGGGCATCGCTATTGTAGCTACCGCTGCCAACGCAGGGCCTGCATGAGGAGAAAGGAACTTTGATAGCAGAGACCTTTCGTGTTCCTGGTGGAGGGGGTGACCAGGCTCGCCCAAATCTCAGAGGATCAGAAGCAGACCCTGGGGCCTGGAGATTCGAGGTTCCTCACAGAGACACGGACACTTTCCTTCAACATTCAGTCCAGGACATGCAGTCTGCGGAGGTTGCCTAGTCATGGGACAGACTGGGAATATCTTTATGCCCCTAGCTCTTAGTATTCTCATTAACATTTAATCGGTTTTCAGGCTAGGAGCTTTATGAAACATCAGCAGCTGATCAGGTTTGGGATTTCAAGTGGCTGATCTTTGGAGTTCTGTTTATTTTTGGAAGGAAAGATTCTTCAAAGATGAAGGCATAACCAAGACCCCTCGGTTATGAGTCTGTGTAGGCCCATGCCTGTCTCTGCTGTATGTTCTTATTCATGGCAACTTCCTTATGGGCCCAGTTTGAAATAGAGTCCTGCAGTTTGAATACAGGATTTAAGTGTGCGGGTCCTGAAGCATTTTAGATGAAGGATGATTGTGTCGGCTCTGTCAGTTTTAATACCTAAGGGTGAGATGTTATTAGCTGTTGCTCTTATCCCATGTTTAAGTAGGGTTCAATCTCAATCCCTTTCCATTCCCCATCCCTATGGCCAGAGGATAAATCTGCTGCAAATTTAAGGTAATTTCAGAATATTTGTTGTTATCTCTGAGCAATGTGTTTGACATTTTGTGCATTTTATGGATAATAAAATAATTCCTTCTTTTTCATTTCCAGTACACATTCAAATCCAGTGAATTTAGTATGAAGGAGAGTGGAAAAGGAGACAGTGAGTTGAATGACAGCATTTCAGATGATCAGTACAGAGGTATCTTTTCAAATGATTGCAAAGCAAGGGTGTGAGTTCAAACCTGTGACTTTGAAGTGCTTCCTCTCAAAGTCATCACAATACATAAATATGCCTGAATAAAAAAATAAAATAAAGAAACTAAAGGAGTGGCTCCAACTATGCATTTATTAAAGGGAGTATGCTGACCTCTGCTGAATATAGCTAACATTTTTTTTTTTTTATCACTTACTATGTAGCTGATTCTATTAAGTGGGTTCACATCTGTCAGTTTGTCGTTCTGTGGTGGCTTGCATGTTGCTGTGGTGCTGAAAGCTATGCCACTGGTGTTTCAAATACCAGCAGGGTGACCCATGGTGGACAGGTTTAATGGAGATTCCAGATGAAGAACAGAGTAGGAAGAAGGAATAAGCTGTCTGTTTCTGAGGGATTAGTTCCTTAAAACATTATGAATAGCAGCAAAGCATTGTCTGCTATAAGAAGCGCTGGTAGCGTAGTGGTTACAAATTGGGCTGCGAACCTTAAGGTCAGCAGTTCGAAACTACCAGCCGCTCCGTGGGAGAAAGATGAGGCTTTCTATTCCCGTAAAGATTTACACCCTCGGAAACCCTGTACAGGGTCGTTATGGGTCGGAACCGACTCGACGGCACTTAACAACAACAACATTGTCTTCTATAGTGCCTGAAGATGAGCCAGTCAGGTTGGAAGGCACTCAAAATATGTTTGAGGAAGACATCCCTTCTGAATGTAGACTCGACCTTAACGATGTGGATGGAGCAAAACTTTGGGAACCTTCATGTGCTGATGGGTTACAACTCAAAATGAGAAGAAACAGGTCCAAACATTCATTGTTAATTGGAACTTGGCATACATGAATCTAGGAAAATTGGAAGTCATCAAAAATTAAATGGAACTTATAGTGATTGGTATCCAAGGCATCATGCTAAAATGTGCTGGTATTGGTCATTTTGAATTGGTTTACTATGCCAGGAATGGTCAGTTGAAGATGGAAAAGTTGTCTCATTCATCATCAAAAAGGACATTTCAAGATCTATCATGAAATACAATGTTGTCTCTGATAGGATAATATCTATATGCCTACAAGGAGGACCAGCTAATATGAATATTGTTCAAATTCAGGCAGAATGATGAAGAAACTAAAGAATTCTGATGTGGTGCTATATAGTAAGCACTGGACTGTTAACCCACATAATGGTGGTTCAAGCCCATCAATCACTCCTCGAAACCCTATACAGGATCTTTATGAGTTGAGACAGATTCAATGGCACTTAACAACAACAACAGCCAACTTCATCAGTCTGAAACTGATAAGGTGTGCAATCAAGATACACTGATAATTGTGATTGGAATATGAAAGTTGGAAACAAAGAGACCAATAGTTGGAAAACATGGCCTTGGTAATAAAAATGACATTGGAGATGGCATGCTAGAATTTTGCAAGACCAATGATTTATTCACTGCAAATACCTTTTTAAAACAACTTAAATGACAACTATACATATGGACCTTGCCAGATGGATTGCACAGAAATCAAATAGAGTATATCTGTGGGAAGAGTTGATGGAAAAGTTCAATATCATCAGCCAAAAAAAAGCAAGAGGTCAACTGTGAAATGGATTATCATCACCATCAATTGCTCACATGCAAGTTCAGGGTGAAGCTGAAGAAAATTAAAACAAGTCCATAAGAACCAAAATGCCACCTTGAGTATATTCCACCTGAATGTAGAGCTCATCTAAAGGGCAAATGTGAGGTAATGGACAATAAAGATAGAAGACCAGAAGAGTTGTGGGATGACATCAAGACCATCATACAGGAAGAAAGCAAACAGTCATTAAAATGACAGCAAAGAAAGAGAAGAATAAAATGGATTTCAGAAGAGACTATGAAACTTGATCTTGAATATATACTAGCTAAAGTGAATGGAAGAAATGATGAAATAAAAGAGCTGAACAGAAAATTCCAAAGGGCAGCTAGAGAAGACAAAGTCAAGTATTATAAAGGAATATACAAAGAACTGGCATTAGAAAACCAAAAGGGAAGAATATGCTCAGCATTTCTCAAGCTGAAAGAAGTAAAGAATAAATTCAAGCCTGGACTTGCAATATTGAATTGGACAAAATATTGAACTACACAGGCAACATCAAAATAAGGTGGAAGGAATACAGCCCTATACCTAAAAGGATGGATCAATGCTTAACCACTTTGGTTTGGTTGGTTATGTGCCATGGAATTGGTTCCGACATGATGACCCTGTATAGGGTTTCTGAGGCTGTAAATCTCTGTGGGCGCAGAAAGCCTCATCTTTCTCCCTCAGAACAGCTCGTAGTTTTGAACTGCTGACCTTGAGGTTAGCAACCCAACTTGTAATCACTACGCTACCAGAGCTCCTTTCAACCATTTTAAAGAGGTACTTTATGATGAGGAACAAGTGATATTGAAGTAACAAGTCCAATCTGCACTAACGCATTAGTGAAAAACAAGGCTTCAGGAATTGTCGGAATACCAATTCAAGTGTTTCAACAAACTGATGCACACTGAAAGAATACACCAATCTATGCCAAGAAATTTGGAAGACAGTTACTTGGCCAACCGACTGAAGTAGATCCAAATTTGTGCCCATTCCAAAGAAATGTGACTCAAGAGATTGAGAAAATAATCAAACAATATCGTTACATCACACAAAAGTAAACTTTTGCTGAAGATAAGTAAGAAACAGTTGTAACAGTAACTAACCAGGAACTGCTAGACATTCAAGCTGGATTCAGAAGAGAATGTAGATCAAAGGATATCATTGTTGGTGTCAGATGGATCTTGGCTGAAGTCAGAGGAGACCAGAAAGATGTTTGCTTGTGCTTTATTGTGCTTTAATGAGTAACATGTGACAAATGGAAAAGCAATTGAAGTTATCAAAGATTTCATTTTACTTGGATCCACAATCAACACCCATGGAAGCAGCAGTCAAGAAACCAAACAATATATTGTTGTTATGTGCTATGGAGTTGGTTCTGACTCATGGCGACTCTGTACAGGGTTTCCGAGACTGTAAATCTTTACAGGAGCAGAAAGCCTTATCTTTCTCCTGTGGAACAGCTGGTAGTTTCGAACTGGTGACCTTGCAGTTTGCAGCCCGATTCGCAACCACTATGCTACCAGAGATCTTAAACAATATATAGCATTGGGCGAATCTGCTGCAAAAGATCTCTTGAAAGTGTTAAAGATCAAAGATGTCTGAGAACTAAGGTGTGTCTAATTCAAGTCATGGTATTTTTAATCACTGTAGGTTAATGCGCTGGTCTGCAAGGTCGGTTATGAGCACAAGGTTGGCAGTTCAAACTCACCAGCCACTCCTCGGAACGGATTCAACAGCATTCAACAACAACATATGCATGTGAAGGTGGGACAATGCATCAGAAGGACTGAAGAAGAATCAGTGTATTTGAGTTTGGTATTTGGGAAGAATCCCAACTGTCCCATGGACTGCCAGAAGAACAAATAATTCTGTGTTGGAAGAAGCACAGCCAGAATATTCTGTAGAAATGAGGAGATCAAGAAAAAGAAGACCCTTAGTGAGATGGATTGGCACATGGCAGCAGCAATGGTCTTAAATATAAATATTGTGAGGATGGTGCCATGCCCGACAGTGTTTTGTTCTGTTCTGCATAGAGTCTCTATGGTGGTGGTGGTGGGTGGTTATGTTACGTGGAGTCAGTTCCGACTCATAGTGACTCTGTACAGGGTTTCTGAGGGTGTAAATCTTTATGGAAGCAGAAAGCCTCATCTTTTTCCCGTGAAACAGCTGATAGTTTTGAACCACTGACCCTGATGTTAGTAGCCCAATTCGTAACCACTACACTACCAGACCTCCTTGGGTTTCTATGAGTCAGAGCCAGTTTGATGGCACCTAAGAGCAACAAACAACAGCAAGTGGGTTAGGAGTCGGGCTGCTAGTTGCAGAGTGAACAATTTGAGCCAACCAGCTGCTGTGCGGGAGAAGGATGAGAAGCAGACAGCTTCCATAAAGATGTACAGTCCTGGAAACTGAAAAGCACAGCTCTACTGTGTCCTATAAGGTATTTAGGAATTTTGATTTACTAATGGTAGACTTCTCACCTTCCTTGCAGGAAATCCAGTATTGATTTCTAAGCAGTACACCGGAAGTACAGCTCCCACCCATCTATCATAGGACGTTTTTGTGTTTCCATGTTGCTGAATAGACTTCAGTGGAGACCAGACAAAGACAGACTAGGAAGAGCAGCCTGGAGACCTAATTCTGAAAAAAATTAGACACTTAAAACTCTCTGGATTAAACAGCAGTTCAATTCCACAACAGTTCAATGAGTTATGAGTCAGGGTCTGACTTGAATACAGCTGACAACAATAACATGTATTTGAATTACTTTGCTTATTGACTTTATATCATTGTTGTTGTTAACTGTCACTGAGTTGGCCCTCTACTCATGCTAATTTGAAGCCACATGTGTCACCGAATAATCTTTACTGAAGTAGATCACTAGACCTTTTATTTCATGGAAGCGCTGGATGGATTCAAACCACCAACATTTAGGTTAGTAGTCATGTATAAACCTCTTATACCGCCCAGGTTTTTCATTGACTTAATTATTGTTGTTGTTGTAGTTAGGTGCTGTGGAGTTGGTGCCGACTCATAGTGGCCCTATGCACAACAGAAGGAAAATTGTCCAGTCCTGTATTGTCCTTACAATTGTTATCTTTGAGCCTACTGTTACTGCCTCTGTGTCAACCCATCTCACTGAGAACCTT
>NW_006408540.1:12674374-12676793 GCF_000296735.1 Chrysochloris asiatica | reverse complement strand
AAGTGTTTTGAGATTCCTATCTTGAAATGTCAGTCATAGTTTGTTAAATCCCATAATAACCACTGTAAGGAACTAAGGCACCCACTCACTGCTTTTGAGTTGATTCTGAGTCACAGTGATCCTATAGGACACAGAAGAACTCTTACATAAGGTTTCTGAGACTGTAAGCATTTATAGACACAGACAGCTCATCTTTCTTTCACAGAGAAGTTGGTGACTTAGCAGCCCAAGGCTTAGCCAACTGTGCCACAAGACACAGGGAGGTTAAGTATCTGCCAAGTGGGAGACCTAAGAGCCAAACCTGGGAATTCTGGCTGTAGACTTCTTGTTCTTAACCACCTTGTCCAACTGCCTCTCTGTTAGTGCAAAACACATTAAAACACTGAAAAAATGAGTATTGTGGTTCTTAAAACTAAAATAATTTTGAATCAGAAGCGCTAAGAAGAAGTTCTCCTATGTGCTCCCGAAGGGAGCAGCACATGAACATGTGAATTTATATAGACCAGGAGTCCTGGTGTGTTGTTGTAAGAGAAGCACTACATTGCTACCCGTGAGGATCAGTGGTTCAAACCCACCCCCTGCTTCTTGGAAATCCTATGCAGGATCAGAACCAACTAGACAACACTTAACAATAGGACTCCACTTATTCCAAGATACCAGACATGAAATTTCACCATCATCCCTTTTAAGGAACATTCTGGCTGTACTTCTTCTAAGATAGATTTCTTTTATGTTTTACTTTGTTTTGTCGAGAAGTTCCTTCACCTCATGCTACTGACCTAGCTCATCCCATCTAACTGTATTGTTTGGGGGGTTTATTTTAGGTCATATTGTCTATAATGATGTCTGGTTTTGGAGTGGTGGTTCCTTTGAGAAAAGTCATAGTCAGTTATGAGGGTTTTTTGATGAAAATGAAAACGGGTGCTAGACGTTTAGTTACTCAAAGAAGTTACTGCACTCTCAAAGGTAAATTGTAGTGATATGTCCTACTGATCCTAGTCTATGTTCAATTTGTTCAACATTTTTAAAAAATGAAATGATTTCCAGAAATATCTGCTTCCTATTTACTTCCTTCTTAGTAACCTTAATTTGTTAATATATTTTCTAAAAGGATGCCACTGTACCCCATAATCAGCTTCTCTCTTGAACCCCAAATTCATACATCAAGCTGCCTACTCAGGAGTCCTGGTATTATGCTGTGGGCTAGTGCACTGGATTGCAAAGTTGGTTTGAACCACAGGGTCGCCAGTTCAAGCTTACCTCTTTGGAAACCTACAAATGGTTGCTATAGATTGGAACCAACTCAACGGCACTTAACAACAACAACAACAACAACACTCAGCATTTTGAAAATCCCTGGATGGTGCAAACACTTAATGCACTCAACTGCTAACTGAAGGTTGTATGTTCTAGTCTATCCAGAGGCACATCAGAAGAATGGTCTGAGAATCTACTTTAAAAAAAACCGCCGTTTAAAACCTTATGGAACACAATTCTACTTGGATACACATGGGGTTTCCATTAGTCAGAATCAACTCAATGACTCTGAAATTTGATAACTCAGCATCTCCATTTGGGCAACATAAACATCAAAATCAAACTCAATTCTGTTACTCTAAAACTCTTCTTCCAAGGTTCCTAAGTGGCGCATCCATTTTCTTGGATGTTCCAGCCAATATCCTGGGTTCATTTTTCATTTCTCTTATCATCCACAACTTCCAATTTATCAACAGGTCCTGTTGGATTTACTTTCAAAATACATTCTCAGTCAGTTCACGTCTCATCACCTTCACTACCATCACTCTACTCCCAGGCACCCTCATCTCTTGATTGGGCACCAGTAATGGCCCAAAAGCTATCCTCCTTCCTTCTGTTCTTGCCCTCTTACAGTTTATTCTCTTACAGAAATTAAAGTCATAAAGCAGATTGCATTACTCATCTCTGCAAAAGCTTCTCACTTATAATGAAATCCAAAATCCTTATCATGGTGTCCTAGTTATTACTGTAAAACAAATCACCACAAAAGTCAATGGATTAAAACAGCCCTTCTATTATGTCATGGATTCTATGGGCCAATTTGCATAAGTCACAGTAGGGATGGCTTATATCTGCCCAAATGTGTCTGGGCTGTAGCTGGAAACATCTGGCGGTTGGGGCTGGAATAAGCTGAATGCTTTTTTTAATTCACATACCTGGCATCTCAGCTGGGATGCATCAAACTCTAGAATTGCTGACTGTAGGGAAGATATGGGGATAGATTACATGTGGCTTGACATCCCTATAGAATAGCAGCCTCAGTTAAGTCAGATTTGTACATGAAAACTAGAAGCTCCAAAAGCAAATGTTCCACTGAACATAGCAGAAAACTATCTTCTTTGTGATAGTTAGGGTTTTGTGTCAACTTGACTGGGTCAGGATA
>NW_006408540.1:12672626-12673478 GCF_000296735.1 Chrysochloris asiatica | reverse complement strand
TTGTATAATTTGCATATCACAGGTTGTAGTGAGTCTTTCTCCAAACCTGATGTCACCCACTTCTTCATATAGTACAGCTTCTCGGATTATTTGCTCAGCATACAGATTGAATAAGTATGGTGAAAGATACAACACTGGTGCACACATTTCCTGATTTTAAAACATTCAGTATCCCCTTGTTCTGCTCTCCCAAGAATGCCTCTTGGTCTATGTTCAGTTTTCTCATCAGCACAATCAAGTGTTTTGGAATATCAATTCTTCTTAATGTTATCCTTATAAGCTTGCCATTAGCCACAAAGTTGAAAGCCTTTGCACAAGTAAACATCTTTCTGGCATTCTCTGCTTTCAGCCAACATAAAATATCTGCTGTCAGCAGTGATATCTTTGGTTTTACATCCTCTTCTGAATCTGGCTTTAGTATCTGGCAGTTCCCTCTCAATGTATAATTGTAAACATTTTTCAATTACCTTCAGCAAAATTGTACTTGCACATTATATTAATGATATTGTTCAATAGTTTTGATAATTTCTGCATTCTGTTGGTCACCTCTCTTCGGAATGGGCACACATATGGATCTCCTCCAATCGGTTGGCCAGGTAGTTGTCTTATGAGTTTCTTGGCATAGATGAGTGAGCGTTTCCAGTGCTGCAACAGTTTGTTATAAGATTTCAATTTTTATTCTGTTAATTCCTGGAGCCTTATTTTATGCCAGTAAATTCAGTGCAGCTTGGACTTCTTCCTTCCGTACCATCAGTTCTTGATCATATGCTACCTTTTGAAATGATCAAACATTGACAATTTCTTTTTGGTAAGGTGACTGTGTATTCCTTCCATCTTCTTTTGATGCTTTTT
>NW_006408540.1:12648636-12671221 GCF_000296735.1 Chrysochloris asiatica | reverse complement strand
TGTTTATCTGTGGCCCTAATACTTAATTGAGTATGTATTTTGGTACTTTTTTGTGCTTTCTGATTGCTTCCAGGAAGATGTGATCAGATTGCGGTCTTCCCTTTTCACTCTTCTTATTGCTTAACTCAGAGTAATTTTCACAGGTGTTGCCTGTTTCCCTGATATATGGCAGCTGGTATTGGTTCTTGCCTGGGTTTTGGTATTTTATAAAGTGTGATTATAGCTTGGCTATTTGGCAGTAGTTGCTGACTCTTCTCATGTAATATAGGGAGACAAAGAGTCCTCCAAAAGCAGAAGGAGGCTATGTAACAGCCAAACAACAGCTGTTGGGTAAAAAACAAAAGCAAAATCAGAATCAAAAGCAAAAACAAAAATGAGAGAAAGAGGAAAAAGACAGAAAAACAAAAACAAAAACAAAAAACAGAAGAAAATAATGCAGCACCAGCAAAAACAAGACTGAATAGAGCAGTCTCTAATCACAAAAAAGGGAGAGGGGGGAGAAGAAAAAGAGGAAAAAGAGAAAAAATAAAAATAAAACAAACCCAGAAGAAAATAATGCAGTACCAGCAAAAACAAGACTGAATACAGCAGTCTCTGATCACAAAAAAGGTAGGGGGGGTGGGGGTGGAGAAGAAAAAGAGGAAGAAGAAGAAAAAAAAATCTGTAGCTTAATATAAGTATGTCTTTAATGTCCTAACTCTCTTTCAGTCACTTCTGCCCTCCTATCCTTGTTGTTTTGTGCTGTCGAGTCAATTCTGACCTGTAGCGACACTGTTTAGGGTTTCCGAGGAGCAGCTGGTGAGCTTGAACCACTGACCTTACAGTTCAAAAGGCTTTGCAGTCTGGCGCCTTAACCCACAGCGCTACACCAGGACTACTCTCCTACCAGTGATAAAAAGCAGACCCAATGGGAGGCACATCCACGTCTCAGCTTGGGCTGCGTGTGCCGATTCCTGGCAGAAGAAACCACCAGCGATGAGGGTGGGTCGTTGCCACTCGGCTCAGCCCCTTCCTCTATTCACCCAAATGGAGGTGGGCAAACAGTGAGCACACCAATTACCCAACACCAAAGAAAAAAATAAAATCAGAACCACGCAAAATTGACAAAGTATATTGTGCACCATTTTTTCCAAGGTTCCCACAGTGTGTTTCTGTAGTGTCTCTGTGGCCCCTATTTCTTCCTGCCGCTTGGTCTCGCCCAGGATGTCAGCTCAGGCCTCCAAGCCCGGTCCGGCAGATTCAAAAGTACGCCATTTTTTACTTCAGCTCCAAATTCCAACAGGCTATACGCCTTCAAACCTTTAAACTATTCCTATCTCTGTGGGTCCGAGTTGTGGAGCTCTGTCCTGCCTCTTTTTTGCCTGGAATTCTGAGTTATTGCTGACAGCGACCTTCACTACACCTTTGCAGTAGCCACCATCAAGCCTGCCTCCCACTTTCACTTGTTTTCCAACCTTTGTATTCCAATCACCAGTAATGATCAAAACATCTTGATTGTATGTATGATCACTTTCAAACTAAAGAAGTTGGTAGAATTCTTCAGTTGCTTCATCACTGACTTTAATGGTTGGTGCATAATTTTGAATAATAGTGGTATTAACTGGTGTTCCTTGTAGGCACATGGATATTATCCTATCACAGACGGTGTTGTACTTCCAGATGGAACTTGATGATGAATGCTACATCATTCTTTTGGGATTTGTCATTCCTGGCATAGTAAAACATATGACTGTCTGATTCCAAATGGTCACTACCTATCCACTTCAGCTCACTAATACTTAGGATCCTCATTTCATTTTTGACAACTTTCAATTTTCCTAGATTCATACTTCATACATCCCATATTCTGATTATTAATGGTTGTTTGCAGCTGTTTCTTCTCATTTTGAGTTGTGCACCATCAGCAAATGAAGGTCCTGGAAGCTTTATTTGTGTTATTACAGTCAACTCTTCTTAAAGGAGGCAGCTCTTCTCCAGTCATATTTTGAGTTCCTTTTAATCTGAGGGACTCATTTTCCAACATTATTTGTACAATTTTCATCTTACAGCACTACATCTGACAATATTCTGCTGCTATTTAGAAGGTTCTCATGCCTAAACATTCAAAAACAGTCACATCTTCTTCTTCCTAGTCTGTTTTTGTCTGGTAACGCCACTAAAACCGGCCACCATGGTATTTAAAATGCCGGTGGCATAGCTTCCAGCATTACAGCAAAATGTAGCCACTGCAGTAAGACAAACTGACAGGTGAGTGGTGGATTACTAAGTAGTTACTGACATTAACCTCATTTCACATATGGGAAAACTGAGGCATAGAGTAGTTAGAATACATTGTTCAAGGTCACCCAGCTGAAAGGGACAAGTAGAGCTGGGTTTTCAACCTAGGATATCAGGCTCTGGAGTCTGTGTTCTGAATGATCAGCCCCAGTCTATTTTTTATATGCTTTAAACATTAGTGCTGTGGGGTTTAGGATTTAGGAGCAATTTTTATTCCTGAGGATGTGCTTGTCTTTGGCATTAAATGAAATGTTCTGATTTGTGGGTTGCTTTATCATCCAACTCCCTGACTGTTGCAGTCTCTTGTAAAATTTTTACTGGGATCATTGAAAGATGACGCATGAAGGATGAAAAGAGAATTTAGCTATTTGTTGATACAAAGGATGTAAAAAGGGTTGTTGTTATTGTTATGTGCCGTGTAGTCGGTTCTGACTCATAGCAACCCTGCATAGGATTTCAAGCCTGTAAATCTTTACGGGAGTAGAAAGTCTCATCTTTCTCCCACGGAACAGTTTGTAGTTCTGAATTGCTGACGGTGAGATTAGCAGCCTGATTGTAACCACTACGCTAAGAGCTCCTTGTAAAAAGCGTAGTGGAGGTATTGTATTATTTTTGCATCTAACTCTTAATAAGTCATACAGAGAATGCATGGATTAATAAACACATCGCTAATTTTTAGAAGGAATCCTGGTATACGGCTGTAGGGTAAGTACTGGATTTACTGCAAGGTTGGTGGGTCAAAACGACCGGCTACTCCTAGGGTCTCTATGAGTCAGAACCAACTCAATAGCATTTAGCAATAACAATTTTCAGAAACTTTGTTTTAGACTGTAGTTTCAACCATTCCTCCCACCAAACTTATGTCAAAGATTAGCAAAATTAATTGAATTGTTTGAATTTTATTCCCTCATATTTCCTCAATGCGCCAGTAGGTGGAGGTGCAAAATCATTAGCAGAAAATTTGGAAGGAAAAAATAGAAACAGAAAACTAGCCCCTGAACAAATTAACATTATTTGTGTTTTTCAATATATTACTATGTACCATTCTGACTTTTTTTTTTTAAATTGAACGATTCTATTTTATTTCCAAGTTGCTTCCGATTATTCTGAAAGAAAAGCATTTGATGATGTTATTTTAAAGTTTATGCCACCGAAAGTGAAGGGCTGCCAAGTACATTTGACAGAGTTCAGAGCTGCAGGTCAGCAGTGGCGCCTCACCCTCCTCTCAGACAGAATGATGAATTAAATCATCCTTCAGTGGATGGATTACTTTCATTTCATTCTGAAATGCTACAAGCTATAAAGACAGTTATGTTTTGGAAGTCTACACATTTATGTTTCTGTCAAGAATTTATAAGCCAAGTTGAATCCATGAGCCTTCTAGTTTTAATATATGTTGTTGTTGTTAAATGCCTTGGAATTGGTTCCAACGCCTATTGACCTGTATCAGATTTCCAGGGAGTGGCTGGTGAGTTTGAACTGCTGTGTTTATGGTCCAAACCAACCTTGTGGTCAAGCGCTTATTCTATAGTGTCACACTAGGACTCTGATTTTAATATATGTGATTGTTGTTAAGTGCCGTCGAATTGGTGCCAACTCATAGCGACCCTATATGGGATTTCTGAGGAGCTGATGGGAGCTTGAACTACCGACCTTGCAGTTCAAACCAACTTTGCAGTCCAGCACGTTAACTCCCAGCCCTACAGCAGGACTTTGTTTTACTATATAGTAGCTTAAATTATGCCTACAATATCAGAACACAGGATGATTACTTTCTAGCCCAGGCTATTTTACCAAAAAGTCTTCAAAATTGTGTTTTTTGCCAAGATTAGAATAAATGGACAATATTTTATATACTAGTATTACTTACGAATATAAATAAAACATTCTTTCTAGGAGTTCATTTACTTATGCATGTATATATAATTCTACTAGAAACAAAATTCTATTTCACTATCAGTTTAAACCAGTGGCTGCCAACTTGATTCTTACTCATGACAAGCCTTCAATGCCAGCATAGAATAGTGCTCCATAAGGTTTCCAATGATTGATTTTCAATTCATACTTTGATTCATCAAGGCATGAATTGTGCTGCCCCATACAATAACCACTAGCCACAAGTGGCTGTTTACATCTCAGTGAATTAGAATTCAATAAAATAAACCATTCAGATTCTCAGTAACACATTTCAGTTGTTCAATAGCTGTATCTGACTAGTATTGGATAGAATATAAATACATAAACCATTGCCACCATCACAGAGGATGTAGTAGACAGTGTTGATCATTGATATAGAAGTCCTAAGAGTCAATTACATGGGGTAAGGTTGTTGAGGGTAATCAGTAAGCCACTGTTCTTGATCAGTTCACATCTGGGGACTGTATGCTCCTATAAGGAGTCCTGGGGGTTGGTGGCCTTGTAGGTTACCTACTGGGCAACCAACTGAAAACTCGCCAGCCATTCTTTAGGATACAAATGAGGCTATCTGCGTCCATAAATATTTAGTCTAGGAAACCCTAGGGAGCAATTCTATTCTGTCCTATAGGGTTGTCATGAGCCAGAATTAACCTGCTTGTAGTGAGTATCTTCCTATCTCTGGTTCATGACAGTCATTCACTGGCTCATATAAATATTTCTAATGGAACTGACACATTATAAAACCTTTTTCAGGGTTCTGATGATGATGTTGATGTGAAATGCCTTTGGGCTGGTTCTGACACATAGCTGGGGTTTCCAAGGAGAGGTTGGTAGACTTGAACGACTGGCTTAATAACCCAGAGTTTATCTGACAGCACTACAGCGGAACCTCTTTCAAGGATCTACTAGTAATCAAACTATTAGGAAAATCTCTAAAATACAAGAGTTCCTAATAGTGCAATGTTCTCTGTAGATAGGGGAGTTTCTGAGCCCTGCTGTGGTGTTGTAGAATAAGCACTAGACTGGTAAGTACAAGCTCAGCACTTAAGAAACCAGCTACTTTCAGAAACCCTCTATATGGTCTCTATGAGTCAGAACCAACTCGATGGCCTATAATAGTAACAACAATAGTTCCTCTGCTATTACAGGTAACACCTTCAATTTATAGTTCTCATATTCAGTTCTATAACACTAGAGATTCTGTAGCAGTAGCTAGTTAAAAGCAGTTGTCCTGGAGTGGATTCCAACTCAAGGATGGGCTTGTATCCCCCAAAACCATGCATCAACTTGGCTGAGCCACAATTCTCAGTGGTATGCAGTTTTGTAACAATGTAATTTAGTAATGCCATAATGATATACTTTTTCTCCATGATGTGAGCAGCCAATCAGTTGTAAGGGAATTAGGGTGGGATGCAACACCCTTACTCAGATCACAGCTCTGATCCTACATCAGATGAGTTTCTCTGGGATGTGACCTGTATCACATTTTATTGTATAACTGATAAAAGCAGAGAAAACTGAGGAGAGGAGAAGGGACCTCAGTACCACCAAGAATGAAGAGCCAGGAGCTCACAGTGTCCTATGGACCCTGGGTTCCTGTGTTGAGACCTTCCTAGACACGAGGATAGATTGATGTCAAGATGCATGGAGATCTCCAAGGAACATTGGGCACAAGATGTTCATAGCCGTAGGAGTCAAGGACCCTTTTCCAGAGCTGACACAGACAGAAAACCTTCCCCTAGAACCGGCATCCAGAATTTGGACTTTAAGCCACCTAATTCGATCTGAATCTTGAGAAAATAATCTGACAAGTAGAACTATATGAAAAAGAATATGGCTTCGGGTCTGGAAGAAGATGCATTAACAACATGCAATAATGCAGATGATACACCTTGCTTGCCAAAAGCAACGAGGACTTAAAGCACTTACTGATGTAAAGAAAGCAAAACCCTCACAACCAGACCAATAGACAACAGTATGATAAATGGAGGAAAGACTTACATTAAGGATTTCATTGGATCTACAATCAAAGCTCAGGGAAGCAGGAGTCAGGAAATCAAATAACATATTATTGAGCAAATCTTCTGCAAAATACCTCTGTAAAGTGTTAATAAACAAAGATATCACTTTGAGGACTAAGGTATGCCTGACCCCAAGCTATGGTATTTTCAATCCACTCATATGCATACAAAATTAGAATAAGGAAGATGGGAGAATAGATGCATTTGAATTATGGTGTTGACCAACAATATTGGATACACCAGAGACTGCCAGAAGAATAAACAAATATTTTTTGAAGTAAATACCACTGTAACACTCCTTAGAAAAGAGGATGATGAGACTTTTAGTATGCTTTGGCTGTGTTATCAGGAGGGACCGGTCCTGGGAGAAGGACATCATGCTCGGTAGAGTCAGTGAAACAGAAAGACCTTCAATAAGATGGATTGTTACAGTGGCTGCATCAGTGGGCTCAAACCTAGGAAAGATTGTAAGGGAGGCTTAGGAAACAGCAATGTTGTACATTGGGTTGCTCTGAGTTAGAGCAGATTTCTAAACTGTAAGAATATATTTTTGCTAAAGCCATCCACTTGTGGTGTTTCTCTCAGCAACACCATGTACGTCAGTGTAGAATTGTATGCTCCGTATGGCTTTCAATGGAACATTGTTTTTTTTTTCTCACTTGGTCCTTCTTCCAAGGTACCTCTATAAGGACTTCTGGTTAGTAGCTGAGTACATTAATTATGTGAGACTGTTTTGTAACAATGTTGTTGTTAAGTGCCTTCGAGTCAGTTACGACTCATAGTGACCCTGTATAGGGTTTCTGAGGAGCAGCTGGTGCTCATGATAAAACCTACCTACTCTTATTCCTAGACTCCCCCAAGAAATAATCCAGCAGTTTTCAAGACCAGGGTGGCATTCTTTAGCCTTGCTCAGGTAGGAAGTAAGTCCATGCTTTTAACTTCCTTGGCCACTCAGCTCTTAAAGAAAATTCCTGCTGAAAGAGTTGTTTTCTGGGTTTCTTGGTGCCCTCAGTATACCTTCCGAAGTGTTAGCTTTCCACAATGGGAGGCTGAGGTCCCAGAAAGAATGTGTGTGGAGCAAATGCGAATGCATCTTGTTTTACAAAAGACACACCTTAAAAGAAAAACCAACACTCACCTTTTGGGTTACATCTAACAATAATTTAATGTTATTAATTTGTTATGTAGATTAATTTTATGGAGAACCTTTTTAGAAGCCAACGGTATAAAACCTTTACTCAAAATTATTCATGTATATATGCGAGGACTTCAAAAATTTGTGGAAAATAGAACGAAAGATAAAAATAAAGAAGATAAGTTCCTGAGAATATATTCATGTCAATATAGTCTTTTTTTATATTATTAACTGGAGAAAAATAGGTGCCCTTTAAAGATTTTTAAAATTAGGAACCGACAACGAAGTCAGAAGAAGATAAATCAGGACTTTATGGTGACTATCTAATGACTTCCCACTGAATATAATTCTCACAAAATTGCCCTTGTTTGATGAGAGGAATGAGCAGGAACATTGACATGGTAGAGAAAGGCTCTCTGGCGAAGCTTTCCTGGGTGCTTTGCAGTGGAAGCTTTGATGAACTTTCTCAAAACACTGTCACTGTTGGTTGTGTTGTTAAGTACCATGGAGTTGGTGCCAACTCATAGTGACCCTGCACAGGCTTTCTGAGGCTGCAAATCTTTATGGGAGCAGAAAGCCTCATCTTTCTCCCGCAGAATAGCTGGTAGTTTCAAACTGCCGACCTTTAGGTTAACAGCCCGATTTGTAACCACTATGCTACCAGAGCTCCTTACTCTCACTGTCAGCAGACATTAGTATTGTTTGGCCCTTCCAGAAAGTCAACATATCTTGAGCATCCCCCAAAACTGTTGACATGACCTTTACTCTTGACCAGGCACTTTTGCTTTGATGGAACATTTCTGCTTCTTGGTAGCCATGCTCTGATTATCCTTTGTCTTCATGCTCACACTATCTTAGGCTGGATTCTCTAGAGAAGCAAAACTAGTGAAGTTTCTATTGTTAGGTGCCATTGAGTTGGTTCCAATTCATAGCGACCCTGTGGATTGACACTACCAGTCTTGCTCCATCTTCACAAATGCTGTTATGTTTGATCCCATTACTGCTGCCACTGTGTCAATCGGTCTCCTTGGGAGTCTTCCTCTTTTTTGCTGAACTTGCACTTTAGCAAATATGCTGTCTTTCTCCAGGGACTGGTCCCTCCCAATAACATGTCCAAAGTATGACAAGTCTTGCCATCCTGGCTTCTAAGGAACATTCTGGCTGTAAATCTTCCAACACAGATTTATTTGTTCTTCTGGAAAACATATATAAGGAGAGGTTTATATCAATGAAATGGTTCACACAGTTGTAGAAGTGGGTCAGATGTCAGGTTGGAGACTTCAAGCTCAAGCAGCTGTGTGGTTGATAAGCCCAAGATCAGCAGCCCAGACAGCAGGCAGGCAGACAAGTTGGGAAGATAAGATGGCAGGCTGCTGAGGACTCCCAGGACAGGCAGGCAAAAGAGCAGGCTACTGGCTCAAGTTCAAAGAACCAGATGCAAGACGCAGGTCCAGCAAAAAGCAAACAAACTTTGCCCAAGTATCTAATATTTTGGAAGCAGGCTGTTTATAGCAGATCGTGGAGTTGATTGCATTATATTATATCTCATCATGGGGGATTGCAGTATCCTGATTGCCAAACCACTGAGAATTATGACCCAGTCAAGTTGACACAGAACCTTAAACTATCACAGGTATGTTGCATCTCGCATTATAAGTCTTCCAAGAAATGTCTCAGAATCTTGATGCCACTTGTTTAACTTTCCATTGAAAGTTCTCTCTTGTCTGAAGGTGATCTGGCCACACAGTTTTGGTACCCATCCAGCATAAACTTTGCTCAACTTTACTTTTTCAGTCAGAATTGTATAAGTTGAATCGAGATGTCTGTGTTGTTCGCTATTGTTTCTGATGTTAATCATCCATCCACTTCAATTAAGACACAAACAAGATCATTTTTTTCCCCTCAAAAATTGATAGGGATGATCTACTTATGTAAACTTCATCTTCAACATTGGCTTATCCTTTCTTAAAATGAGTGATTCATTTGCAAACTTCTGATTTCTTTGGGGGCAACGTCTCCATTAACTTCATGAAGCATCAGTGGTTTCATCATTCTTCCACCTAAATTTCACCATAAATTTGTTTCTTCTTTTTGTGTTTGTTTTTCTTCAATTTTTACAGAATGCACATTGCTCTAATGAGGGTCTTTTCAAACTGATGTGTCTTATTCTTCTTAGTGCCTTAAACTAGATTCTGTTCAGATATGTCATAACAAGTTAGTACAGGTTTCTTTTGGTGCAAAACATTTTTAAGCCCATGCTTAATTTTTTTCATCGTATGCATTTCCCATGAACCTTTTGAAAACCCTTTGTATAATTAGGTATATTTGTTTTTCTTAGGACCAAGTTCACATGTATTTATGATATTAGCTTCTACCTTAATTAAAAATCCTGAGGCAATTCATGCTTATAACTCCTGACTCTTGTCTGTTTATGACTCTGTTCTCAGTGAAAAATAATAGTAGGTAGTATTTATCAGACACTTATTACACTTAGACTCCATAGTTTATAGGAATTATTGCTTTGACGCCTCATAACTATCCGGTGCGGTTGTTAGTCTACTATTCCCACTTTATGGACGAGATGAATGAAGTGTAGAGAGATAGTTTGTCTGAGGTCACTCAGTTAGTGAAGGAACTTAGAGTTTTAACAATTATGATATAATTTGCATGTGATAAAGGACATGGGTTTTATGGATATGCAGGTTGAGGATTGTATATGGATCACCACATAACTGAGATCAAGGTATAAAACAATTTCACCTCCCAAAAGGCTCCGCATACACCTCCCCAGGTAATTCTTTTTCCAAAAGTAGCCACTATTGAAACCTCTAAGTTCAGCAGTTTGAAACTACCAGCTGCTCCATGGGAGAAGACTTCTTGTTTCCATAAAGATTTACAGCCTCGGAAATCCTATACCAGGGTCGTTATGAGTTGGAACCAATTCCATGGCACACAACCACCATCACCACCAAAGTATTCAAGAGCAAAGATATCAGTTTGGGGATGAAGATGTGTTTGAATCAAGATGATAGAATTGATTCATTTGAATTATGGTGTTGGAGAAGAGTATTAAAAGTACCATGGCCTGCTAGAAGAACACACAAATCTGTCTTAGAAGAAGTACAGCCAGAATTCTCCATAGAAGAAATAATGGTGAGACTTTGTTTCTCATACTTTGGACATGTTATAAGGATGGATCAGTCTCTGGAGAAAGGCATCTCACTTGGTAAACTGGAGGGTCAGAGAAAAAGAGGGAGACCCCCAACAACATGGGTTGACACAGTGGTAGCAACAACAGGCTCAAATGTAAGAATTGTATGGATTGTTCAGGACTGGCCAGTGTTTCCTTTGGCTATGCTGTGAATCGGAACCAATTCAATGGTACCTAAAAAGAACATTAATTTTGCTTGTTCTTGAACTTCACATAAATATAATCAAACAGAATATATTCTTTGGTGTGTGGCTCAACATTATGTCTATGAAATTCATTCATATAGCTGTGTGCATCTGCGTAGTGTTTTCTTACTTGCTGTTGTGTAGTAGTTTGTTGTATGGATATACCCCAAGTTTTTGTTGTTGTTGTTGTTGCTGTTGTTTCATTCCGTGTATGATGATAAGACATTTGGGTGATTTCCAATTTACAGATTTTTGTGAATCATGAATTAATTTACACACCTTTTGAAACATAAGCATTCATTTCTGTGGGCCATATACTTCTGTAGTAGAATTGTTGTTAAGTGCTGTCGAGTTGGTTTTGACTCATGGTGACCTTGTAATAGGTTTCCAAAGAGCAGCTGATGGGTTTGACCTGCCAACCTCGTGGTTCACAGTCCAGTGCTGATTCGACAGCATCACACCAGGAGAACAGTGCTCTACTAATACTGCTACAGACATCCAAGTGTGAAGAACTAGGATTTGATGGTGAATTTTTTGACTGCAATGTGACCCGTTGTACTTGCATTAATAACAAGCTAATGTTGATTGAGGCATCTCTCTTTCTTAGTGGCTCTGTCTAAGCTCCATTTTTTTCTGTACAGGCTTTTGAGAGACTGAAAGCTTTCCATAAGCTTAACAAAGAACAGCAGGGGAAGTTTTATATTTGTTCAACAAACAAGAGTCTTTGAAATTAAGTTAAGCAGTTGATACAACAATGTATGTGGAGCATTGAGTAGCTTCTCTGTGCAAAGAACATAATACTACCCATTGTCTTAGTGATCAGAATGCTGCCAAAGCAGAAATACAAGTGGATGGCTTTAACTGAAGTGTATTCTGTCACAGCTTAGAAGGCTAGAAGTCTGGATCAACCACCAGCTCTAGGGAAGACTTTCTTTCCTGTTGACTCTGGAGGAAAGTCCGTTTCTTTTTGAGCTTCTGAGTGATCTCCATGTGGCTTAGCATCTATTTACCCCTATCTCTGTCCACTTGCTTGTTTCATTTCTCTTATAGCAAAAGAAGGAGCTCTAATAGCGTAGTGGTTGCGAATCGGGCTGCGAACTGCAAGGTCAGCAGTTCGAAACTCTCAGCTGTTCCATGAGAGAAAGATGAGGCATTCTGCTCCCATAAAAGATTTACAGCCTCGGAAACACTGTACAGGGTCACTATGAGTTGGAACCGACTCCGCACAGCCACCACCAGCCACCATAGTTAAAAGAGGTTGACTCAAAACACGTTCTATGTTAATCCTACCTCATTGACATAACAAAGACAATCCATTTCCAAATGGAATTATAAATGTTGGCTTGGAGGTTAGAATGTAGTACACCTACTTTTGAGGGGCACAATTCAATCCATTAACACTTATCTTCCACAGACTTGTTTTGCTCATTGAAACAGTATACAGTAAGAATAGAGCTAGCAACTGATGATTCATTTACTTGTATACTGTAATTAGCTAAGGAAGAAACAAATCAATTTAAAACCAATTTCTATTGTCTACACATGTGCAAGAATTGATTGCAGGCTTGAATTTGTTGAATGAAAAACGGAGCTAACTAATCTCAATTTGTATTTAATTGAGTATATGTCAGCTATTGATTTCTGCAGCTTACTCGTGGTGAGGCAATATGTCTGTCATTCTTTGAGAGTAACCAAGCACAATCACTGTGCAGTTTAATTAGGTGTGGGCTTGCCAATTCACTTGAAGAAGATGAACTATTTAACTGCAGTAGAAGGAAAAGCCTCAACCAGCCGCATGCTCTATCACCCTCTTTCAGACTCTTACTCATCTGAACTTAATGTCTATTGATTCTTATTGTTGATGTTGTACAAAAAAGCCCTTTTGTAATGTGGTGTTGCAAGATTGAGCTAGAACTGACTTTTTGGCTACCCTAATTTTCTCAAGCTTTCTAGAACTCATGGCAACACAGTATAACATTTTCAGGGAATGACTTGTCCTGTGTGTTACAGAACAGCATGCCTGTTTTTTGTTTTTTAAAGAATCCAAGTTACCTTTGCCCTACAAGGTTAGTATACCATTTGGCAAATGCAGTGCCTTTAGTTCCGACATAACACACAATGTGCAATATTGCCCTGTACCTGAATGCTACCATTCATGTAAAAAGTGACTTTGAAGTAACAACAAGAACATCTTTTTTTCTCAGATGGAATACTAATATCTCTTTGTTTTTGCTTCCCTCGTGTGTGCATCAGAAGGGGGTTTTTTGGACAATTAAATGGTGAATTTTCTGAGCCTACTGTTACCCATTGTACATCAGCTCCTGTACTGAATAGCAAGCTAACATGGACTGAGGACTCTCTTTGTTGGTGGTAGTGTAGACACGGTAGTACATACATACACGATGCCTGAAGCATAGCCTTAATCCAGATTGATCATTATTAGTAATATGAGAAGTATTCTTCATTTTCCTCTTCTAATTTTAAATACTGTTGCTATTGTTTCTTAATCCAAATGTTTTAAAATCTGTCTCTTTCTTACTGTTTCATTTCTTCCCCGTCTCTTTTGGGTGGCTACAATTATTATTTTTTAAACTAACTTTTCAAATAGGTGAGTACTCGTGGTGTATTAGTTCCTAAGGAATGCCATGAAAAAATAACAGAGTAGACGGCTTATAAGGGGCCCTGGTAACACAGTGAATTACAAACTGGGTTGCTAAATGCAAGGTCAGTAGTTGGAAACTACCAGTTGCTCTGAGGGAGAAAGATGAGACTTTCTGCTTCTGTAAAGATTTATAGCTTCAAAAGAAACCTTATACAGGGTCGCTATTGGTGGCACACACCCACCACAGTTTTGGAGACTAGTAGTCCAAATTCAAGCTGCCGGTATGACCTTGTTGTCTCCAAAGTCTCTAGGAGAACAATCTTTCTCGTTTCTCCTAACTCTGATAACTTACTGCCATGAGTCAGTTCCAACCCATAGTGACCCTATATGCCAGAATAGAAATGCTTCATTAGGGATTATGAGACTGTGAATGTTTATAGGAAAGCTTTATCTCTTTTCTGCAAAGCATCTGGTGGGCTTAAACTGCCAACCTTACAGTTAGCAGCCCAATGCCTAAACCACAGTGCTACCAGAGCTCCTTTAGCTTCCGGTAGCCTCAGACATTTCTTAGTTTGTAGAAATAATTCCAGTCTCTTTTTACCTCCAAATCACTGCTTTACCTCTGCATGTATTTGCTCTTTTATAAACACACCATTCATATTGGATTAGAACCCAGAATGTTCCAGTATGGCCAACAAAGTCACAATGGAGCTATTAGGGATAGAATTTAAACATAAATTTTTTGGAGAACACAATTCAATCCAATACAGATGGTTCAAATATACTGGTGATGAAAATAAGTTTCAGAGTGATGAGGAATTCTAATTAAAATCATTAAAAGACCCTTAAGTAGATATATCTTTTACAGTAGCTCTGTAAAGTTAAATGAGTTTAGTTATTTTGTCTTATGGCTACATTTTAAGCCATAATACACATAAGAGGATAAACATATTTAAATGGAAAATCAGAGTCTTGTGACAATAAATACTCATTATACAGACTGAATAAGTATGGTGAAAGAATACAACCCTGGTGTACAACTTTCCTGACTTTAAAACATTCAGTAAACCCTTGCTCTGTTCTAACAACTGCCTCTTGGTCTATGTACAGGCTCCTCATTAGCATTACAATTAAGTGTTCCTGAATACTCATTCTCCTCAAAGTTGTTCATAGCTTGTCATGATTCACACAGTCAAAAGCCTTTTCATAGTCAATAAAATACAGATAAGCATCTTTCTTATATTTTCTGCTTTCAGTCAAGATCCATCTTATGTCAGCAGTAATATTCCTATTCTATGTCCTCGTCTGAATGTGGGCTGGAAGTTCTCCGTCAATGTACTGTTGCAGACATATTCTGAGTTATTTTAAATAAAAGTTTACTTGAATGTAACATTAATGATACTGTTGGATGATTTCAGTTGTGTCAACTCTCTTTGAATGGGCACTGATATGGATCTCTTCTGATCAGCAAGCAGGTTAGGAGGCTGTCTTCCAAATTTCTTGGCATAGATGAGTAAGTGCCCCCAGTGCTGCATCAGTTTGTTGAAAAATATCAATTTGTATACCATCAATTCCCAGAGCATTGTTCTTTGATGATGCCTTCAGTCCACCTTGGACATCTTCCTTCAGTACCATTGTCTCTTGATCATATTCTACCTCTTGAAATGGTTGAACATCAACCATTTCTTTTTGGTATAGTGAATCTGTGTATTTCTTCCATCTTCTTTTGATGTTTTCTGCATCATTCAACATTTTGCCCAAAGCATCTTTTAGTATTGCAAGTTGAGGCTTGAATTTTTCCTCAGTTATTTCAGCTTGAGAAATGTGGAATGTGTTTTCTAAGATCTTTGCACATTTCAGTTTAATATTTGACTTAGTCTTCTTGAGCTGCCCTTTGAAAGTTTCTGTTCAGCTTTTTTACCTCATAATTTTTTCCATTTGCTTTAGCCTCTCTATGCTGGAGAGCAAGTTTTAGTGTCTCTTCTGACTTCCATTTCATGTTTTCTTTCCTCCTTGTATTCTTAATGACATCTTGCTTTTTCCTGTATGATAATGTTGATGTCATACAAGAAGAAAATAACTTTTCTGGTTTTTGGTCACTAGTGTCTAATGCATCAATCGGTTCTCGAGATGATCTTTAAATTCAGGTGAGGTGTGTTCAAAGTCATATTTTGGCTCTTGTGGACTTGCCTTTATTTTCTTCAGCATCAGCCTGCACTTGCATATGAGCATTTGATAGTCTGTTCTACCGTCTGTCCCTGGCCTTGTTTTGGCTGACGATATGGAGCTTTTTTATCGTCTATTTCCTCAGATGCAGTCAACATGATTTCTGTGTATTCCATCTTGTTAAGTCCATGAATATAATCATCTTTTATGTTGTTTAAAAAGGTTTTTGCAGTGAAGTCATTTGTCTTGCACAATGTCATTTCCAGCATTACTAAGATCATATTTTCCAACCACTGATCCTTCCACTTTGTTTCCAACCTTAGCATTTCAATTATCAGTATTTATCAATACATCTTTTCTTGCTTTGTATGGTTCTATTTATATAAAATTGCTGCTATAGTATGGTGGCACATGTGGCATACCAGGAGAAAAGGCAATTTCTCAGGGACAGGGGTATGGAAAGCAGGCAAGGTTTAATGCATATCAGATAAACAGAAGGCAAGGATACTATGTATCCTTCAAAGACTGACTCTCTGAAGAGAAAAGGAAGAGGATTGATAGGGATTTGGGGCCTAGGGTGGAGGGCTTAGTACTTTCAGAAACTTCTTCATTATTCTTATCTCAAGTTGTACTGATCCCTTAGAGGAATTTTAGGAACTTTTTTATTCCTATAAAAGTCCTCAGGGTGGGTGTTAAATACTGATTAACCTAAAGGAAAGATAGGCCACTGTTAGTACTAATGGCTCTATTTACAAGATGTGTTTTCAATATTCTCTTTTCTGTAAGTTTCCCATTCTTGGATAATAGGGCTGCATTCTCATCTGACTACTTCTTGCTGATTGGGGATGTAGTGAGGACTCATAAGGAAATGGGCTACTGGAGGTCATGTAAGCTGATGGAAATAAGCAACATCTTGTTGGATTTGGTGGCTTCTCTCTGTCTGTAGAGGATGAGTTAGTAAACACAAAATGTTAGTAAACACAAAAAGATTAGCTGCTTGGACACTCTCATTATGTTTCCTGTAATGGTCTCAATTAGACAAGGTGTTATTGCTGTTAGATGTTGAGTTAGTACTGACTCATAGCGACCCTATGCACAACAGAACAAAACACTGCCTGGTCCTGGGCTAACCTCACAATTGTTGCCATGCTTGAGCCCATTAATGCTGCCACTTTGCCAATTCATCTTGCTGGATATCTTCCTCTTTTTCTCTGACCCTTCACCTTACCAAACATTGATATCCTTCTCCAGTGACTGGTCCTTTCTGACAATATGTCTGAAGTATGAAAGATGAAGTTTGGCCATCCTGGCCTTCAAGGAGCACTCTGGCTACACTTCTTCCAACACACATCTGTTTGTTCTTTCAATATTCTCCTCCAACATTATAATTCAAATGGATCAATTCTTCTATGATCTTTCTTATTCACTGTCCAACTTTTGTATGCATATGAGTTTAATTTATCAATACATCTTGATTGTAAGTTTGAGCAATTTCAGACTTAAGCATTTGGTAGAAATCTTTAATTTCACTATCACTACCTTTAGTGGTTGATGCATAAATTTGAATAATAGTGGTATTAACTGGCCTTCCTTGTAAGTGCATATATCCTATTCTATCACAGACAGCATTATACTTCAAGATAGATCTCGAAATGTTCTTTCTGTTGATGGATGTGATACCATTTCTCTTTAATTTGTCATTCTTGGCATAGTAAACCATGTGGTTAGCAGATTCAAAATGGCCAATATCAGCTCACTAATGTCTAGGATCTTAATGTTTATGCATTCCATTTCATTTTTGACAACTTCCAATTTTCCTACTTTGTACATTCCATGTTCTGATTATATAATGGATGTTTACAGCTGTTTTTCTTCATTTTGATTTGTGCCCCATCAACAAATGAAGCTTTGAAAACTTTACTCAGTTTACGTCATCATAGTCAACTCTACCTTGAGGAGAAGGCAGGTCTTCCAGAGTCATATTTTGAGTTCTTTCCAATCTGAAGAGCTCATCTTTTGGCACTATATCTGACCGCGTTCTTATGCCCTCCATCATGTTTCAATATTCAATATTCTGGTGCTCTCTGGCAATGTTTCACTGCAATTCATAAGTTTTTCAGTGTCTAAATATTTGGAAGTAATCCAGCTCTCCTTATTCTGAGTCTGTATTAGTCTGGAAGCTCAGCTGAAACCTGTCCACCAGGGTCGACCTTGTCAGCATTCAAAATATCAGTGGCATAGCTTCTAGGATAACAGCAACATTCAAGCCATCACAGTACAGCAAACTGACAGAAGGATATAGGTATCCTTCACGTGTTTTGCTTCTAGAGTAGGCTGCCTCCAGGTAACTAAGTGGGGGAGCTAGGTTTTCTGAGCCCTGGAAATACAGCAGAGTACCTTCAAGCTCAGGCTTTTGGTGGAGTGATGTGCCTTGTGGGCATTTATCAGCAGCTGACAGGAGCTGTGCCCTGAGCATTTTCTCATTATACATTATAACCTGTTAACTTCCCTAATAAAACTCACAGCTGTAAGTATGGTGGCTGAGTTCTGTGTGAACATTGCAACAGATTATTGAACCCAACAGAGAAGAAGAGAGAGCGTTGTGGGAGGAATGGTTGGTGTTTCCTAATTTTGCAATGTTGTGAGGGCTGAACCATATTATGGTAAACGGACAAAGATCATAAATGTAAGTCCCTGAAGCCACTTCAGCAGTAGATTATTGGTGCCTCCCAAAGTTATATACCACCCACATGGCAAGCCAGAGCATACAGTGTTCTTTGTCAATTCAATGTCTACATCAGGCATGATAATGTAGTAAGAACTAATATCAGTGTAAGCCTTTGTGTGTATAGTGATCCTTACAATAATCTTGTGGAGCAGGTGGAATTCTTATATTTTTTATACATGTATGAAAACTGAGGATAAATTACTTTTCCAGATCACTAGTATGTGGTGGAATCCTGAACTAAGTCAGGTCTCCTGGGTTTTGTGCTTCTCCACCTGGTTGACTGTCTTTCCTTAGTTTGTTAGTTCTTCATTTGATCAAGTCTATAGGTGAAAATGGGATCCTGGTATGGCACTGTGGGATAAAGCACTGGTCCACAATGTTGGTGGTTCAAACTTACCCCCTGCTCCTTGGGAACCCTACATAGGGTCACTATGAGTCAGAACCTACTCAATGGTACTTAATATAGGGGGTACCAAAAGTTAATTTTAAAAAAAAAGGTAAATTTTTTTCTGAAAGCACTAAACTTTCTTTTGTCCTCCCATCTCTGATGGTAAAGTGTCTGACTTATTTTTATAATGCTCTCTAAAGATTATAAATGATTAACATTCTTGGCTACTCATTAAAAGTTCTTCAGAAGAAAGACCTGATAATCTTTAGAAAATCAGCCATTGAAAAGCCTAAGGCGTACAATTCTACTCTGATACACATGGGATTTCCATTAGTGGGAATGGACTGGACAGTAACTGGTGGTGGTTGGTGGACAGGTTTAGAAAGAAAAATACTTAGAAACTCATGTTGGTAGTGCTGATACTGAAGCTTAAACACACGCTGTACAGCTCACCTCTGTAATCTGTCCTTGGCTTGCAGCCTTCATCCATCTTGCATTCTCCTAAGAGACATGACAGGCCTCTCCCTCAGGGGCACTCGCTTCCCACTCTCCGTGGTGCTTCCTTTGAGGCATGCTACTGTTGAGGGCCCTGTTGAGATTTTGATTTAAAAAGACAGGTATTGGGCAACTTCCATTAATGTTCTATTTCTCCTGTAGCAAAATGTAGGCTCTTGCAACTTTCCTAAGGGAATTTAATTTTCCTTATCTGTTGGCAAATTCAATTTGAGTTTTACATAAAACACTAGAAAACAGTGGCCCGATCAGGAGTTATATGCTTGTAATTCAATGATTGTTTGAGGTGACTTTTAACTCTTTTGCAGCCTAGACTCCTCTTCCACGAACCTTATACAGTTAATAAAAATAAAAAGGTAAAATTTTTTTGAAAGCACTAAACTTTCTTTTTTCCTCCCATCTCTGATGGTAAAGTTTCTGGCTTATTTTTATAATGCTTCCTAAAGATGGCACAAAAGGAGTCCTGGTGGCATTTCAGTTACGTGCTTGGCTGAGAATTGAAAGGTTGGAAACCAGGAGAAAAGACCTGATTATCTGCTTTGATAAAGATCGCAGCTTAGCGAACCCTAGGGAGCAGTTGTAACCTGTCACATGGGATCAGTATGAGTTGAAATCGTCTTGATGACTTCAAACAACAAAAACGGGAAGTGCAGTGGATTGTCAACCACAACCTTGGTGATTTGAGCCCACTAGCCACTCCCCAGGAGAAAGAAGCTTTCTGTTCCGGCAAAGATTTATAGCCTTGGAAACCCTATACAAGGTCGCTGAGTTGGAACTGACTCAATGGCACTTAACAACAACAACAACAACAACAACAAAAATTACAAAGTTAGCAAAACATTCTATAAGCTAAGAAATTATGAAAATCAATTTCAAAATCACTCATTGCACAATAACAAATGTTAAGACAGCACATTCTATAATACCTTCAATGACCCGGTGCCCTTCTTTACATCTACCTTAGTGTCCCAGTCTTCACCTAGCTCACTGAATTTACAATTTGCATTAATTAATTCTGGCACCTCTTTCAGTTTAGTGAATTATCTGGACCTTTACCGTTATTTTTGGGGTCACTTGGATATTATTAATTTTTCTCTCCATTAGCACTTTCTTAGTGTTGATACTAAAGTAGGAGAGTACATAAATCAAACGTAGAAGTTGAACTTCTTTTGTGATTCAACCATTTGAATGTTCTAGAAAAGTGGTCAAGTAAATCAAGCAACCAGTATAGACTTTGAAATTGCTATTTCTTTTAGTATGATTCCAGAGACCCTGAGTAAACTATAATAGGGAGGAAGTCTGAGTACCTATCTTTTTCTGTCTATGCAATGAACTTCCTCTCACAAAGCTGCATTTCCCCCACTGGGATCCTACATGGTCTTACAATACCAGACAATCAATCACCCACTTTCTCTCAGAAAGACTAAGCTAAAGCTTGGGAAATGATTGAGCTAAAATCCATGTTTATGCTTTAAAGAAGCTTCAAGATTATCGATAAAGGCCACATTTACAGAAAACTGAAAGAGTACAATTTTATATCATGGGGATTTTTTATTTGTTTATTATTTCGACAGCTAGCTTAGCTGAGACCCATGCTTTCTAAAGTGAACCAAAGAAGGGATTTAATTTTTAAAATATATTTTATAGACTGGGATTTCTGTCATTTTCCTTACTAAGTTTACCTTATGAGAAAAAGTTCATAAAATACATTTTAACAACTTGAAATCTGGTCCACATCTTGTTGGACTTGTGAATAATCTTTCACACTTCCCTTTCTTGTGAGAGGGTACTCTGCCTCTTGGGAAGGGGACATCTGGGCTTGAGTTCAGTTGGGGGCCCAGCTGTCGACTGTCAGAAGGCATTTCTTTGGGAGCTATCTGTTCTGTGCTTGGTAAGGTACCCACCAAAAGCCAAAAATGTACCACAGTCTAGAAAGAAGACACTTTCCTCAAGGAAAAGACCATGTGTAAGTCCTAATGATGGAGGTCATTATCAACCTTAATTTGTAGGGGGCAGGATGAAATGGTGTAGAAAATGCAAACTGAAGACTTCAATCTTATTTCATTCATCTTTCCATCTCCTTTTTAATATTTTTAGATCTCATAAAATTAGGAGGTATCAAAAGTCTTTATGAAGTCAGTCTAAAGTGAAAACATATGAATTTTCGCCTCCCCCCTCTACAGGACCTTGGCACAGTGGTTAAGAATGGACTGCTGAAAGGTCAGCAGTTTGAACTCATCAGTTGCTCCGTGGGAGAAAGATGTGCAGCCTACTTCTATAAAGATTGACCATCTTGGAAAGCCTGTGGGGGAGTTGTGCTCTGACCCACAGTCACTGGGTGTTGGAATTGGCTCAATAACAGGCTTGATGTTTGGCCTTAGTGATCTTCTTGTCTGATACCAGTAGATGACATTCAGGAAATGCTTGCTAAATAATCAGACAGTTAAGCAGAGTGTGAGTAAATAAAATTTTAATTTTATTACATTTAGTAGAATTTCACACTGAAAGTTTATTTTGAAAGTAATATGAGTATGCTGAAGGCAAAGATCATGTTCCTTTCTTTACTAATTCTGGGTAGTGGTTACGAATCGGGCTGCGAACCTTAAGGTCAGCGGTTCGAAACTACCAGCTGCTCCATGGGAGAAAGTTGAGGCTTTCTACTCCCGTAAAGATTTACACCCTCGGAAACCCTGTACAGGGTCACTATGGGTCGGAACCGACTCGATGGCACATAACAACAAACAACAAGTAGAAGACAAGCTTGACCACTTCTTCAGAAAAGGGTAAAATAACATGGATGCTGTCTGAGTCCATATATGTCTGACTTGCAAGCATGTTTTAATTCCATTGTGTGTGTTACATAAACTCAGGCATAAATACATCCCATGCAGAAGATGTTGTTCTGAAGGTCTGTAGAGTTTATATTAGAAATTGGTAGGATGCTTGAACTTGAATGTAATAAACTTGACTTGCAAGCCTCAAGATCTTCCATAACATGTGATTTGGAGCTTTGAATGTCAGTGTGTTTGTCAGGGATGTTTTATGTACCTTATCTCTAATCTTTGACAGATAAAAATGTGAAAGGTAGATTTTTAAGGTGAGAAAACAGACTCAGAGAACTTAAAAGACTTTAGCTAGTGACACAATTTATAAAACTGCTAAGCTAGGATTTTAATACATATATGTTTGGCTTGGTAGTGTAGTGGTTAGGAGTTGGGATGCTAATCTCACGGTCAGCAGTTTGAAACTACCAGCTGTTCCACAGGAGAAAGATGAGGCTTTCTGCTCCCGTAATGATTTTTTTTTTTTTTCAGTGTTTTATTGTGAATTATGTGCTATGGGTCTGTTCAACTTTCTACTTCACTCTGTAAGTTTAGGTGGTCGTGTTTATCTAAAAATATATCCATCTCTTCTAAGATTTCAAATTTGTTGGAGTACAACT
>NW_006408540.1:12646427-12647793 GCF_000296735.1 Chrysochloris asiatica | reverse complement strand
TAGATTCATCTATTTCTTTCTTCAAATCTATTAGAGTTTGCTTTATATATTTTGGAGCTCTTTCATTGGGATCATAGATATTTATTATGGCTATGTCATCTTGTTCAATTTTCCCTTTAATCATGAGATAGTGTCCATCTTTATCTGTTATGCTGGTTTTTGCCTTGAAGTTTATTTGATCAGAGATTAATACTGCCACTCCTGTTCATTTTTTTAATTGCAATTAGCTTGGTATATTTTTTTACTATCCTTTGACTATTAATCTGTTTTTGTCTCTGTGTGTAAGATGTGTCTCTTGCAGACAGCATATTGTGAAGGATCTTGTTTTCTTATCCATTCTGCCACCCTCCATCTCTTAACTGGTGCATTTAATCCATTATCATTCAGTATAATTATCAACAGGTATGGATTAATTGTGCTGCCATTATGTTTGTTTTTTTTGTGTGTGATGTTGCTGCTTTCTTTGTTCTGTGTCTCTTCCTGAGCTGAGTTCATGCTTTTTGTCTTCTTCTTGTGAGTTTCCTCATTGTTTTAATGTTTCCATGTTCTTCTTGGATTTTCATTTTCTTGGTATGTTGTGAAGTGTTGTCTTTGAGGTTGCCTTATAGTCCATTAACACTTCCCTCCATTTAGTGCAGTCTTTAATCCTGTAATCTATCTGATCTTCCCACCATCTGGATCTCTGTTCCTATATGTTTACCTTCTTTTAAATTTTAATTGTTTTGATCATAGACTGACCTCCCAGATTATAGTTTTGTTCTGTTCTCGACTCTTCCATCTGTCAATTTAGTTCTGGGAGCTGCTGCCACATATATCAATCTCCTGTTGTTGTTTGTTCTTGTTGGTTCTCAGTCCACAGAACTCCCTTTAGGATATTTTGTAGTGCAGGGTTGGCTTTGACAAAATCCCTTAGCTTCTGTTTATCTTGGAATGTTTTGATTACACCATCATATTTGATTGATAGCTTTGCTGGATAAAGGATTCTTGGTTGACAGTTTTTTTTGTTTTGTTTTGTTTTGTTTTCTTTTAGGGTGTTATATATGTCTCCCCTTTGCCTTTGTGCTTGCATGGTTTCTGGTGAGAGATCCGAGCTTAATCTGACTTGCTTGGCTTTTTATGTAATGCTTCTCTTTTCCCTAGATACTTTCAGAATTGTCTCTTTATCTTTGAGCTTCATTATATATCTCATTGATTTTCTTTTGGGGTCTATCCTTCCTGGGGTTCATTGAGCTTCTTGGATGTTTATCTTTTCACTTTTCAGGATGTTAGAAATTTTTTCATCTAGAAGCTCCTCAATTATCTCCTCTGTGGACTTGTTTGATTCTTCCTGTCCTGGAATGCCAATAAATCTTAAGTTATTCCTCTT
>NW_006408540.1:12641889-12642482 GCF_000296735.1 Chrysochloris asiatica | reverse complement strand
CTCTGAGTTGGAACCGACTCCATGGCACACAACAACAACAACGTTTGGCTTGAAAACTCACCCAACCTCCCTTTTGCTTTTTAACCACACCTTGCTGCCTTTTTGTTAAAGCCAACAATCACACTGTTTTGGATCTGGTAGTGTTTCACACATGTATCAGTAAATACAGTAGCAAAAGCACCACACACCACTAAACGGTTACAAACAGACTTTCCACCATTAAGCACAACTTTCACACATGTGTCATTCAAGGCAGCAGCACATGCACACACACTTCTAAACATAAGTTTCATATTAATATCACTAAACACAGTGTGCCAATGGTGAGTAAGGTTGTCTTGGATCATGACCAATTGTGTTTCTCAACAGTCCTGTCTCAAAAAATAAATAAACAAAAGCTTATGTGTCCCTAGCAAGCAGGGTACGATTCACTTTAACTTTTATGTCTCTTGTTTCAGAGAATTATCTGCTGGGTCTGCTGGTTTTGCTTTCTTCTTGATACTCTAAAAGGTATCTATAGATCAAATCAGACTGTTATCGATCTGTGTACCTGGAATTAATTAGCAAGGTCCCCTAAGGGACTGCTTTTAGTA
>NW_006408540.1:12639447-12640469 GCF_000296735.1 Chrysochloris asiatica | reverse complement strand
TGTTAGACACTAATGACTGAAGACCAGAAAAGTTGTGGAACGGCATTAAGAACTTCATATAGGAAGAAAGCAAAACATCTTTAAGAAGACAAAAAAGAATGAACAGACCAAAATGAATATCAGAAGACTCTGAAACTTGCTCTCCAACATACAGATGCTAAAGCAAATGGAAGAAATGAGAAAGTAAACAAATGAACAGAGATTTTCAGAGGGCAGCTCAAGAAGATAAAATCAAGTATTATAATGAAATGTGCAAAGACATGGAGTTAGAAAATCAAAGAGGAAAAACACTTTCAGCATTTCTCAAGCTGAAAGAACTGAAGAAAAAAATTCAAGCCTTCACTTGAAATATGAAGGATTCTATGGGCAAAATATTGAATGACGCAGAAAGCATCAAAAGAAGACGGATGATGGAAGAATTAGATCACTAAATCAAAAGGAAATGGCTAATGTTCAGGCATTTAAAGAGGTAGCATATGTCCAAGAGCCAATGGTAGTGAAGGAAGAATTCCAAGGTGTAATGAAGGCGTTGGTAAAGAACAAGGCTCCGGGAATTGATCGAATATAAATTGAAATATTTTAACAAACTGATGCAGCACTGGAGGCATTCACTCATCTATGACAAGAAATTTGACCAAATGATAGGAAGACATTCATATTTGTGCTCTTTCCAAAGTAAAGAGACACAACAGAATGCAGAAATCATCAGATGATATCATTAATATCACATGCAAGTAAAATTTTGCTAAAGATAATTAAAAAACGATTGCAACAGTACACTGACAGGGAACTGCCACAGGTTCAAGCTGGATTCAGAAGAGGAAGTGGAAGTAGGGATATCCATCTGGAGTCAGATGTATCTTGACTAAAAGCAGAGAATACTAGAAAGGCATTTACCTGTGATTTATTGACTATGCAAAGATTTTATATTGTGTGAGCCATGACAAGCTATGCATAGCATTGTGAAGAATGGGTATTCCAGAAACTTGATTGTGCTCATGAGGAACCTGTACATAGACCAA
>NW_006408540.1:12635561-12638042 GCF_000296735.1 Chrysochloris asiatica | reverse complement strand
TCTTTTGAGCTACTGCATCCATAGGTGTAGGTCAAGTTCATCAAATTGTATCAGATTACTCTTTTTCCTCTTCTTTCTTCTTCTAGTTAAATTCTGATCATCCAGTCATCGAAGCGAGGTCAGGTGAGTATTATCTGCCAGTGTGGGTGTTCTTATGCATAGGCCCTCTCTTCTTATCAGCTGGACGCTTCACTCTCCACTCTAGTTCTCTGTGTCTATGTCACTGACACTGGGCCCACCGACACTTGCCACACTGCTGGCCAGCCAGATCTCCACCTGGGTTCACAGGAATCTGTTGAATGTTGTAGGGCTTAGCTTGCAGCTTCGTTGCTGTTTTTTCCTCACTTCCCCTTATCATTGACCCACATGGTCACCAATTAGAGTGCATGTCTGCTCGTGTATTCCTATTGAGTTTTAGTCTTGGAAGAGGTTTTGCCCTGAAGGGACCTGACCACTTGCCTTGATGTCTTCTGGGTGAGCAACTTGCTTGTTCTTGTAGTAGTCAGTCGGACTGCCATCATTGTTTTGTACTTTTCTTGTCTGTCTTTATTTCAAGAAGTATCTTCCATTCTTCTGGCCACTCCAGACTGGTCTGCTTGTCCTTTCAAGTAAAAATTTCCCACCTCAGAAGATTCTGGATGGGGTTCAGGATTTCACCTATGGTCTTATGTAATGCAGAGGCTCCGCAAGAAGCCTCCTTCACTGGGCACGTTGCAGCCCCATTTTAGGTATTCCAATCAGTTATAGGCAGAAGATGGACTTACAAGTTTTCTATGGTGATATTTCTGGCTATTAATTTCTCTCCCCCTCCAGTGTCTATTTTATAATGGTATGACAGGGAAACCAAGATTAAAAAGACAGCCAAGCATCTTAATATTATTTGGCCCCCTTTTACCTATTCCAACCATGTCTCAATCCCTGTATCCCAGAGCCCTGTTGTTCCAAGGTTGTGTATACATCATTATTTACCTATGTCCCACTTAGCCCATGCAAACCTGCCTAATTTTTTTTCCCATCAGCCTTGTTCTTCCATTTCCCTCCCCCTTCTTTTATAGGGCTCCCCTCCCTAACACCCAAACTATCCTGGGTTTATTTCCTACCCTGTGCTCCACTTTCCCCTCCCTCCCCTCATCTAACCCCCCATATCCCGGTAACTAGCAAAGGCATGGTTCTGTTTTGGGGTCTTTAATCTGTTCTGTGATTCAGTGGGTCAGTCTGCCTGTCCTTGTATCATTATTACATTTTCTTTCTGATGTTATTGTTGTTGTTAAGTGCCATTGAGTCAATTCTGACCCATAGCGACCCTATATAGGGTTTCCAAGGAGCATCTGATAAGCTTGAACCACTGACCTTGCAGTTCAAACAACTTTGCAGTCTGATGCATTAGCCCATAGTGCCACACTAGAACTCTTTCTTTCTAATAGATGTTGACATATAGTAGACTAAATCCCCTGCCCTTGTTCTAACTGACATTGTTCCAGTTGTCATCATGTTGTTTCTGACTCATGGCAACATTATGTTCTTTAGAATAGAAGTGTGCTCCATAAAGTTTTTACTGGCTGATTTTTTTGGAATAGATAGCCAAGTCTGTCTTCTGAGGCACCTCCGGGTAGACTCAAACTTCCCACCTTTCAGTTAACCACTGAATGTGTTAATTGTTTACATCAATGAGGGACTCCAATATACATATATACACACATACATATGTGTGTATTGTGATAATTAGGCTTTGTGCCAATTTGATTGAGAAAGATTCTAAGTTGTTAGACAGTTGATAGTTAACTCTTTAGTGATTGGCTAAGGACAGGCATGGTTAATTCTATGATGATTAACTATGAGGAGCCAGTCAAGTGAAAGAGTGTTTCCTTGGGGTGTGGCCTGTTCCTAATATAATGAACACACAGAAAAGGCTTTCTATTTTCCATTGGGGACCTGGCTATCTACAATTGTGAGCCATTCCTTAATATAAACTTCTTTTATATATATATAAATTTTACTCATTTTGTTTCTCTAGAAACACAGCCTAAGATATGTGGTACAGGGTGGGGTCCAGAGAAACAAAATCACAAGAATGAGTTTTCTAAATTGGTTCTCAAGTCTAATTTTAAAGGCACTGAACTCTGCCTCCACTAGTAAAGGTTATAGGGTGGAGGCATGTCTCACCTCTACTTCATAGAAAGTGGTTTTGGGCTGATTTTGAGTTTGGTTCTCTTTCCTCCTTGTGGAGTCAGAGGAAAGGAAGTCAGACGTGGTCCTCACATGATTTTTGTAGTTGCCGTCAGGAGTGGGTGTCATGGTAATGGCTCCAGACACATTAAAACATGAGGTTTTATAAGAGAAAGAACCAGGCAGTAGTTATGATTGGCTATGAGCAACCAATCCATTGAAAGAATGTTTCCTTGAGGATGTGGCCTGTTCCCAATATAATGGGAAGCCAGGCTTTCTCTTTTCTGATGGAGACAGGAAACTCTACAATTGTGA
>NW_006408540.1:12596460-12634815 GCF_000296735.1 Chrysochloris asiatica | reverse complement strand
TTCATTCACTATATCATATGGAAGACATTTACTAATGAAGTCTTCACTCAGGTCCAATTCACAGTAGCCTCAGTGGGTACCCAAACTGTAGTGATTTTCTCAGTTTCAGAATGCATAATTGGAATAGAACCCCTACATTGGATCTCAGATGTGTGGAATAAGTGCTCTTATGTTAGGAAAGGACAACTGAAAGTCATTAGAACTGCCTCTAGCTAAGAAAATAGTGAACCCAAACAATACCTTATTCCTGGATTGCAGAGATTAATACCATCACCAAAGACTTGAATAATGTAGGGGTGGTAAATCCTATCACATCCCCATTCAAATTGTCTTTACAGCCTGTGCAACAGGCAAATGGACCTTAGAAAATGACAGTGGAGTAAACCTCACTAGGCGATGACTCCAATTGCAACTGCTATTCCTGACGTTTAATTTCTTGAGCAAATTTATACATTTCCTGGTACCTGGTATGCAGCTATTGATCTGGGTAATGTCTTTTTCACCATACCTGTTTTGCAGGACTGCCAGAAGCAGTTTGTCTTCAGCTGGCAAGTCCAGAAATACACCTATACAATTCTGTTTCAATGGCATATCAACTCTTCATCATCCCTACGCCAGCATTTTGCCTTTCTCTTCTACAAGATGTTGAAGCAAAGAAGTCTTAACCTTCCTTATAGCTTGCTTCATTTATTCACTTGCTATGCTGTATATTTTTGTAATAGAAAACTGTTTTGGAATAAGATGACGTGTTAATTTTAAAACAGTGATACATCTTTAGATTTGAAAGTTGTGAAGTCAATAGAAGTATAGCAATTACAGAGGAGTCTTTCTTACAGGTTAACCAATGTGTCAAAGTTGATATTGAAGTAACTATGATAAATCTTTTAAACAACATGAGAGTAATGTTGGGCAGATGCTTTGATGAATGATCTGACTACTCTTCCTAAATGCAGCTATTCATCCATGAGACCTCAATAAACCTGTATTTCCAGTAATAGATTACTTCTTGTAAGACATTACAAAGTTCACTAATGCTCTGGGAAATGATATTTAAATATCAGGGACAAATACTTATTTCACTGACAGAAGGGAAGTTACACCATCCTTAGTTTAGTACTTGACTTTTTGACAACCAGAGTGTTCTAATTCAAACACAATAAAAGGCAGTGTAAATAGAATGAGGGTGGGGTATTCAGTTTGTCTAAGGAAGAGAAGTGTATGTATAGCAGCATACAAAGTATGTTGGTGTCAAAGTATAATTCATGTAATTTGTTTGTGATAAGTATAAAATAGCTACACGTGCTATTATTTGTAATTTCTTGGTTCCTTCCTTTATTTTATTTTTAAATTTCTATTACTTGTTGTCATAGCTTAAACGGTGTCCCCTAAAGTATGTGCCAACTTGGTTGGGTTATTGATTCTCAGTTATACGTAATGATGCATTGTGACAATTATGTGATTAATCCCCCATGACTATCTGATCTGATGTGAAAACCAGTTAAGAGGATTAGGCATGGGCTGTAATACCCTAAATTCCATCATAAACCTGATCCATCTTCCAAAGATAAAAGGAGAGAGAATGAGCAGAGGAAGGAGGACCTACTGCACCCAGGCTAGAAGAAGCAGGTGTGGAATGTGTCCTTTGGACCTGGGGTCCCTGCACTTTGAAGCTCTTAGATCCAGAGGAAGATCGATGCCAAGACACAAGAAATGCTGCGCCTACAGATACTGAAAGGAGATAAGGACACTTCTCTAGAGCCAGTGTTCTGAATTCAGACTTCTAGCCTCAGGAGGGACCAATCGCTGGATAATGTTTAGTAAAGTGGACGGGCAGAGAAAAAGAGGAAGGCCCCCAGAGAGATGGATTGGCAAAGTGGCAGCATCAATGGGCTCAAGCGTGGCAATGAGTGTGAGGTTGGCCCAGGACCGGGCAGTGTTTCATTCTGTTGTGCATAGGGTCGCTATGAGTTAGTACCAACTCGATGGCACCTAATAACAACAACGGCCTCCCAAACTTTGAGAGAAGGAAATTCTATTTGTTAAAGCCACCCACTCATGGTCTTTCTCTTATAGCAGCAATAGATAGCTTTGGATACTCATCATGTATCATTCTTGTATTTATCCCAAATAAGCAAGTCAGCAACCACAGTATTTCTGTTGTTGAGTTATAGTCATGGACAATATTAAGAATATTTAACAGCTGTATGGCATGGGTATCAATCAATCAGTGCAGCTGCCCAGTTAATCAGATCAGTGCCCAAACAGCTGCTTGTTCAATCAGAAAAGGCACCAGTTATGAAGCATGAATATGGTCAAACCTGTTCAGAGCAGCTGAATATCAAATCTGGTTAGGGCCATCTTTTCTTGTCCTTTTCCTTTCCTTTTTTTTTTTTTTGTTACCGAAGCCTGGACAATTAATGACTAGAAAGTCAAGCTGTGACTCAGAGAGAAAGGTTTGTTGAAGAATACCTTGCGACAGGTCCTGCTGTCCACTTAGCAGCTGTCCGGCTGCTGCAGTGCGTGGACTTGCTGAGCTCTCTTTCTTGTTCGGATTTCCAGTTCAGGTGCCAGCATGCCTGATGAGACACCCCAGGTGATGTGTGAGGCCACTGGGTACCCCCCAGGTCTCAAGTGCACACACAGGAAAGACTGCCTGGAGAAGGAAGGGAAGGAGCGGCTATGGATTCGGCCCAACACACCGAGCAGGTGCCCCTGGCAAGTGGGCAGGCCTGCCGCCCAGGCTCCAGATCACCATGTCACCTTGTTAACTACCCCTCCAATTTTGCCAGATATCCTGAAGAAAATTGGGACTACCCGCATGGTAAGAATCAACAAGATTGGAAAGAACTTTGACCTGAAGTGTGAGCTTTTGGCCAATGTGAGTTCTTTAATGCTGTAGGGAGTGTACAGGACCAAATCAGTCTGTGGATGATGGAGGATGCAGAGCGGGCTTGAACCCTGAAACCTGGGAACACCATCATCGAAACTTTTTCTGGGAACACAGGGATCAGGCTGGCCCTGGCTGCAGCTGTGAAGGACTACAGCTGTTTCATCTTAATGACGGAGAAGATGAGCACCGAGAAGGTGGATGGATGTCCTTCATGCCCTGGGGGCTGAGATTCTGAGGACTCCCACCAATGCCACGTTTGACTCCCCTGAGTCACACGTGGGCGTGGCCTTGAGTCTGAAGGAGGGAAGGTGTAGGGTCTGTTGTAACATATTTTGTTAACAGGGAATTGCATCTCACTCATAATTTCTGTTGTTGTTGTTGTTAAGTGCCATCGAGTCGGCTCCGACCCATAGCGACCCTGTACAGGGTTTCCGAGGGTGTAAATCTTTACGGGAGTAGAAAACCTCATCTTTCTCCCGCCGAGCGGCTGGTAGTTTCGAACCGCTGACCTTAAGGTTCACAGCCCGATTCATAACCACTACGCTACCAGAGCTCCTTCTGTTAATAAAGATAAACAAGAAATTAAAGGGAAAAAAAGAATACCTTGCAAGGAGAGGCCCACTCTAGCAGCAGTGTCTGTCTGCATGTACAAAGCTAGAGGAATGGATAGGGCAGTTTCCAGCGGGGAGGGCTAGTTTAGAATGGTCCCCGGGTGGAGATTCCTGAGGTGGGCTGACAATTGCCACACGCTGTTCACACACTTTATTTTCTATATGGAGTCTGCCGCTTTCAAGATGGTCCCTGGGAAACATTGTCTTTATTTATTATGGAATCATGACGCATGTGCGATATCAACAGCCTCTGGCTCAATTCCTGCTTATGGTCTATGATCCCCATCTTGGATTATTTGAAGGTTGTCTTCTTTTTCTTGTGTGCATGCTCGAGGAATCTGTTATATATTTAGGGTAGGAGTGAGTTTGTGGTTATTTTGTTGATTTATCAGAAAGTCAGGAATTGTCTTGCAGGAGAGTGGGTTATGTCAAATATTCTGTTATGTTGTTTTTCTAAATGTCAGCATGCTCCAGGATTTATAAGATCCCAAGGTTCCGCGGGAGAAAGATGAGGCTTTCTGTTCCCATAAAGATTTACAGCCTCAGAAACACTATGAGTTGGAACCGACTCCACAGCACATAACAACCACCCCCCCCAAGGTTCCTAGGGAGTCCTGGTGTGGCTCTGTACACCAGACTGCAAAGCCTTTTGAACTGCAAATTGGGTGGTTTAAGCTCATCATCAGCTGCTCCTCAGAAACCCTATACGGGGTCGCTATGGGTTAGAACTGACTTGATGGCACTCAATAACAAAATTCCCAGGTTTTTGGTCAGGGTTTGCAAAGCCCCAAGGTCTATATTCTCTAACACCTTCTTTTCTTTCTTTTAACAGATAAAGTAAGAAAGTAAGAAGCTAAAACCCAGTCCTCCTACTTCTATTGTCTTTTACCTACTAGATCATAATACCAATTGAATAGACTAATTTCTTCTTTGTTTTTAAACTTTTTTTTCTGTTGTCAAAATATGTTTAAAGCAGATTCTTTCATCAACGAAAAGCTTTCTTAGTACAATTTATTACCTATCAAGTAAAAAGGGATTTAGAAAGAAAACATAATTCAACGTTTTTCTTAATCATTGACATTGAAACAAAGTATGTGGTGTGTTAATGAAAAGAATATGTCTTAAGCAAAAAGAAACAACCAAAAAAAAAAAACCTCTCAAAATCTCATAATGTAAAAAAAAATCTATTTAAGAAGATAATTTACATGAGGAAAATTAAAGTATTGAAAAGGAGGAAGTTCCATGAAATGATATTGGTGGTAGGTGGTGGTGGGAAGGGAGTGCACACCAGGTAATTGGGATAGAATTGGGACTGTAGAGCTGGGATGAAAGTTAGATAGATGTCATCAAGTCTTGCTTTCTCATACTTTACGTGAAGAAATGGTGATGCAGAAAGGTTATATGGCTTGCTTGGTATAAGAAGTGGTTATTTGCTTAAGAAAATAGAGTACAGCAAAAACCTAATCCTTGAAGCTGTTAATTTGTGTAAACAAAACTGAAAACCAAATCTGCTGTCATTGCATTGAGACTGACTCATTGCAGTCCTATAGCACAGAGAGGCACCGTATAGGAAGTGCTGAGTGAAATTTGGAAGGGTGACGGTATGAAGTGACTGAGGGCTTCATGGAGGAGTTGACTAATGAGGTAAACCTTGTAGGAAGAACAGGATATCACCACTCACAGAAGGAAAGGGCAATTACTGTAGGATAAAGCCACGGAACCTATGAGCACAAGGGCAGATTTTGAAGGTCCTTCATCGACTGGGTATTTCCTGGCATTGGAATACATTTCATGTAAATCAAGTTGAACTGATACTCCTATTGTTGCAGTTGTTAAGTACCTTCAAGTCGGTTCTGACTCCTGAAGACCCTATAAAGGGTTTCTGAGGAATGACAGGTGAACTTGAACCGCCAACCTTGTGATTCAAACTGACCTTTCAATCCAGTGCGTTAACCCATAGTTCCATACCAGGACTCCTAGACTACTTTTGGTTTATCATTTTAACATGATTGTTGTTGTTGTTAAGTACCCTCAGGTCAGTTCCAACCCATAGCGACCCTGTATAGGGCTTTCAAAGGGTAGCTGGTGAACACGAACCACTGACCTTGCTGTTCAAACTGACTTTGCTGTCCAGCACACTAACTTATAGCAACACTCCAGGATTCCTATGTTGTTGTTGTTGTTAGGTGCCTTTGAGTCGGTACCGACCTATAGTGACTTTATGCACAGCAGAACAAAACCCTGCCCGATCCTGGGCCAACCTTACTACTGTTGCCACACTTGAGTCCATCGATGCTGCCACTTGGCCAATCCATCTCGTTGTGGGTCTTCCTCTTTTTCTCTGACCCTCCACCTTACCAAGCATGATATCCTTCTCCAGCAACTGGTCCCTCCTGACAATATGTGCAAAGTATGAGAGACGAAGTTTGGCCAACTTGGCCTCAAAGGAGCACTCTGGCTGCATTTCTTCAAAAATGGATCTATTGGTTCTTTTGGCAGCCAATGGCACTTTCAATATTCTCCTCCAACCCCACAACTCAAATGTGTCAATTCTTCTATGGTCTTCCTTATTCACTGTCCAGCTTTCGCATGCATGTGAGCTTATTGAAAATACAGCTTGGATCAGGTGCATCTTAGTCCTCAAGCTGACATCTTTGCTCTTCAACACTTTCAAAAGGTCTTGTGCAGCAGATTTGCCTAATGCAATACGTTGTTTGATTTCCTGACTGCTGCTTCCATGAGTGTTGATCAAGAGAAGATGGAAGGAATACACAGAGTCACTGTACCAAAAGGAAATGGTTAATGTTCAACCGTTTCAACAGGCAGAATATGATCAAAAGCCAATTATGCTGAAGGAGGAAGTCCAAAGTGTATTGAAGGAATTGGTAAAGAACAAGACACCAGGAATTGATGGAATGAAAATTGAAATTTTTCAAGAAAGTGAGGTGGCACAGGAGGCACTCACTCATCTCTGCCAAGAAATTTGGAAGACAACTATCTGGCCAACTGATTGAAAGAGATCCATATTTGTGTTCATTCTAGAGAGGTGACCCAACAGAATGCGGAAATCATCTTTGATATCCTATGCGAGTAAAGTTTTACTAAAGGTAATACAGAAACGGCTACAATCATACATTGACAGACCTTCCTGAGGTTCAAGCCAGATTCAGAAGAGGCCATGGAATGAGGGATAGCATTGCTGATGTCCAATGGATCTTGGCTGAAAGCAGAGAATATCAGAAAGATGTTTACCTGTGCTTTATTGACTATGCAAAGGCTTTCAATTGTGTGGATAATGACAAGCCTGGACAACATCAAGAAGTATGAGTATTCCAGAACACTGAATTGTGCTCATGAGGAATCTGTACCTGGACCAAGAGGCAATTGTTGGAACAGAACATGGGGACACTGAATGGTTTAAAATGAAGAAAGGTGTGCGACAAGGTTGTATTCTTTCACCATACTTATTCAACCTGTATGCTGAGCAAATAATCTGAGAAGTTGGGTTCTATGAAGAAAAACATGGCATCAAGCTTGGAGAAAGACTCATTAACAACCTGCGATATGCAGATGATACAACCTTGCTTGCTGAAAGTTAAGAGGACTTAAAAACATTTACTGATGGAGATCAAAGAGCACAGTCTTCGGTATGGATTACATCGCAATGTAAAGAAAACAAAAATTCTCACCATTGGACCAATAAACAACAGTCTTATTAATGGAGAAAAGATTGAAGTTGTCAAGGACTTCATTCTTCTTGGACTCCTATAGAGAAAGGAAATTAGACTGATTTGTTTGCAGGTAAATGGCATGAACAAATCTGAATCTTAATGGAGCCTGTAGATTGTAGGTGAAGAGAGTTGTAGCAGGGTGACTAGATGGGAGGCTGTGTAGCCATCTGGGTGAAGAATGGTAAGGACATGAACCAGGAAAGGGATACCTAGTGCCATCTAGCCAATTCTGACTTATCGCAACCCTATATAAGATTTCTGAATTTCTAAATCTTTTTGGGGACAGTTCTATCTTTCTCCCACAGAGCTGATGCTAAATTTCAGCTCAACACCTAACCTACAACACTACCACAACTCCTTAGGAAAGGGATAGTAGGAAGTAGGAATGAAGTAATGGAGACACAGCTGAAAAATAATGGGTACAACAGAGCTTGGAGACAGATCAGAAGTTATAGGTGCTGGAGAACAGGGAGTAGATGTCCTCAGCGTTTGTTTTGACACAGTTAGGTGGAGGGTGATAAGAGAAGCTTCAACTGAACCATTTTACAGAGAAGTTAAGTAACTTGCCCAAGGTCAGTAAACAAACTGATAGCAGTTTTATGCATCTTGTTTGTGCTAAAAACTCCAAACCAGGATAGTTTCTACATCATTACCCCTATGGACTTTTCCGATTACACAAAAACTGGTCCACACAGAATATGCTTGTTATAGACTGAATTGTTTCCCCCTAAAAGCTATAATTTCTATGCCTTTGTTCACAATCCCATTTCGGAACAGGTAGCCTTAATGAGGCAGGATTAGTGTAGGGTGTGTCTTAAATAATTTTCTTGAGTTATAATAGATTTAACACACAAGTTAGTAGTGGAGATGAGGCGAGAAATATACAAAGCCACATGAAGACCACCAAGGAGCAGAAGCTCAAAGAGACAAGACCCTTCCTCCAGAGCACCTGGAAAGAGAAAGTCTTCCCTTAGAATTGGTCCCTACGTTTGAACTCTAGTTTCCTTAAGAAGTGAGAAAATGGAGCCCTAAGGTACGAATCGGGCTGCGAACCTCAAGGTCAGCAGTTCAAAACTCTCAGCTGTTCCGTGGGAGAAAGATGAGGCTTTCTGCTCCCATAACGATTTACAGCCTCAGAAACCCTGTACAGGGTCAATATGAGTCGGAACCGACTCCACAGCATATCACAAACAACAACAAGTGTAGCACCATAGGAAAAGCATTTGACCTTATTAAAGTTGGTTTGAACTTCAGGGTCAGAGGTTCAAACTCACCAGTCATTCCTCAGAAACCCTACACAGGGTCACTATTATTCAGAAAGGACTCAAAAGCACTTAACAACAACAAAATAAGAAAATAAATCTACTTGTTAAAGACATCTAGTGTGGCACGGCGAGTTAATGCACCAGATTGTAAAACCATTTGAACTATAGGGTCAGCAGTTCAAGCTCACCAACTGCTCTTCAGAAACCCTAACCAGGGTTGCTATGGGTTGGAGCTGACTCAACGACACTTAGCAACAACAACAACAACAACAAAAGTCACCTAGTTGTGGTATTTTTGTTAGAGCAGCCCTAGTTAATTAAAACAATATTCAAATAATTTTCTAAAATGTCATTAAAATTAAGAAGATACTTAACGAGACATATGAGAAGCCACATTCATCAAGTACGGAATTAATTAGAGATGAGAAAATATTAAAATACCTGACCTGCGTAAGTATCTGCATAATGTTTAAAACAATCTTATCCATTTAGTTCTAGTACTTGGTGTCCTAATCTGAAATATGAAAAATGTTCTCACCAAGAGGCAGGCAAACAGAAGAAGGATATTTTAATATACAGTGAAATATAAATTAAAAAGCTCTCTAAAGCAATTAGTAAAAGCACTGAAATATATTAGCAGGTGCATAGGTTCAACTTTGGATGAATGTTCTTTGAAATCTTATTCATCACCAAAATTAATCTGAAAGGCGTCAAATCTGTGTTAGGTTAAAGAGGTGACAAATGGGAATACTTCATTGAAGTTCCAAATTGTAAAGGGATCAGAATTAATAATCCTCTGTCATTTGTTAACCTGAACACATGGGAATCTTAAGAAACTCATGTCTTGGAAGAGGGTCAAAAAGAAACTTGAACTGCTGCTGTTGAAAGAAGTGTGGTCATCAGCTGAGTTGATATGGTTTTATAATAACTTTTAATCAGCCACAGATAAGCACAAATACAGATTTCTGTGACTTTCATAGAGTTTAGGTACTTCAATCAGCTGGCCAAACCACTCTCATAGAGTAGAATAACCGCAGCATTAGAATCCCCATCTTGGCATTCAGAGTTGCACACTCACCTTTTACTCATAGTCCACAGGGTCCACCCAAATGCTTAACTCAAAGCTTCTAGGAGATGCTGCATTTTTGAAGGATTAGTCTTCATTTATCAGTGGCTTAAATTATAGGTTCTTCATAAGTTGTTGTTGTTAGGTGCCATCGAGTCGGTACTGACTCGTAGTGGCCCACAACAGAATGAAACACTGCCCGGTCCTTGGCCAACCTCACTACTGTTGCCACACTTGAGCCCATTGATGCTACCACTTTGCCAAGCCATCTCACTGGGGATCTTCCTCTTTTTCTCTGACCCTCCACCTTACCAAACATGATATCTTTCTCCAGAGACTGGTTCCTCCTGACAATATGTCTGAAGTATGAGAGATGAAGTTTGGCCATCCTGGCCTCCAAGGTGCACTCTGGCTGCACTTCTTCCAACACAGATCTGTTGGTTCTTTTGGCAGCCCATGGCATTTTCAATATTCTTCTCCAACACCCTAACTCAAAAGCATCAGTTCTTCTACAGTCTTCCTTATTCAGTGTCCAGCTTTCGCACGTATATGAGGTTACTGAAAATACCATGGCTTGGTCAGGCGTACCTTAGTCCTCAAGCTGACATCTTTGCTCTTCAACACTTTCAAAAGGTCTTGTGCAGCAGATTTGCCTAATGCAATATGTCATTTGATTTCTTGACTGCTGCTTCCACAAATGTTGATAGTTGATCCAAGAAATGAAGTCCTTGACAACTTCAATTTTTTCTCCATTGATAAGAATGTTGTTTATTGGTCCAGTGGTGAGGATTTTTTTTTTTTTTCTTTACATTGAGATACAATCCATACTGAAGGCTGTGCTCTTTGATCTTCATCAGTAAGTGTTTTAAGTCCTCTTCACTTTCAGCAAGCAAGGTTGTATCATCTGCATATCAACTTCATAAGTACATGGGAAAACTCCATTATCTTCCAATTCCATATATATATATTTGCTGTTGTTAGTGTTGTGAATAGAATCCAACTCATAGTGATCCTATGCACAACAGAGCTTTGATGTTCATCAGTAAGTATTTTAAGTCCTCTTTGCTTCCAGCAAACAAAGTTGCATCATAGTTGTCTTCCTAATTTCATGGTGTAGATAAGCACCTCTATCACTTTCCTGAAGCCCTTCAATGGGACACCATGAATTCCTGGAGCCTTGTTTTTCACAAGTGCTTTCAGTCAGCTTAGATTTCTTCTTTCAATACCATTGGTTCTTGATCATATGGTACCTCTTGAAATGATTGAACACTGACCAATTCTTTTTGGTATAATGAAATGAATATTCCTTCCATCTTCTTTTGATGTTTTCTGTAATATTTTGCCCATAGAATTTTTCACTGTTGCAATTTGAGGATTAAATATTTTCCTCATTTCTTCCAGTTTGAGGCAAGTTCAGCGTGCTCTTTTCTTTTGGTTTTTTAACTCTAGGTCTGCACATTTCATTGTAATACTTGACTTTCTCTTCTCTAGCTGACTTTTGAAATTTTCTGTTCAGCTTTTGTACTTTCTCACTTCTTTAACTTTAACTTCTCTATGTTCTAGAGCCAGCTTCAGAATCCTGTCTGATATATTCTTTTAACTTTTTATTGTGAATTGAGTGAATGTTTACAGACAAGATCATCAGTTTTACATTCAATAAATCATGCACTTTGTTTCATCTCAATGATTGCAATCTCCTCCATGCAACAACAGTTATCCCACTTCCATCTTGTTGTTTTAAATTTCCATTCCACCCTCTTTTCCACCCCTTCTTAACTTTGTCCTTAGATAAACATTGTTCTTTTGATCTTGAATGAGTGACCATTCCATGGTGATTTTACTTTCCTAGTGTTGTTGTTCACCTGCTAAGTACCCACTGGACCATGAGGGTGAGTACTCTTCTAGACCTGAAGTGTGGTCAAGGGCCATAGTCTCAGATTTCTCCAGTCTCTTTCTGATCAATAAGCCTGGTATTTTTGTTGTTGTTAAAATTTTAAGTTTTATTTTATATTGTCTTCCACTCTATCCAGGACCTTCTAACATGACCTTGTGATGGTATTTGGTAGTGATATAATTGTTTTGAAAGTATTGAAAGAAGAAATCTAAGTTGCACTGGAAGCACTAATATCATCTAATTCTTCTGGTTTCAGAGTCATGGTGACTGATGTTCACATGTTCCATTGGTTCACTGGACTAATTGATTTCAAGAAGCTTCAGTTTTCATCACTCTTTTTTCTTCTACATATGGAGAGACCAATAGTTGCTCCTTAGATGGCTGTTCATGAGCTTTTAAGATTCCAGATGCTACTCACAAAAGGAAGACTGACATCCATTTTTGTCTTTTCTTTCTAATGACCTTTGTAGTTTCCTTCTGTATGATGTTCTTGATATCATCACATTTGATATCTTCAGTCATTAGCGTTTAATGTATCACATCTGCTCTTGAGATGGTCTCAAAATCAGATGGCATATATTCAAGGTCATATTTTGTTTCTGTTGACTTGTCTTAATATTTTTCAGCTTCAACCTGAACTTGCATATGAGTAATTGATGATCTGTTCTATAGTTGATCCCTGGCCTTGTTTGGCTGATGATACTGAGTTTCTTTATTTTCTCATCCCACAGATGTAGTCAGTGTGATTCCTGTGTATTCTATTAAGTGATATCGATGTGTACATTGTTGTTGTTAGGTGCTGTAAAGTAGACTCTGACTCATGTGCAACAGAAGGAAACACTGCCCGTTCCTGTGCCATCCTCACAATTTTTGTTAAACTTAAGCCCATCGCTGCTGCCACTGTGTCAATCCAACTCAGCAGCACCCAACAACAACAACAAAAACAACACATAGAGAAGTGACCAAGCAAGGGAAGCTTCAATAATGGACATTGGTTTCCCATAGCCAATGGGCCTCACTTTCCAGTGGACACAAGATGTCTACATATATCCCTTTAATGCTGTAGTAGAAGTAACCCAGTCCCTCCACATTGGAAACAGATATATCCAGATGCCATGGGACACTAATACATAAACAGTTCATTATGTACTCAGATCAAACAAGGTATTTTCCTAACAAAAAGGAGAGTTCCCAGCCATTATCAGGGTTAGTTCTGGGGCCAAAGCTCTCATTAGGCAATCCAGGTAAGAGTCAAAAAGCCTTGCAACATACCACCCTCCCAACATGTTGGGTTTTGTTTTTGTTTTTGTTCAGTGGTAAATGCTATGGATTGGCTCACTCAACGCCTGCCCTAACCCTCTTTTAGAGTATTGTCTTGCACTGCAGAGGTTGAAACACTGTCACGTTTCCCAGGCTCCTTTCAGGGAATGCTCTGTAGATGATTAGGTCCCAGCCACTCAGGTGGGACCTAAAAACAAAAACTGATGATATGTTGAAGGAGGTAGAACTGGACATCCATTTTGCTAATCAGATAAGATGGCAGAGGCAACATGGTGCAGAAGGAAGTTGTTGAGTTAGCAGCTCCCTTTGTGGCTGTGATTGTTGGGGATCATTCTTGGAAGTTCAGCTCAGAATAGATGTATCTGTTTTTTCAGCCCTCCAATGACTCTCTGAATGATTTGTATGTAATATGAAATCTATGGTTTAAACTTTTTAGATTGTGTAGTTGCAATGAAAGGCTTTGATTGATGGTGTTCACCGTCCTGGGCTTGTTTTTAGGAGATTGTGAAGTTCCTCATATAAAACAAAACAAAACAAATAAACAAAAAGTAATGCTCACCATTGAGTTGATTCTGACTCTTTGCAACACCACAGGACTGAGTTGAGCTGGCCCATCAGATTCTGTGACTGCAAATCTTTAGAGGAGTAGACTGACTCATCTTTCTCCCCCAGAGTGTCTTCAACTCCCCAGAGTGAAGAGTTGTCTTGTGATTAGCAACCCAATACTTAACCCACTGTGCCTCCAGAACCACTTTTCCTCAGATAATTTAGCATCAATTTACAAGTTGTAGAAATATCATAATTTGCTGGGCGTTGCTGATAATCTTCACTTCATATACAGAGTTCTAATTAACCACACTGCTATAACTCTTGCTGCTTTTCTACTCAGCTTTTTTTTATTAGATAAACCTATCAGTAATGTCTGGTGTGGTGCTGTGGGTTAACGCGCTGGATTGCAAGATCGATTTGAATGCAAGGTCAGTGGTTCAAGCTCATCAGTCACTTCACAAAAACCCTACAGAAGGTTGCTACGAGTCAGAATAGACTAGATGGCACTTACCAACAATAACAATGTCAGTAACACCAGACTGTAAGACATCTCTCTCTTAAACAGCACAAATTGCAAAATTCTGGTTATAGAGATTAATTGTCAAGACATGGCTTCTATATTCTGCTTTTTTTCTTTTTCTTTGATTGTTTCCCTAATTTGAGCCACAGAACTATTAGAGAATTTGAAGTGTTTTTGGCATGTCTCAAATTGTTGTTCCTGGAAACAAATCCCTTGCCTCTTGGGCAGAAGCTATCAATACTGATACTTCTTGCATTCCACCCTCCCCTCTCCCATTGTTCTTTGGCCATCTATTATTCTGGATACTATTTAATTATTTCATACTCACTATATTTGCGTTGCATTACCAAGTGTACAACATGGTAGAGCACAGTGTGCCAGGGTAATTGCAGGGTAGCTAAATATTTATTATGGTCCTAGTCATATTGTTCCCTTCTGTGATGTGTTGTAAGTCCTAGCTTCTATGCGTACGATTATGGAACGATTTTGAAGTGAATTGTCAATGAGGAAGGATTAAGGTGGAACCAAGGATAAAGGATTCCACTACTCATCTGTCAGTTTGTTGTACTGTGGTGGCTTGTGTATTGTTGTTATGCCATTGACATATGAAATATTAGTAGGATAACCCATGGTGGATAGGTTTCAGCATAGCTTTCAGGCAAAGACAGACTAGGAAGAAGGAGAGGCATGAATGGTTAGCCACTGAAAACTTTATGAATATCAGCAGAGCATTGTCAGATATCATGCCAGAAGATGATCCCCTCAGCTTGAAAGACATTCAAAATATGACAGTGGCAAACCTGCCTTCTCAAAGTAGAGTTGACCTTAATGACATGGATGGAGTAAAGTTTTCAGGATCTTCATTTGCTGATGTGGCACAACTAAAAATGAGAGGAAACAACTGTAAACACCCATTAATAATTGGAACTTGGAATATACAAAGTACGAATCTAGAAAAATTGTAAGTTGTCAAAAATAAAATGGAACATATGAAGATCTCTACTCTAGGCATTAATAAACTGAAATGGACTGCTAGTGGCCTTTTGAATTAGGCAATCATATGGTTTACTATTCTGGGAATGACAAATTGAAGAGGGATGACATCACAATCATTGTCAAAAAGACTATTTCAAGACCTTCCTTGAAAGTGATAGGATAATATCTGTATGCATGCATTGAATACCAGTTAATACTCTTATTATTCAAATTTACACACCAACCACTAAAACCAATCATAATGAAAAGAAAGAATTCTACCAATTTTTTCAGTCTGAAATTGACCAAACATGCAAAGAAGATGCATTGAAAACTACTGGTGTTTGAAATGTGAAAGGTGGAGACAAAAAGGAAGGATCTTTAGTTGGAAAATCTGGCCTTGGAGATAAAACAATGCTGGTGATGGCATGATAGAATATAATGACTTCTTAAATGCCAATACCTTTTTTTAATAACATAAAAGGTGACTAAACACCCGAACCTCACCAGATGGAATACATAAGAGTCAAATGTACTACATCTGAGGGATGAGATCATAGAGAAGCTCAATATCATCATCCAAAACAAGGTCAGGAGCCGACTGTGGAACAATCCATTGATTGCCTCTATGGATGTTCAGACTGAAGCTTAAGAAAATTAAAACAAGTCCATGAGAACCAAATGTGTCCTTGAGTACATCCCATTTGAATTTAGAGACCATATCAACTACTGTTTTGATTCATGAGATACTAATTACTGAAGACCAGAAGAGTTATGGGATAACATCAAGAACATCATACATGAAGAAAGCAAAAGGTCACTAAAAAGACAGGAAACAAAGAAAAAACCAAAGTGGATGTCTGAAACTTGCTCTTGAGTGTAGAAAAGCTAAAGTGACTGAAAGAAGTGATGAATGAAGTAAAGGAGGTGAACAGAAAATCTCAAAGGATAGTTCAAGAAGATAACGTTAAATAATATAATGAAATGTGCAAAGACCTGAAGTTAGAAAACCAAAAGGAGAGAATACACTCAGAATTTCTCAAGTTGAAAGAACTGAAGAATAAGTTCAAGCTTTGACTTGCAATATTGAAGGATTCTATGGGAGAAAATACTGAATGATGCTGGTAACATCAAAAGAAAATGGAAGGAATGCCCAAAGTCACTGTATCAAAATGAAATGGTCAATGTTCAATCATTTCCAGAGGTACCATATGATCAAGAACCGATGGTACTGAAGATAGCAATTGAAACAACACTGAAGGTATTGGTGGAAAATAAGGCTGCAGGATTTGACTGAATATAAACTGAAATGTTTAAACAAACTGACATAGCACAGGTGGAGCTCAGTCATCTACACCAAGAAATTTGGAAGACAGAAACCTGACCAACTGATTGGAAGAGATACATATTTGTGCTTATTCCAATGGAATGTGGTAATTACAGAAAAAAAATGCCATTAATATCACATGCAAACAAAATTTTGCTAAAGGTAATTAAAAAATGATTGCAACTTTATATTGACAGGAACTGTTAAAAATTCAACCTGGATTCAGAAGAGAGCATGGAACTAGGATTATCATTGCTAATATCAGATGAATACTGGCAGAAAACAGAGAATACCAGATCGATATTTACTTGTACTTTATTGACTATGCAAAGATTCCTGATTGTATGGATTATGACAAACTACAGAAAACATTGTGAAGAATGGGTATTCCTGAATACTTAATTATATTCATGAAGAACCTATACACAGACAAAGAGGCTATTGTTAGAACAGAGCAAGGGAATACTGAGCGGTTTAAAATCAGGAAAGGTGTGTATCAGGGTTGTATCCTTTCTCCATACTTATTCAATCTGTATGCTGAGCAAATGATCCTAGAAGCTGGATTCTATGAAGAACGTGGCATCAACTCATTAACAAACTGCAATATGCAGATGGCACAACCTCTCTTGCTGAAAGCGAAGAGGACTCAAAATATTTACTGATGAAGATCAAAGACTACATCCCTCAGTATAGATTGCAATTCAATGTGGAGAAACAAAAATTCTCACAAATGGACCAATAAATAGCATCAAGATAAATGGAGAAAAGATTGAAGTTGTCATAGACTTCAATTTGCTTGGACTCAGTCAATGCTCAGGGAAGCAAGAGTCAAGAAATCAAATGACATATTACACAAGGTAAATCTACTGTGCAATACCTTTGTAAAGTGTTCAGGAACAAAGATGGCAATTTGAGGACTAAGGTGCGCTTGATCCAAGTCACGGTATTTTCAGTTACCTCATATGCATGTGAAAGTTGGATAATGAATCAATGCATTTAAAATATGGCATTGGCAAAGAATGTTGAAAGTGCTATGGACTGTCGGAAGAACAAACATGTGTCTTTGAAGAAGTGAAGCTAGAAGTTTCCTTAGAATTGAGGATGGTAAAACTTCGTCTCCTATACTTTGGACATATTATCAAGAAGGATCAGACCTTGGAGAAGGACATCATGCTTGGAAAAGTGGAGGGTCAGCATAAAAGAGGAAGATTTCCAACAGGCTGGATTGGCACAGTGGCAACAAAAATGGACTTGAACATAACAACAATTATGAGGATTGGTTCGGGATCAAGCAGTGTTTTATTCTGTTGTGTCTAGGATCAGTCTGAGTAGGAACTGACTGGACAGTACCTAACAACAACAGCAAGGATTAAGTCCTGGTGTGGTGCTGTGAGTTAATGCGCCCGACCGCAAAGCCATTTGAACTTCAAGGTTGGCAGTTCAAGCTCACCAGCTGCTCCTTGGAAACCCTATACAGGGTCACTATGGGTTGGAACCGACTCGACAGCACTTGACAACAACAACCTTACAAGAGCATGTGACTCAAGTCACCCCTTTAGTTTTCTTTGGGGGCATTGTTTGAGGCCAATATATAGAAACACTTTGACAAACTTTGCTTTCTTGCTCTGGATCTGGCAACTGGCTCATCACGTCTGATACCCAGTTCATGGGACTTGCAGCCTATCACCTGACCTGACTTGCCAGCTCCCACAGCCTTGTGCATCAGCTGTGTGTCTTCTGACTTGCCAATTTAGGTTTCTCAGCTTCTGAGACTATGTGGATGAGGGAAATCCTCCCGACTGACATCTGAATGATGGATTTCGGACACGCCAGCCTCCACAATTGCTTGAGTCATTTCCTTTGATAGGGGTGAGTTCTGTGAGACACTACAGAGTATTGCAGAACCCTGGGATATGAGGGAGGAGAAGAGTGGTTGATATCCAGGATTACGCGTGGCAGAAAAGTCAGACATGTGGGATATCTTTAACTTCCATCTCATACCTTGAGCTAATCTTTCTAAAAGAAATTATTCATGCAGTAAGTCAAAAACATTGCTACTAGGTTCCAATTCACACATGCATACGTTTATTCCAAGCAAAACATGTTTAACTTTGTGTCTTCAATCAGTGAATGGCTGCCCAATTCTCTCAATAATACACGTCTTGTTGTTGTTAAGTGCCGTCCAGTTGTCCAGTTGGGTCTGACTCATAGTGACCCTGTATAGGGTTTCCAAGGAGCAGCTGGTGGGTTTTAACCCTGATCTTTCAGTAAACAATCCACTGTTTATCCTACAGCATCATACCAGGACTCTTAGTCTTAGAGTCTCTTAAAACACAGATATGAAAAATTAATGTTGCATGAAGGTCAGCTAGGTCAGAGACTGGTCTTATTCTAAGCAAAACTAAAGGTATTGAAGATGATTTTATGGAAATAATCATAGGGAGGACCTTGGATTTTCCAGTACAATCCAGAGAGCAAGATCTAATCAAAAGAGGGGCTTCTAGGTAATCTGCTGGGCCAGTTCAATTTAAGGCAGAGAAGCCAGTTCAGAAGGCTATGGTGCCAATTTGGGGGGATTCCAAAGGGGTAATCTTTATCTATTTTCTTGAAGGACACCAGACAAAGACACTTATTATGAAGAAGTTTGAAGAAAAAATCTGCCTTACTGAGAAAAATGCTAGGAAAGTTGCACCAAAGAATTTTTTTTTCCATTGTAAGGTACAGGCTCATTCTTTCAAAGAAGTAAGGGTTATCACATGAGAATTTCATTGGGAAATCTTACCCCATCTACCCTCCAGCACTGTTCTTGTCTCTTCAAACTTCATTTTGTTCCCTAAACCTGAAGAACATTTAAAGGAACATATATAGAGTCCCTGGAAGATGTCCAAACTGCTGTTTGACATGGTGTAAATCAAAGGTAACAGAATTCTTTTGGGAAGGTTAAACAGATGATAACACCGCCTTCAGAAATGTATAGACTCAGATAGAGGTTGTGTCGAGAAAAAATAGCTTCACATTGTGAGAGTTTTGTATGATAAAGGTATCTATGATTTTTAGCAAAACTTTGGACTTATCCTCATATATTGATTTGAAATCATATTGCAAAATACTCTGTAGGTAAGGCATCCATGAAAACTTGTAAGCACTGAGATTTTATACAAATGTTGGTTGCTTTTGAGTTTACGTTACAGAATTGTAGAATCTTGGAGACCATCTAGTCCCAGTGTTGATAGAGTTTTCTGGAGTTCTAAACCTTCATAGTGTGCCTCAGGGGACTTCATGGAGGATGAGAGCTCCCCAGCCCTCCCCCCAATCCAGTGCAACCTACTTCTAGCTCTTTTATGTATGGAGCATCCATGTGGTTCTTATATAAAAAGATTCTGATGCTGAAAACAGTTTGAAAATCACCAATCTCATCCCACCCTTGCTCCATGTATGAATCCTATCTTACAACATTTCTCACAGCTGGTAGTCGTCTTTGCTGGAATACATCCAGTGACAAGGAGTTCCTTACTTTCAGAGGTAATGCATTTTATTTTAAGGCAGTTTCCCTCCCATTTAACTGGCCTTGTTTCATGGTTTTTTAGGTCAAGAAAAGAAATCCTAGCTGATTCCATTGTTACATTATGGTTAATTAAGTCTTTCTTCTCAAAATATTTTATGTTGTTTTAGTGATGCATGGTCTTATTTTATCCCCTTTCTCAGTAGAGTAGAAGTAGGCATATTAGCTCACCACTTGCATTTATACACGTGAATAATGAAATATAAAATAACTAATAATTACTAGGTAACACCAGATAGGCACAGTGACTCAAAACTTAATGTGGATCATGTGGTGTGCAGCTGAGACAGGGAGCAGAGAAAGTGACACATGGATATGTTGAGGTGCCACTGGATGCTAAACCCGTCATGAAAAAATTTCATAATTAATTCTTATAAAAAAGTCAATCTTAGGTACAATTATCCTGAAACCCAGATACATTAAGAAATTTCACAGCTTGTAAGACGGCATCTACCAGTTGACAAACTCTGGTTCCTAACACTTTTTTTTTTTTTTTTTTTTTAATATGGCAAATCTTTATTTTTCAAGGATTTCTCTCACCCCTACCCCAGTCTCCAATAAACGTAATTTAATCCTTTACAAAGAGTTTGAAAACTACCAGATTATTGTCAAAAAATAAACACTGTTTTTGAAAATTATTTCCCATTAGCCAGAGAGGAGGTCCTGAGTCGTCTTAATGATCTTCTGCTAGTATGTTCTTGAAGTGACTAACACATTATTAATGTATTACCATACTACTCATATTTCTGCAATCAAATTGTCTACTTAATAATTTCCTCTTCCAGTCTTCTCTTGCTTATCTACAAAATGGGAATAAAAATCATAGCTATCTCATGGCTTTGTGATGATGAGAAGTAAAAAATGGAATTGCAAGTTATGAACTTAGAACAGTACATACTTGGTACTATTGTTGTTAAGTGCCCTTGAGTCTGTTCCTACTCGTAGCAACCCCATATAGGATTTTGAAAGAATGGCTGGTGAGTTTGAACTGCCGATCTTGTGGTTCAAAATGACTTTGTGGTCCAGTGCTTATCCTGCAGCATCACACCACAACTCCATGTTACTTGGCTCATAGCTAGCATGAAATATATGTTCTTTTTATGGCTGTTCCATAAGTAACTCAGGAATCAAAAGGGCACTCATAAACCCAATGGAGAACCAAAGAAAAATGCTTACATCAAAATGCAGCAAGTATTTTTTATGCCTAAGATATTTGCTTATGAATTGAACCATTAATTGAAGACTGGGGTGATTAAGGGTTGTAGGAAGTGGTAGGGTGGTGGTAGAAGACATACAGTTTAGTTTCCTCCAGCATCCTTGAAGAAGTACATAGACTTGGCTCATGTAAGTGGAAGACAGGAAGAGATCCTATTCCATAGTGTTATGGATTAAATTGTATGCCCCCTGGTAGTGCAGTGGATTAAGCAGTGGGCTGCTAACTATAAGGTTGGTAGTTCAAATCCACCAGCTGCTTTACAGGAGAAAGATCAGGGTGGCTTCTTCTGTAAAGATTTAGTTTTAGAAATCTTATGGAGCAGTTTTAGCTGACCTACAGGATTGACATGAGTTGGAATCGACTAGAAGGCCTTAGGTTTGGTTTGTTTTAATATGTGTGCTGAATTCTTGACTCTCTACTTGTGGATGTAATTTTGTTTGGAAATAGAGTTTTTCTTTTGTTCTGTCAATGCAGCCATACCAGAGTAGGGTGTGTCTTTTGTTCTAGACTAATCACTTCTGGGTGATATGAAGACCAGAATAGACACAGAGACATACATTGGAAAGAACAGAAGTCATTTGATGATCATCTATAAGTCAATGATCATCAAAGAACCTTGGACTACTCAGGACAATAATAAGGAAGGAGCCAATACCAGAGAGACTTTGATTTGGAATTATACCCTACTGAAGAAGCTCTGGTAGTGTAGTGGTTATGAATTGGGTTGCAAACCTCAAGGTCAGCAGTTCGAAACTACCAGCTGCTCCGCAGGAGAAAGATGAGGACTAGCTGTTCCATGGGAGAAAGATGAAGCTTTCTGCTCCCATAAAGATTTACAACCTCGGAAACCCTGTGCAGGGTCACTATGAGTCAGAACCAACTCCATGGCACATAACCAACCAACCAACCAACAACTGTGAGAAAACGAATTTCTGTTCTTCAGGACCACTGACTCGTGTACTTGTGTTAAAGAAGCACTAAGTAACTTAAATAGACAGGCAAATGAGGCTGGATTCATCACAGTGGCACTGGTTTTATCCTTCTCTATTTATGACTTCTGATTCAGGAAATTCACCAATTAAACCAAATGGGATTAAGCTGCAAAACACAGCCTAGCATGGAGTTGGCAGGAAGTCAGTCGTCCCATCGCTGGTACTAATGGGCAAAATCCTCACCTCATGACTTCCTGCTGCCCTGGCAAAAGTATGACGCTGAGGATCACTGAACACAGCATGCTTCTCTAATGTCTCACAATTATGGAGACAACTGTGCTCAACAACTTTCCACAGCTCCGCTCTAAAAACTTGCAGCGTGTTCAATAGCCCTCAAAAATTTTCATTTGGCACCTGTAGTGAGATCGTGTGGTAGTTGTTTGAGCTGTGGTAGAGCAAATACAGTCATGTTAAGACATTTGTTTTTCCTCTTTTGAAGTATACAATTTGTAAAAGAGTATGGGTTCTTTTCACCTTCACCTGTGTTTTAATTCTGTACGTAGAAAGAGTAAGAGGGAAGGTTCCAAGGACAACACAGGAGTCTCTGGGTGGGGAAAACAGTTAAAGCTGGGAGCTACGAATTGGAAGGCTACCATTATGAGTCCACCACTCTGAGAAGTCTCTCAGAAGAAAGATTTGTTGATCTACTTCCAAAAATTCAGTCAAGGAAAACTCTGTGGAGTACTGTGAATCAACTCCAATGCCACTGGTTTAGTGGCTGCAGAACTGGGCCTCAAATCTTACTAAGACATAGATAGCCACCTCACTGGAACAATACTTTGCATTTGTAAGGCAATGTCCTAACCAGACATTATGAAAGGGCTACAAAATGAAGTGTTCTGTTAACACTGCAGGTAGTGCTAGGAGAGCTGCCTCGTGTCAAGCAAGCTCAGGCAGGGACCAGGGAAAGTTATTGATCCCCAGAACAGCCTCCAAAAACTTGTATGTCCTCTACTTGTTGTCTCTAGTGAGTGGAGCCTTGGAGTACAGACCTCTGGAGAGATTCACTAATTATTAACCTAGAACACACCAGGAAGTTAACCCTGATCTGCAAAACGCTTCATGCTTTTATTAAGAGCACCACTTCTCAAGTTCCACTTTGCACTTTAGAAATAGGTGAAAATAAGATAGGAGATAGGTGGCAGCTCCCCTGGCACACAGAGACCAATTTTGAGCTGCGATTCATCACTCTTCCAGGGTCATGCGTATCAGCACTTTACCAGAGAAAGAGTATTAATAAGGGCCTCATACACTCTGAAAGACCCACACTCCAGTTAATAACGTTCAGCCACACAAAACCCAAAAGAGAGGGCTGCCATAGTGGACTGAACTCTATTGGGCAAGTAAGGAATTATTGAACATGAGTCAAGGCATAGACCTGGTTTCTTTAGGCTTCTCTTAAGAAACCAAAGATTTCGATTTACTCAGCTAGTGGAAGTGGTTTTCTTAGTCTTAGGGAGGCAGGTGCTGTTTTATCCTTTGGCACCCTTGTTGGTTTATCACAGAAGGTAGCGAGACGTTCAACCAGTAGTGTGCCATTGCTCCAATCAAATCATAACCCCTTGCCATAGAATTGGTACTGACCATGGCGGCCCCATGTGTTACAGAATAGAACTGCCCCACAAGATTTCCTTGACTGTACTTTTTACAGAAACCAATTGCCAGACTTTTTTTTCCATAACGTCACTGGGTGGGTTTGAATAAGGAACCTTTAGGTTAGTAGTTCAATTCAAACATTTGTGCTACCCAGGGACCTTTCTCTGTTGTATTTTTTTTTTCAAGGCTGGGGAAAACGGTTGCTGACATACAAAACCTTATTCCAGTCGGCTTTGGGACAGACACTAAATCCTTCCTTAAGAGTTAGAAAGGAGTCCTGGTGTGGAGCTGTGGGTTAATGTGCTGGACTACAATGTTGCTTTGAACCACAAGGTTGATGATTCAAGCTCACCAGCTGCTTTTTGGAAACCCTATACAGGGTCGCTATCGGTCGGAACTGACTCAGTGGCACTTAACAACAAATAGTTAGAAAACCTTCAAAACCATCCGTTCCCTGATCTCAATCTTTATTTTCAGCTAATGGTCCTCTTGTCTATGGCCACAGCACCCAAGCATACCCCATCTCCTCAGATACTCCCTGTATTCCGCAGTCTGTAAGCTTTCCTTTCCAAGAATTCACTGTTCTCCAAACACACCTTGCATTCTCCTGTCTCTTGCCTTTATTTGTGGGGCTCCATCTGCCAGCAGAAGACCTCTTACCTCCTTCCCTAACTGTCCTCCAGGCCCCAGCTCCATCGCCATCTAGTGGCTTCTTCCCCAGCCCCACAGGCAGACTTGGTCCCAGAAATGTTTCGGGGCAACTTGAGCATACCTGGATTGCGCTGCCTTGTACATTGTACTCAGATTGTTTCTATCTCTGATACTTGCCTCTATTACCTTGTTATCTCCTCCAAAGGATGGGCGGTCTCTTATTCATTTGTGCATTTTCATGGCCTGGAGACAGTAGGCATTTATTCAAAGTGTACACTAAAAGCAGAAATGAGTGCAGGAGTTTATATATGGGTCTTGGATCTGGTCCCACCAGGCTGTGTCTTCAATTAAGATATAACATGTCTATATCACAGTTTCTCATCTATTAAAAGGAAATGGGTGTAAAACTAGTGCAGGCCTACCTTCCAGGACCTTGTATGAATTAGCAAATGAGGGAATTATGCAAATGACCATTTTAATGGCTGCCAAACCTTGAGATGATGGTGTGCTTATGACTGGGAGTCAGCCAGGCTGCCTCAGCCCATTGAGGCTAGATAATCAATGCCTGGCCTCCCTGACAGCTACTGATCACAGATAGTATTAAAAAGAAAACGGTGATAATGCAGGTGAAAACAAGAGGAGTGCCTTCGAGTGGTAAACCTGTTCCACCAGAAACGTCACAAACTTGGCCTGAAAGCATGGTCCACGCTGCCTTTTGTTTGCGGGGGTGGGGAGGCGGGTACAGAATGATTAGGAATGAGAGGGCCTATGTAGACATTGATTTCCATTTTATTAAAAATAATTGGAGAGATTTACAGACATTTTTTGCAAACATGCAACTGTCAAGCCTGGGTGGAAAAGAATCATTCCCCCACCCTGCCCCAAATTGTAAGAAATTCTAGTGTCGTGGCAAAAAATCAGGAGTGTGATGATTAAATGTGGAGAGCTGTCATCTCAGCATTATATTAAAATAACTTGCCTTCAGCAAGTGTACGGTATTTCTTTCTTTAAATCTGTCATTTCTCAGGAGATTGTTGCTCCGGTTGGTTGCACCGGTGGCTTTGTAGCCATGGCAGTTTAACAGCAACAGGGATACTTGGAGGCTGTCTGGGGGCGGGGGTGAGGGGAACAGCAAAGGAGGGGGGACTCATTAACTACTGCATGGCTATAGCAAACTATTCGCAGATGTAGTCCTTTGTGATTTTGCAGGGGATCTCTGTAATCGCAAACTTTAAGCCAGATGAATTCTTTTCCACAGTGCTCTTCAGGCAGGGATGTCAAGCTGTGGGCAGGATGAACCGCATTTGTTTTTATGGTATCGGTTGCTGAATAGGATGATCTGTATCTCATCCCAGCCTCTAGTTACAGTCCTAATCATGTCCACACTCTGTTGCTTTCACTTGCAAACTATGTGGGAACAGAAGAGTGGGACAAAGCGTCAATCCACAGTGGAGACAAGCATTAAGCTAAACTGTGTGAGGGATAAGGTCTCCCACTCTGCTGAACGCCCAGATATGTCTCCACACTGATATCTTGCTCTTGCTTTTACTCCAGATACCATTTAACCTGTTTGCTTTTTCATATGAGTCTTGTGGCTCCTAGAGTAGTTCCTTCTACTTCTTCTCCTTGTGTTATTTTTGTTGTTAAGTGCCATTGAGTTGGCTCTGTCAGTGATCCTCTATAAGGTTTCTGAGGAACGGATGGTCAGTTTGAACCTCCAACCTTTCCTTTAGCAGTCCGGTGCTTATCCTGTAGCACCATAGTATAATATACTGACAGGCTCATTGACTCTTGGGAATGTTCACAGTACTAAAAGTAGTACTTTGTACCATATTTTGGCTTTGGAAAATCAAACCAAAACCCACTGTGGTCGAGTCAATTCAGACTCGTAGAGACCCTGGAGGACAAAGTAGAACTGCTCTGTATGATGTCCAACGTGATAATTTTCACTGGAGCAGACTGTCATCTTTCCCCCTGAAGAGTGACTGGTGGGTTTGAATTGTTCACCTTGTGGGTAGCAGCTTGATGTTTAGCCCACTGATGCACTGCATCTACTGAGCCATTAGAAATCCTTAGTAAACCAGTTGCCATGGACTTGATTTTGACTCCCGGAGACGCCATGTGTGTCAGAACAGAACTGTTTTCCATAAGGTTTACAGTGATCCATTTTTCTGAAGTACTTCACTGGGCCTTTCTTCCCAGGAGCCCCTGGGTGAACATGAACCTCCAACCTTTTAATGGTTTGTCGCATGCAAGGACTCCTGTCAATCTAACAAGGGGGCAGGGTGGACAAGGAAGTCCTGATGTCATACGTTGGCCCAGCTTTTTATGTTCACAATCCCCTTGGACACAGTTTATAGCTTGGTTTCATTTCGATTCTCAGCAGGATTATCCCCAGATCCCAGGTGAGAAAAGAAAGGCAGAGGACAGAGCATGGCCAAGAATTCAGAGCATAGGCTTTTGTGTTCAAGTGTGCACTCGATTGCTTGTTTCTATGTGACCTTGAGTTAGCTAGTTAGCTAATCTGTCCATTTCAATTTCTTCTGTAAAATAAGGATTTCTGTGAAAGAATCACTTCCTTTGTGGGTCCTGGTGTGGTGCTATATGATAAGCGCTGGACCACAAGGTCAGTTTGAACCCCAAGGTAGGCAGTTCAAATTCATCATCCACTCCTTGGAAACCCTACACTGGGTCTCTGTGAGTCGAAACTGACTCAATGGTACTTAACAAGAAGAAGAACCACAATAAGGTGGTGCAAATGGTTAATGTGCTTGGTTACTCAGTAAAACGTTGTCAATTTGAGTCCACTAGGGAGACCTGGTATGGCACTGTAGGATAACCACAGGACCAAAAGGTTCGTTTGAAGCACAAGGTTGGCAATTCAAATTCACCAGCTGCTCCTTGGAAATCCAATACAGGGGTCGCTATGAGTCAGAAATGACTCAGTGGCACTTAACAACAACAACAACAACAACAACAACAACAAGGGATGCCTTGTAAGAAAGGTCTGGTGGTGTACTTCTGAAAAAACACCATTGTAAACCTAATGGAGTACAGTTCTACCCAGACACACATGGGGTCACCAGATTGACTTGACAGCAACTGCTTTTTTTAGAGGTCATTATGAGGTTGTCAAAGGAGCTCTGGCAGCATAGTGGTTACGAATCAGGCTGCGAACCTTAAGATCAGCAGTTCAAAACTACCAGTTGCTCCACAGGAGAAAGATGAGACTTTCTGCTCCCGTAAAGATTTACAGCCTCGGAAACCCTGTACAGGGTCACTATGGGTCGGAACCGACTCGACGGCTCTAAACAACAACAACATGAGGTTGTCTTGGGATAATATTTACATAAAGCTCTCAGTGAAGTAGGTATTTAATACTTGGTAGCTATTAGTAGTTTGGAGTTCTGGTGTGTCACTGTTGGATAAGCACTGGCCTGCTAACTGCAAGGTGGATGGTTCAAACACATCAACTCCTCCTTGGAAACCCTGCACAGGGTCTCTGTGAGTTGGAACAGACTCCACAGCATGTAACAACAACAACATGGCATCCTATAGGTTCAAACCCACTACTCACTCCTTGGAAACACTTAAAGGGTCACTATGAGTTGAAACTGACTCTGAGGCACATAGTAACAACAACAGCTACTATCAGTGGTAGAATTATAGAATCAAAGACGATGAGGTGTGGCTGAAGTCAACATGTACTTGATTATGGAAGCTAGGGTTTAACTATTACTGGAGCCACAGGTCTCCTAAGTTCTCACCAATTTCTTCCCTGCCCTTGCTGTCTTTCTTAAAGCCTAGGGGATGCGTAGATTCTCCACCTCTCGGAAATTCTGGAGACAGCCTGCAAGGATATAAAAAGCGATTGAAGAGCCTGCAAAAATGAAGGTGCAGTTTGGGGCTCCTATGCCAAAAGTGCAGCATTTCTTCAAAATCCCCTAAATGTCATTTCTCCTTGTTCAACCAGACTGGAACCGCCCCATCTTGCCTCCTTAGCCCAGGGGTGACATCAGCTGGAGCCTTCTGAGTCTGAATGAGGATTTCACCTTGACCTCCCCCCTTTCCCAGAAGAAGGCACAACACAATTGAGGCCAACAAAAGTACTGCAGTTCTTCCCACTCAGCATGTCTCAGAGCGCTTGTTCTGACTGCCATCGATCAGCCATAAAACATAAAATCAACAAAGCTCTGCTTTTCTATTTCATGCAGAAAAATCAACATTGACCAGCAGTCTTGGCCAAGCTCACAGAAATCTACAGAAAGAGTGGAGCGCCCACAGACTCCTCTCTCAGATCCTCTTATGCCTTTTCTTTGTCTTGGTACCAGATGAGAGCTGTGGGGCAGAGCAAAATCCTGCTGCTAAGTACTAAGTAGAAGAAGTGTTCACCATCGCCCCTGCACAGAGGGGGCTTCAAGCGTGCTGGTGACTGACAGCCTGAATAATCAGTTATCCCTCCAGGCTCAGGAGCAAGAGGCACATGCAACTCAGAGCCTGACCTTATGCAGCTGAGCTTGGTATTCTGGGGCCAGCTGGCTGCCACCATTATCTGTTAAGGTTAAAACATTGTTGAGTTGATTGATTGTAAAACTTTGATCATGGTACTCTCTTGCTGAAATAATGTTTAACTGGGCTCCAAGTCTTACGCTATCCAGTCCAGCTTCCTTAGTCTGACATTCTTGGCTCATCATGACCTGACCCCAATTTGCCTTCCCAGTTGTTCCTCTTATTACCTGGCTTCATGGGTCCTGTGAGACAGACGAGCTGAATTGCTCTCTGAATATGCCCTGACTTTTCTACCTCTGGATCATTGTTTATTTTGTTCTTTCTCCTGACTACCTCATGTCCAAATTGTATCTATTCTTCAAGTCCCATTTAAAAGACCACCTCCTCCAAGCTAGCAATTCATCCAGCTATAAATAATTTTCCTTCCTTTCAATTCTAATAACTCTTTATAGATCCCCTTCTGAGGACATTTATTCTCTCCATTGTGCATGATGTTGTTGAACATGCTTTATTACTTTTATCAGATTCTGAGCTTCTTGAGGACTGGGACCATAACCTTTTATCCTTTGAGTTGTCAGTGTTTATCCCCGTATCTCTAATGTTTATAGAATGCATTTAGTGAGATGGTGTCATTAACTAAATAGGTGCTCCAAGCTGCAGGAGAGTCTCAAAGGGCTTGAGGTGAGGCTTCTGTCCAGGATGCATGCATTGGTATGGCTAGGTTCCATCAGACTGTCCCTGCCTGTGTCAGGACAACCATTATGTACTGTAAATCTCCTAGGTTGACATGGGGGTCACCGTATCAGATATGGATTGTCATCTTTGATCTTCTTTGTGAATGTAAGGAAAATTAACATCTGTCTCATTTCAGTCATAATAAGGAACCATCTAGGTTGAGAGATGCATTCATTATTATTTCTTAGACTGTTCTTCAAGGAGATTGTTGTTGTCATTGTTGCTGTTAGGTATGCACAACAGAAGGAAACATTACTTTTAAACATGCACCATCCTCACAATTATTGTATGTTGGAGTTCATTGTTGCTCCACTGTGTCAGTCCATCTTGTTGGGGCTCTTTTTCCTTTTCACTGGCCATCCACTTTACCAAGCATGATGTCCTTCTCTGGGGGTTGGTCCCTACTTATCACATGTCCAAATTACGAGAGACGAAGTCTCACTATCCTTGCTTCTGAGAAGGTCTTCTGGCAGTCCATGACACTTTCAATATTCTTCGCTATAAATTATTCTGCTGTCTTCTTTATCCATTTTCCAATTTTCACAAGTGTTTGTGGGATAAAGCACTAGACTTCAAGGTCAGTTTAAACCACAAAGTTGGTGGTTCAAACTCACCAGCTATTCCTTGGAACCCTATTCAGGGTTGCTATAAGTCAGAACTGACTCGATGGCACTTAACATCATCATCATTGAAAATACTATGGTTTGGGTCAGGCATACATAAGTTCTCAAACAGGTGTCTGCTCTTGAACACTTTAAAGAGGTCTTTTGAAGCAGATTTGCCTAAGGCAATATGTCTTTTGAATTATTGACTGCTGCTTCCATGAGTGTTGATTGTGGATTCAAGTAAAATGAACTATTTGAAAACTTCATTCTTTCTTCATATATCATGATGTAATTTATTAGGTCAGTTTCTTTACATTGAGGTGTAATCCATACTGAAGATTTTGATCTTTGTCAGTAAGTATTTTAAACTCTCTTCTTTTCCAGCAAGCAATTGAGTCATCTGCATTTTGCAAATTGTTGATGTATCTCCCTCCAACCCTAATGCTACATTCTTTTTCATATACTCCAACCTCTTGCATTATATGATCAGCATACACATTGAATTTATATGGTGAAAGGATACAACCTTAGCATACACCTTTCCTGATTTTGAATGATTCAGCATCCCCTTGCTCTGTTTGAACAGGAGCGGCTGTTGAGCTTGAACAGCCAACCTTGCAGTTCAAATTGACCTTGCAGTCCAGCATATTAACCTAAAGCACCACATCAGAAATCCTAATCATGCACAATTCTCCCATATCTGTGAATAATCTAGTGGATGCACACATATATCTATACTTGTATGGACATGGTTTGGCCAAAGTCCCTTTAAAATTATCTTTTATTTCTTTAGCATGAATTTTGTTGCTAGTGTGAAAAAATCCATTAAGTACTTGGAAGGTATTAGTTATTCTAACTCTTCATTTTGACACCGCCCTCCTTCCTCACCACATGTATTGAGACCAGATTGTACCTTGGGCCAAAGAGATCATAAACAAGGTATCATATTCACAAAAGAACCTTATTGTTACATGAAATTTCCCCAGAAACAGTTCCTTCAGAAATGTGAGGGATGGTTGATGACAGTCTCCTCCACGAACTCCACTGCTATCACCATCATCATCATCATCACCACCTCCTTTACCTTCTCTACCACCTCTTCCACCACAACCATTACCATTTCCTCCACCATCTTCACCACTTCCAACACCTCTACCACCACATTCACTATCTCCATCACCATCTACACCACTGCCTCCACCACCACCATCTCCAACACCACCACCACCATCTTCAGCATTACCATCATCACCATCGCAAACACAAGGAAGCCTTCTATGGATCTTTCATTCAAATGCACTATGATTATTAATGTTATTTACAATATACATTATATATTCTCTTTGGACCTTCAGATCAAGGTTAGGAAAGTTGAGGCGCCTTGGATATTTTCTAATTTTTACTCCAATGAAGTATTATCTATGTGTTACTATTGCTTCCTAGAATGACCCTATTACTCAATTACTCAAAATATATTCTTGTGGCAACCATATATGGAACTTTGTTTAAGGAATAGGAACTTGATATTCTCTGGGAAGCAGTTATCTGTGCCTCTCCAGGACTGCTCTCAATTTGCATAATTGCAGGTGGAGGGGAATGTTCACCTGCATATTTAAATTATATATACTTCTACTTCGTTAATGAAACATTGCCAGCATACAGGAGTGAACCTGTAGGTTACACTGACTACTGATTCCTTTGAACCAAAAAGCAACTAGAGCATAGAGCAACAGATGACCTTTAGCTAAAGGGTTGCAAGTTATACTACTAGCCATCACTGCTTAAACGCCATGCATTGGGTGCAGCATAGAGTACACAAAAGAATCCTCACCACCAAGCCACAGCCACCCAACACATGAAGGAGAGAACAAGGAGAGATCACCTCCTAAGCATTGATATTACAACCCTGGTCCTCCTCCTTCTTGCCCCAAGGAAACACTTTTTATTTTCATTTCCATGCTAACAAGGTAGACCTGTCCTAGCATGTGTTCTGAAGAGGTTCTTTCATGCTCAGGGCCTGGGGAGTTTTAACATAGTTAGATGTACTCTAACAGCAGGTTGCCATCAAAAAATTCTATAATAGGATTAAAATAAAAGAGAAATGTACTTGCAGTGGAATGGCAATGATTATTTAACACATTTCAAGTGTCAGCAGCCAGGTTGGTGGGACGGAGCGGCACAAACACAGCAGAAGGACCTGCTGAGTGGGTGTGTCACCTTCCTAACAATGAAGGGTATGGATGGTGACTGCGGATTTTGGGAGGGTGCCCAAAAGCTGTACAACAAGAATCTGGGGAAAAGACCTTACCGTTACCAGTGGGTGATGACCTTCGTTACTTATGGGTGGTATGTGCTTGTGATCCATCCAGTCCTTCTAGACTAGGAGCTCCAGAAGGGCAAAGCAATCTGCCTACCCTGTTCACGTCTCAATTCTCAGTATGTGCAACTATCCTGGCATAGGATACGTGCTCAGTGAATATGTGTTTTCATAAAGAATGGGTTACAAATACGGACTTTGGAGTCAGATTGTTAAAGCATGACCTCAGGTAAGTTTCTTAACAGCCCTGTTGTGGTTAGCTGCTCTTCAGTCAGTTCCCAGCCCATGGCAACCCTATGTTTAATGGAGAGAAATGCTGCATGTCCTGTGCCTTCTTCATGATAATTGTGGATCAGACCATTGGTTGAGTTTCAAAAGTGGATTGCCAAGCTTTTCTTCCTAGTCCTTCATAGTCTTGAAGCTGCACTGAGACCTGTTCAGCATTTTGGGGCCATTGTGTATGGGTTGGCCCTGAGTCAAGAATCTACCCCACAGCAGCTAACAACAACAGTAGCAACAGTGCCCATTTAAAAGAGACTTCAGCACACAGTACAACCTCTTCTTTGTAGTAAATGTCTTAAAAGTAACTTCTACATTCTTTTGATGTTTGCCATGAGTCCACCTTCAACCATATCCTGTCTCTTGCCTCTCTAAATCTTACCACCCCTGTCACCTTCGCCCTATAGGTTGATCATCATCAAATTAATTTACTTGTTCAACAGATATTTATTGAGCACCTAGTATATACCAGGAGCCCTGGTGTGGTGCTATAGGATGAGCACTGAACTGCTAAGGTTGGCAGTTCAAAGCCACCAGCTGCTCCTTGGACACCCTCAGAACCGACTCAACAGCACTGAACAACGACAGTATGTGCTAATGAGCAAAACAGTGGAAGATTCATGTCCTCATGCAGCTTCTGTTTCCCTAACCCTTTGCCTGATCTCCAGAGTTGTAATTCCAGTTGCCCACTGGATATCCCACAAGCTCCACAAATTTAACACAGGCAAAACCAGATTCATTATGACCAAGACTCAAAATGTCCTTATTGCCTCTTCACACATGGCATCTTTGCCCCTTGTCACTTTACCCTCATGTCCAATTATATTGCCTTATTTCTGTTTGGAATTTTTCTCCTAAATTGATCTCTTATTCTTCATCTCTAATTACATCATTTCTTATTTGGACCACTGAAATTGGTTCTTACCTGCTTGTCTCAGCTCAGACTTCTTTCTTTTTCATTCAATTCCTGTCTCATCTCTGCTACTCCATTTAATTTCTAATATACCGCCTTGCTTGAAGACTTCTGACAGCTCCCGCACCACCACGCTTCTTGGCAAAACATTCCATTTCCAACTGATATGAACCATCTAACTTCTTCAGCCTTAAAATCTATCACATCTGCTCATGCATTCTTCTACCCCAGTTCCTTGGATCTTTATGGACTTCCTGACATCCCTGGCTCAGGCCCTTTTCCTGTATTGTTATTATTTCTCTTTCTCTCTTGCTATTCAAGGTTGTGCATTAGAAATCTTACTCTCCAGTTGAAGCACTTCTCAGTCACTATACCTTCTTCTTTTTACCAGTTTATCCCATTTCAGTTGACTACTGTTGTGTCATTAGGTCCACCAAACACATTTGTGGCTCCAGATTGGGCCCTAACATCTGTTATATTAGTTAATTGATACAATAGCTGACAGCTAGAGCATCACCCAGTATGTGGTTAGGTATAGAACTTGTGAGAATGGTTTTTGTTGTTGTTTTTTAATCTCAGCAATCAGAAAGCTCAGGCCATCTCAAAGAGGACACCAGCAGGTAGAAGCGAACGACTCAAACCTCATTTACCTACGAGGTAAGATGTTTCCAATGGTTGCTTGTATAGCTTGTGGGTCTTGCACCTCCCTTTATCCTAATATGCAGGGGGTCTTTTATCCCCCTCCATGTATGACTGATCCAAGGATGACTTTAGGGGCAGGCCACCTGCAGCGGGGGGCGGGAAAGGAGAGAGAGAAATTCATACCAGGCATTTGTTTCTCTGTGATCAATATCTGCCTGGAGATGGCCTTGCTAATAATATACTGGCCAGGAGCATTACCGAAATCCTTTGCTCTGATTCCCAAATGGCGTGGGAGCTGGGCAAGACAAGTCTTCTGCCACTTGTATTTCCAAGTTTTAAAATGCTTTGAGGATGGAGGCTACATTTAGCAATTTTTTTTTCCCTCTAGAATGATCAGACCAATGTATATTTTGTGTTTGATTTCAATCCTTCTGTCTCCCCCAATGGTAACAAACAAATGAATAAAAAATAAATAAATAAGGCGACAGGTGAGGTTACTAAGGGTAGCCACCTTCATGGGGCTGACCAGTTACCAGAGTCTGCATGTATACTTTCAGAGACCCGGTGTGGCATTGTGGGATAAGCACTGGACTGTTAACCACAAGGTCAGGAGTTCAAACCGATCAGCTGCTCCTTGGAAACCCTATTAGGGTGGTTATGAGTGGAACCGAGTCAACTGTACTTCACAACAAAAACAAAACATATGTATATTTACAAACGGGTGAGTCCATCAAGAGCTCACTTGTGAGCATCAAATGATCTCAAGGGAGGAAACAACCTCCAGGTAACTGTTTAAGGTAGAGCATGTACTAAGAGGAGGTAAGACAGCTGCCTTGAAGAGATGGGAAAGACGAAATGAAAAAGGATGAGAATGATGTGGTTCCCATTCCTTTCAGCCAGTAAAAACTTAAAACTGATTTTGTGAAATGAAATTTGGTACCAGATTGAAAATACACAGTATCTCCTCTACTGGGTTTTAGCACAAAGTAGATTTACAGCAGCTGAGATAGTTTGTCAAATCACTGACAACGCCCCCCCCCCCCCCAACTGAGCGCACAGCATTTCTGACACTGGGGGGAAAAAAATCCCCTCAAGCCCCTTCATCTTACCAAAGCAGGGCTCTGGGGAGATTTCAAAATATATGAGATGAGCAAGCACTGAAATTACATCCTTGAAACATCACAAGTAGGGGCCCATAGGATCTTACATTCTACTCTCAGCAGCAGCAGGTTCCTGGGGAAGAGCCAGGATAATGAATATAATAGTCAGCCTAGCAGCTCTGCAGTGCTCCTCAAAATGGATTCTCCTCAGGCACCGAAGACCTTCCAGGAAGGGCTTGGCGTGCAGAGCCTAGGGATTGTTAAAAGTGCAAAAGTACAGATCTAATTTTCATTGCAATGTTAAGATTGATTATGAGAGAACTAGTATGTTTTAATCCATTTCTCAGACAAAGAATATAAACAAAGATGACTGAGAAATAGTTTAATTTCTCCTTCTCTTCTCAGGTGTATAATGAGTTACTAAGTTTCTAATGTCCATATTGTTTGCCATTGCCATTTGAAGTAAAAACAAAAACAAACCAAAAGCCCATTTCTTATGAGGCTGTATTAATTTGAGCATAAATACCCCTCCTTTTTTTTTTACATTAAAAAATTTCAGTTTAAAAGTCCTGACTTTTTGATTTAACTATCACTACTCTGAGTAAAGCTCCTTCTCTCTGTAATTGGAATTTTGGTAAATAGCTCTAAATGAGTATTTGTTTCCCTATTTTTAAAGAAACCAAGCTCTTTGGTGCACTTTTACTGAGTGAATGGTCTAGGAAATGGGCATTAGATGGCAGTGTTGCTGCATAGTTGAAGAATACCTAACTTTTTAAAGAACATCAATCTGGTTGATGTTATAGTCATCCTGGAAAATCCAGAAGGTGGCAGATTTTAGCTATTTATGAACACATTAAATACTGCAGAGATGTAGCTTTTTTTTTAAGCTCTTTTTTTAAAAAAATACATATATTTGTTTATCTTTCCAGAAGGAGATTATGAGAAGAATAAAATTATCTGTGATATTTAAAATATTTGAAAATGTTTCACATTTTTAAAGCATGTAATACAAGCTGAAGGGCCAACAAAGCAAACAGTGACACAAAATCAAGGTGAAATTGACCAATAAGTTGAGAACTCCATTACAGGAACAATTTCCCCGAGTTTGAGTCATAGCGGTTGAGTGATAACCTAAACCTGTCTAAACTTTGTGAAACATTCAAGGCGAAGATGTAAGGAGATAGTGAGGGAAACGAGAGGAGGCGGAGGAGTGCCGTATGGGCAGGGATGTTTATATTTTTCCACTAACTTTTTCTGTCTCCCGAAGGACTTTCAACAGACATGTGCTTCAGAGTTCAATTCTTTTCAAGGTTACTGATTACCTGAAGGGAACTGGGTTTAAAAAATGAAAAATGACAGCTTGAACACAATAGTCCAATTTAGAGGGATCATAGTCTCCAAGCAGCTTTGCTGGCTACTGGGGACCTTTGCAACATATACAAAACCACATCTATTTTGTGGAAGACACTGCCATGATTTCAATTCTTAACCTCAAATGTTAGGATGTTGTGAGCTGTTGCTGTTCGGTGCTGTTAAGTAGATTCAGATTCATAGTGACCCAATGCACAACAGAACAAAACAACTGCCTGATTCTGCACCATTCTCACAATTGCTGCTTGAGTCCATAGTTCCAGCCACTGTCCATTCATTTCCTTCAGGGATTTCCTTTTCTTCAGGGAACCTCTACTTTAACAAGCATAATGTCCTTTCCCAGGAAATTGCTCCTTCTGATAACATGTCCAAAGTGAGTGAAACAAAGTCTCACCATCCTCTCTTCAAAGGAATATTCTGACTTTATTCTTTCGAAATTCCAAGACAGAGCTGTTCCTTTTTCTGTCAGTCCATGGTAGATTCTTCAACAAGGCTATCATTCAAATGCACCAATTCTTCCTCTGGTCTTTTTTATTCATTGTTCAGCTTTTGCATGCCTATGTTGTAGTTGCAGTAAAGTGCCCTCCAGTGGACAAGTGGACTCTGATTCATAGCAACCGGTATAGTGTTTCAGAGGAGCAGCTGGTGGGTTTGAACTGCTGACCTTGTGTTTCGCAGTTTAGTGCTGATTCTACAGTGTCACATCATGTCCCTAGGAGGAGACTGAAAACACCATAAGTTAGGCTAGGCTTAGTCCTCAGAGTGACATATTTAACACTTTAAAGAGGTCTTTTGCAGCAAGTTTGCTCAACACATGTCATTTGTTTTCTTGACTACTTCTTCCATGGGTGTTGATTGTGGGTCTGAGTAAAATGAAATCCTTGACAACTTTAATATTTCCTCATTTTATCATGATGTTACTAATCGATCAAATTGTGAGAATTTTAGTTTATGTTAATACTATACTCTTTGGTTTTCATGAGTAAGTGCTTTGAATTCTCCTCATTTTCAGGTAGTAATGTGTCATCTGTATTATTTACATGCTATAAACAAGTCTTCTTCCAATCCTGAAGCTGTGTTGTTCTTCATATGTTTCACATCATTAGCTTAACATATACGTTGAATTGTTATTGTTGTCAAGTGTTATCAAGTCGTTTCTAACTCATAGCGACCCAATATAGTATTTATGAGGAGTGGCTGATGAGTTTGAACAGTTGACCTTGTGGTTCAAACCGACCTTGTGGTCAGGTGCTTAACCTATGGTACCACACACCAGGACTCCAATAATAGATTGAATTGTTGTTGTTGTTAAGTGCCTTCTAGTTGGTTCCAACTTATGGCGACCCTGTATATGATTTCCAAGGAGTGACTAATAAATTTGAACCACAGACTTTGTGGTTCAAACCAACCTTATGGTCCAGTGCTTATCCTACAGCACCACATACAATCCTGACATATACATTTCCTGATTTTTAAATGTCGCAGTATTCCATTTGCTCTGTTTGAACAGCTGCCTCTTGGTCTCTGTACAGGTTTTTCATGAGCACACTTAAGTGTTCTGGAATAACCATTCTTCACAAGGTTATCCATAATTTGTTATGATCCACACAGTTGAATGCCTTTGCGTAGCCAATAAGACACTGGTAAGGAGCTCTGGTAGTGCAGTGGTTATGAATTGGGCTGCGAACCTTAAGGTCAGCGGTTCGAAACTACCAGCCGCTCCACGGGAGAAAGATGAGGCTTTCTACTCCCGTAAAG
>NW_006408540.1:12552125-12596030 GCF_000296735.1 Chrysochloris asiatica | reverse complement strand
TTTTTTTTTTTTTTTCTAGAAGTAGATCGACAGATGTCTCTTGTCATGTGCCTCCGGGGGGGATTGACAGATGTCTTTTGTGATGTGCCTCCGGTGGACTCAAACCCCCAACCTTTCAATTAGCAGCTGAGTGCAGTTATTGCATCACCCAGGGACTCTAGCTTATTACAAGGGAATCCTGTTTCTTAGTTGACGTTGGCCCTAAGTGTTATAGATGGGCTTCCCTTCTCACCTCCTGCAGGAAATATTCTTGTGAGGGTTCTGGAGTGGCAGAACAATAGGAGAGCAGAGTGGTGCCTAGGCGGTCATTCTTTTGCCTGACAGCTTTACATGGCTCTTAGCACTTCAATATGTCAAAGAATTGCTGCTCAGACCAACCTCATTTATCTCATTTAAATATTCTAGAAAGAGTATTCTTGGTCCTCGAGTTAGACTGTTCTGCAGATTCATTTTCTTGCTCTAAAATGGCTAGCAGCCTCTCGCAAAAAAGGGTGGGGGAGAAAGGAAGAGAAAAAGAGAAGAAAAAAATAATAAGGAAATGCAACGAGTGAGTGATATATAGGGTGAGTACAGAATTCAATATCCAGGACGAGGACACATATGTCTTGGACCTCAGATGTATGGCTCAGAGCTGATGGAGAAATGGGCAGGAAGAGAGATAATCTTTATCTCTGTTCCCAAGCCTTTAAAAATACCCAAGGCTAAATCACCCTGAGAAGAAAGCAGGGAGTGAAGACTCCTGCGAGTCACCCGGGAGATTTCAGAGTGCAGGCTGTTGTCTGCAGTTTTCTTTTCTTGTTTTCTTCCATAAGTCGTACCGAGATCAGGGCCAGCTGGTACAAGGAAACTTTAGTAAAGTGTTTGGGTCTAAGTTTAAGCTTCTAAGTTTCCATTTTATCTAGGAAGCATTGCTAGACTTTTTCCTTGGATTTATCTAAAATCTTTGCAAAAACAAAAAGGGAAGTGGGGTGTTTGCCACAGCCCAATGTGTTCCTGGTTTAACCATCTAGAGCATTCATGTTGTTTTGTAATATTTTAAATGTCTACTCATTACAGCCTCGGAAACCCTGTACAGGGTCGCTATGGGTCGGAAACGACTCGACGGCACTTAACAACAACAACAACAACTCATAGATGTGGAGTCCTGGTGTGGCTCTGTGGGTTAATGTGCCAGACTGCAAAGCCATTTGAACTGCAAGGTCAGCAGTTTAAGCAGTTTAAGCTCCTCGGAAACCCTATACAGGGTCGCTATGGGTCGGAATCGACTCGACACTTAACAACAACAACAACTCATAGATGTAATAGCTTATGGATCTACTACTACCAACCACAAAGCCTTTTGGGCTCCTTGTTTCTTGTTTTAAGTTAGTTATCACTGAGACAAGTTTCTAATAGTTTGGAGTCATAGATGTTATAACAATGAAAATAGACTTTTTGCCTACAAGAAAGTGGCCCTTTCCACAATATGTGGTATTCTGATTTCAGTTCTTGCATCTTCCTCCTATATGGTGTTTGTAGTTGCTTCTCCAGAGAGAAGTTCTATTATTGAAGAAGAAAAAAAAGATTCAGAAGGTGTTCTGGTAGTCCCTAACTTATCAAGCATGAAGTCCATTAGCTGCATTGGACCTAATAATCCTATAAGCCCCATCACAGCCAAACCAATCTATTGAAATTGATGTTCTGTGAGTCTCCTTGAATTGTCAGAAAAAATATTTCAATCCTCCAATCAGCAGGCTTAGCTGGTCTATGACATTCACTAGGAAAGCGCTACTTCAGGGAATCATATTGAGGTGGTTTGTAATGCTTCCATTACAAACTTTGCAATTGCAAGCAGACAGGGAAATTCTATTGAATCACTTTTGCAACTGTGAACCTACAAAGAATCAACTTTTCTAACTGCTTTCATTCCCGGAGGACACAGAACTTTCCCAGTGGCCCTGCAGAACTCTGTCATCTTGATGTGGTTGAGCCAAGGATTTACTGTGTGTCTGTGGGCAGGCTGGGAGAACAGGATGCACACCCCAGGTTATCTTTCTCTATGTTGGGGGTCCAGGGAAAACATTGCTGTCAAGTTGTTCCTGTTCACTTCTTTTTCTGGATGGCTGTGAAACAGAATTGAGGCAGATAAATTCACAGGATCAAAGAGTTTGATTCTACTCTACCTCTGAATGGGACTAGCAGAACTGCTTAACCCCTCAGCTTCTCAATTTTCTTCTTCTTCTTCTCTTTTTAACTATGGTGAAAATATTCACAACAAAACAGTCTATCTCAACAATTTCTACATACAAAATTCAGTGACATTGATTATTGTCTCTAAGTTGTGAGGACAAATTTTCTATCTTTTTCCAAACAACTCTATTACCATTAAATAATCTTAATATCCTCTAAGGATAAACTCCCTCTCTCCTCCTACCTCTCATTCCTGATCATCACTAACAATTTTTGGTTTCTACATATTTGCTTATTGCATCTAAGTGATACCAGACAGTATTGGTCCTTTGGTGATTTATTGAAGACATCGGCATGATGTTTTCAAGATTCATCCATGTTGTACATGCATCAGAACTTTATTTCTCTTTTTGGTTCAGTAGGTGTTCTGGTTTGGTGCTGCAGCATAATGCACTGAACAGCAAGGTCGATGGTTCATACCCACTAGTGGCTCCTCAGAAACCCTACACAAGGTCGCTATGGGACGGAACCAGCTCAATGTCACTGAACAACAACAATATTCCATTAATATATATGCGTGATTTTTTGTTTCTCCATTCATCTGTTGATGGAGTCTCAATTTTCTTGGTGATAAAATGGGCATGATAATGCTTGGCATTTTACACATGGAAGGACTGCAAGGTTTAAGTAAATTTGGGGGAGTTTTTTTGAGGTCAATTTACTATATGAAATGTAAGGAAGTATTAATTCATAACTAACCATGAGGAAAGATAAAGGTGGTATATATGACATTAGTACATTTCAGGGTATATTTCAGATTTCTCCCTTTTCCATCCCGTGGCCTTTCTTATTCTCTTGAAGTTAGGTACAACCATATGATTTGTGTTAACCAAAGAAACCTGAGGGATTGTTTATTACTTCTTGACAGGAAGTCTAAAATCCTGGTGTGAATGGCTCTAGACCCCTCCCCATAGCTACATTGCCCTGGAGAATTTTTGGAACTTGGGTGATAATGATAAGAAAGCTTCCTTCACAAGTCATAATGTATGTGGAACTTCACATTGGGCATTTCATATACGTGAGGAATGCTTTTGCTGTGTCAAGTCACTGAGACTTGGGGACTTTTGCTACCACTGCAAAACCTAGCCTCTTGTGATTGTTCAATGCAAATTACCTTCTGATTTGTTGTCTATAGAATCCAAAGGCAAGTGTATGCTTCTGCTTTCCAAGTCCCTCCATTATGTGGTCTTTATTATTTTCCCAAGCTTATTTCTCTGCTTTTGAATAATGAAATTCTCTTAGTTTTCCCAACAAGAACTTTTATGAGTGCTCCGTCTGCCTATAACTCTCTCATCTCCCAGTTTCTCCTGCTCTCACAGCTGTCATTTAGGTGCTAGCAGAGCATCATTTCTTCAGAGAAGTCTTACTTGATTGACCCTCCCTTATGATTCTAAGGACTTTGTGCCATCTTACCCCAAATATTGAAACACTGGTTTGCAATCATCTTTTCTTGCAATGCCTCTCTAAGTGTTGTTTTCCCATATCTTTACCATAAAGTTTTTAGGGCACAACTAATAATAAATTCCAGTATCCAGTACCCATTGCCCTTAGAGTCCTGGTGTGGCACTGTGGGTTAATGCACCAGACTGCAAAGCCATTTGAACTGCAAGGTCAGCAGTTCAAGCTCACCAGCTGCTCCTTGGAAACCCTATACAAGGTCGCTATGGGTCAGAACCGACTCAATGGCACTTAACAGCAACAGCATTGCCCTTGGGTTGATTCCAACTCATAACCATCTTATAGAACAGAGTAGAACTGCTTCATAAGATTCCTCAGAACATAAATCTTTAAAGAAGCAGATTGTCACAACTTTCCTCTGTGGGGAGGCTGGTAGGTTGGAACTGGTGACCTTTAAAGTCAGCAGTTGAGTGTTAAATGATTGTCTAACCAGACTCCTTATTAATAAACACCTTATTTTTAAGATTCTGAGAATGGAAGAGCAGGACACTTAGTGAAATGGATGGAATCTGGATTTTTTTCACCTGTGCTTTTTCTTTCTTTCCCACTTTTAGTTTCTCTGAACTGATCAGAATAAAGGAAGAGTGGTAGGAGAAAGTCAGCAGGCAATGAACATCATTGGTTCACAGCCAGGTGGAGCACAGGCCACACCTTTGACTTCCCACCTGCGGTCATGAACGACGGTGCTCCCTGTGTACTGCCAGGAGCTCTATCTATCCTTTGGGGTTACTGCTTCCTGATCTCTGGTCTTCTGCCCTCTGTTGATTCTGTTGTTGCTGGAAACAACACCAGGAAGATTGGATTGGCGAGTAAATGGGTAGAAATGGATTCCATGGGTGGTGCAAGCAATTAAGGTGCTCAGTAACTAACCAAAAAATTGGAGATTTGAGTCTACTCAAGGGCACATAGGGTAAAAGGTCTGACAATCTACTTCCAAAAGAATCAGCCATAGAAAATCTTATAGAAAACAGTTCTACTCTGACACACATGGGATCTCCATGAGTTGGAATTGATAGCTTCTTGTTTGGTTGTTATATAGTGCTGAAAGTTCAGGTCTTAGACAAAACCTCAAGGGTTAGTAGTGGTTGGTGATTATGTGTCGTTGAGTTGGTTCTGACTCACATTGACCCTATACAGGGTTTCCAAGACTGTAAATCTTTATGGGAGCAGAAAGCCTCATCTTTCTCCTGTAGAACATCTGGTAGTTTCGAACTGCTGACCTTGTGGTTTACAGCCCGATTTGTAACCACTACACCGCCAGAGATCCTATTTGCAAATAGTATTCTTCCTTCTCGGGTCCTGAGCCTTTGATGAACAAGGAAGCTGTCCAGGGTACTATGCTTCTCTACAGCCACATTGGTTTTGTAGTTTATTATTAATCTCACCTACCAGTTAACAAAGGAAGGCTTAATCTTTTACCTTATATTACTTATTTGTAGCAATAATAGTAGTAATAATATTGATGCCATCACCTTCAAAGGTAATTGTTGTTGTTGTTGTTGTTAAGTGCTGTCAAGTTGGTTCCTACCCATAGTGACCTTGTATAGAGTTTCAAAGGATTGGCTGGTGAGCTTGAATCCCTAACCTTGCGGTTCAAATGACTTTGCAGTCCAGTACATTAACCCACCATGACACACCAGGACTCCTCAAAGATATTTAGGGATTTCCTATTTTGTGCTATGCATTTAGCAATCCCATTTAATGTTTGCAACAACTACATGGAGTTAGGACTATTCCTATTTGCATATGAGACATGGAGTCTCAGCTCAGTGAAGCAACTTGTCAATGTCAAACAGCTAAGAAGGAAGCTAGAGATTATCTCATCTTGACTCCAGTCTTTTGACTCCTAAACCCAGGCTATATCAAGAAGATGGAAATACCTTCAAGATCAAAAGGAAGTAAAGTCTTTACAGGATTTCAGGATCATATTAAATCAGCAGTTTGGTTGGAGCTTATGTTTGTCCTCCTTCACATAACACTAAATGAAGGGTCATGTATTTTTCTTATTCTTAAATAGAACCTCAAAACAAGTTGCTATTGAGTTGATTCTGACTCAGGGTAACCTCATGTGAAGCAAAGCACAACTGTGCTCCATAGAGATTACAATGACTGATATTTCAGAAGTATATCACCAGACCCTCTATCAAGGCACCACTGGGTGAACTGGAGCCTCTAGCCTTATGGTTAGCAGCTGAGCATATTAACTATTTATGCCACCCAAAACCCAAACCCAAACCCACTGCCACTGAGTTGATTCTAACTTATAGAGAGACTCTACATAGGTTTCCAAGGAGCTCTGGTAGTATAGCGGTTATGAGTTGGACTGCTAACCTCAAAGTGAGCAGTTCAAAACAACTCACCGTTCCATGGGAGAAAGATGAGGTTTTCTGCGTCTGTAAAGATGTACAGCCTCAGAAATCCTATGCAGGGTCTCTATGAGTCAGAACTCCACAACACATGACTACCACAACACATGACTACCACCACCACCACCATATAGGTTTTCAAGACTGTCAGTCTTCATGGGAGCAGACAGCCTCATCTTTCCCCTGTGAAATGGCTAGTGTGTTTGGACACCCAACCTTACAATTGGCAGCCCAATGCCTAACCCAAAGTGCCACAATAGTCTCCTAAATCCAATCCCAGGCTTAAATCTACAAGCTCTGGTTTCATGCTTTTCCTTTTCACATCTCTTGGGGAGAGGGATTTTCCAGGAGATATGGTTTTGGCTGGCATAGGGGCTGCAAGGGGAATTTTAAAGAGAAGCATTGTAGCTCTTTGGCATTTTCATTCTGGGGTGCTGCGATATAATGAAACAAGGAAAGCATTCAGAGCCAAGGTCATTATGAATATAATTCGGATTTTAAATTGCTATTTGTGGGGAAATATTTCTCAGGCCTGGTTGAACAAGGTTAAATCTCTCTAGTGATTATGTTTATGGGCGATTGCTTGGCCCTGTTTTTCCTTTGCTGTGAGGACACAGTCAGTGTTTGAATTAGTAGGCGGCAGGACAGTACATAAAAACAGAATATTGTTATTGCTCTCATTAAGAAAGACCCTGGTTCTTTTAAGTCTGCTCTAACAAGAGCCTTTGGAAAAAAAAACAAGAGAAATTTGGAATATCTGATTAATTTAGATTGAGCAATTAGCAAAGTGATATAGTTAGCAGTACTCTTCGAATCACTCAATAAGTTGGCTGTGTGGGAGGCAGCTTTAAGTCTTGGAAAAGGAGGTTATTAGAACCGAGAGCCTCCACAGCTCTGCAAGTCAGCCCAAGTGAATCTTTTAAGCAGTCAGGCTCCTTGCAAGCAATGAGGCTACTTTGGCTTTGGCGGTGCAGTGTTGATTTCTATTCTAGTGAAGGAGGAGGAAATTACTCAAGAAGGAAAGTTAGGGTCACAGTTTTTCAAAAGGTGTCCTGCTGACAATGCACCCTGTGGGAGGCAGCATTGCCTCCTCAGGGACAGGGCCTGCTTACCTGAGCACTCTTGGCTGAGCCCCTCACTGGGTTTACCAGTCCGAGCTGCAGTCATCTGATTCTGACTCATGGAGACCCTTTATGTAGTTAAGTGCTCAGTTACTAATGTAAAGGAGGTTTGAAACGACCAAGCCTCATCTCAAAAAATAGATCTGACAATCTATGTCCAACATGCCCCAACATGGTCGTGAAAGCCTTGCAGGATGCAGTCTTACTCTGCAGCACAACGGTATCTAACTGACTCTACGTGGTGACAGTCACTGCAATAAAACCATCAAGAAAATGGTTATTAGTTGGATCTTTCCAAATATGGTATCAAATATCTGGACAAGAAACCCATCTAAAGTTTGCTAAGAGTGACCAGATGAAAATGACCTGCTTATTATAACATCATTTTGAATTGTTGTAGGATAAGCACTGGACTTCTAACTGAAAGGTTGGCAGTTCAAACGCACCAGAAGCTCCTTGGAAACCCTTTATGTAGCACTGTTATGAGTTGGAACTGACTTGATGGCATTTAACAACAATGATAATCAGTAAAAAGAGCTATGTGATTTATTACAGATAGCCTGAAGAGCAGAGGGGAAATCATCTTTTTTCTCTTTCATAATAGCAGCTTAAGTGAGCAAGGAGCTCCACAGTGTACTCAGATGGGACCTGTCATGAATTGGGGCAACTAGGGTGGCTACTCAAAGCTGGAGCGGTAGGGGTGAGCTGACTCCAGGATAAAACCTGGGAATGGGGGAACTAGCCAGCAGTCATCTCGAGAAGACAGTCTGGTGTCACACAATAGCTGGCAGGTCTGACTTGGTTCAACTGTGGAGGCAGAGTCCAATGGTGCAGTGGTGGTTGAACACATATGAGCTGAATGGAAGGCAGTGGAAGCCAGGAGGTCTGTTCAGGTATGTTCCTACTCTGGGGAGGTGGGCTGGTTGAGCACTGTGGGCTACTGTGGCCTCTTTAATACCAGGATTCAGAACAAGTGGGGAAGGTAATATGGACTAGACTTGACAGAGGGCATTAGTGAGGAAGATATGCATGTAGACTGGACTCATCGGGGCCCTGGAAGGCTGTAAAGAAGGCAATGAATAAGGAAGACTGAAGAACTGCTGTCTTTCATTTTGGTGTCATGAAAAATATTAACTATACCTTGGACTGCCAGAAGAACAAATTAGTTTGTGCTAGAAGAAGTACAGTCAGAATGCTCCTTAGAATCAAGGTTGGCGAGATTTTATCTTACAGATTTTTGATATATTATTAGGTAAGACCAATCTCTTGAGAAGGACATCACGCTTTATTAACTGGAGGGTCAACACAAAAAAGAAAGACCCTCAATGAAATGGATTGACACAGTGGCTTCAACAATGAGCTCTAACATAGGAATGATTGTTAGAATGGCATAGGACCAGACAATGCTTGATTCTGCTTATACATAAGAAACTGTTATACATAGTGTCCTTATGAGTTGGAACTGACTCATTGGCACACAGCAACAACAAAGCTACCAAATGGAGCTACTTGGGTCTCCAGAGCTCATGTGGATATCCTGAGAATGCTGGAATTATAACTCATCTGTTGGAAGGCCAGTATGGGAACCCATTCATTGTGAAGATTCTTCAGATCGTTGGTTGAGAGTCCATGTTACTTCTTGGCTTGGGTAATAAGGCAAAGGAGCAGGAGAAGATCTGGGTCAGGAGGTGGGCTGTGAGCTTGGAAACAAAGATGGACAGGAAGAAGGCAGCTGCCCAGTTCCTAAAGAAGTCTCCCCCTTCCATAAAACCTAAAGAAGTCTCCCCCTTCCCCTTTCACTTTAAGGATTTGATACCCACAGAAATGTCCAGCTAGCAACTGTTGAATGAGAATGCCAAAAGTCACATTTGCATTTTTACTCTATGTCTTTAGATTCCAGCCTATAGACATTGTGATATTTTTAATATAAAGAGCTCATACAGGACTCTGTATATTAATAGCCACATGTTCTGATTACAGATGGAAATGTTGTAACTCTGAATAAATCCTACGATGAAATTACTCTCTAGTTTGGTGCCTGGAGTTTGACAGGCACTGGTTTGAATCTTAGCTTTGCTGCACACTAGCTAAATGACTTGAGCAAGTTACTCCTTCAAGCCTCAGATTTCTCATTAATACAATGGACATAATAAGATTGTCCTTGTAGATTCTCGGGCAGATTAGAGATAATAAATACAAAATGCCTGACACAGAGTGGCTGCCTAATAACTGGAGATGGCATACATACATGCATACATACATGCAAAGCTCAGAAAACCAGATCTGGAGGAGTGTACTAAACTTACAAATGGGAAATGTCAGAAACAATAGCCAAATAATTTTCTTTGTTTTGGCCTTTTGTTGTTGGTCTAAAACCACATAACATTGTGTGTCCTGTATTTAGTTTGGAATATGCTGTATACTGTATGCACTCGCTGCTTCTACCCCTTACCTTGTCTTCGCACTTCCAGTTGCAATCTTGGAACAACTGTAACTGATAAAAGAATATTTTACATTGGGATGGCACAGTGAGAGAAGGAAAGATTACCAATCAGTGATGTGTGCTGCACATGCTGGAAACACTGAGAGATACTTGATCCCATTTATTTTCTTCTTAAGGGAAAGCTTTAAGAAATTGCATTTTGCTCCAGTTTCTGCCATCACAAAAGCCAGGAGGAGCCAGTTTAAAAGAGAAGGTAGTAATCTCTCCTTGGTCCAAAGAGACTGCGGAGTATATCTTCTTTTATTGGACTCAGGAAACCTTGCAGAGGCTAATTTTCTAACAATTGTGACTCTTGCCCCTTCAGAATGGTTATTATAAGCTAAGTAACTGTTTCTGCCACACACCCTCCTACCAGAGAGAGAAGATTTGTTTGGTGGAGAGGGGTGGGGGTACACTGAAAGAAACTGGGGAATGAAATGATACATTTACACTAGGGAGATGGATCTACATTTGATGTGTATGAGGTTTTAAGAAACCTGGGTGAGGCGGAATGAGATGGAGTAATTCAACTGAGAGGAAGACAAACAATTTACTTAAATTAGTTTTTTCTACAGGAGAATTGGTGTACTCTGTAGAGTTACAAACCTAGAACAAGAAGGAATGGAACTGGACTGTGGAAAGTTCTCTTGTGAGTAACAGCAATCTAGAGGGAAATGGAATGATGATCAGAAAGTTGAATAAAACAGCGGAATGGGCCAGGTTTGCTTTACCTGGAGAAAGGTCATATGTGGGTATCGTCCAGCTGAGCACCAACAAAATACCTCTTCACGGATGGTCAAGTCTATTTGTCTTTGAAAAAGGCATGAAAGTTCAATATAATTCTGTAAGAAATGGAGGAGTTCTTCATTGAATTGGCATTAATTACTTTTTAAATGTAAATTTTCAGCTGCAAGCTTTTTAAAATAGTTAAAAAAAAACCAAAAAAAAAAAACCTTCCCAAGTACATCAGGGTAAATCAAAGACTAATTGGTCACCAAATTATAGGATTTAAAGTTCTCTTTTTTGTCATAAATGAGTAAAAAAATAATTAGCAAATTTGAATCCATGCTTTTTCTTTCATTAATAATAAATCACATGGTGAAGGCTCATTTTTAACAAAATAAAACCCTTCAATTTAGGACTGAGCCGCAATTCCATTATGTGGCACTTTATATTTAGGAAATGCTTTGTGTTCGTTTGCTGGTGTCTCCTAACACCCAGACTGAGGCTCAGCTCACTTTGGGAATAGCTGTCATTAGAGGATGTCATGGAAATAGACAGCCTCATTGGACTCTTTGGATGGGACTGACAAGACTCTCTGCCCGCATGTTACTATAACTTCCGTTTTTGGAAGGAAGTACTCAATTGCTAAGCAGAATGTGGGAGATTTGAATCCATCCAGAGGCACCTTGGAAGAAAGGCCTGGCACTCTACTTCTGAGAAAATCAGTCATTGGAAACTCTATAGAGCACAGTTCTACTCTGAAACACATGGGATCACCACGAGTTGGAATCAGCCCAACACCTACTGGTTTAGAGGCTGAAGAACTGGAACTCATACCTAGCTGAGAACCAAGCAACGTGGGGGCATTAAAACAATACTTAACAGCAACCATCTGCCCAGACTGAGAGGGTGGCATACTGCAAATAATCCCACTTGAACTCTCATGGGTGTTGGAATTGACTCAAGGGCAACTGAGACTGGTATGGAGAATTGCAGAAATCCATAGGAGATCCAAAGGAGCTCTGGTAGTGTATTGGGTACAAATTGGGCTGCTAATCTCACAGTCAGCAGTTCGAAACAACCAGCTGTTCCACGGGAGAAACATGAGGCTTTCTGCTCCTGCAAAGATTTACAGCCTCAGAAACCCAATACAGGGTCGCTATGAGTCAGAACCGACTCCACAGCACATAACAACAACAACATAGGAGATCCAAGGCCAAACCTGATCTGAGAATCCTTTGGATGCTTGTTTTCCCAGCTTGCTGTCAGTTTCAGCTCACTTCCTATCAACCACAACTATTCCTATTCACACAGATTCCACAGCTCTAAAGACTCTGCCATCGAGTCCTGGTGTGGCGCTGTGGGTTAATTAATGCGCCCGACTGCAAAGCCGTTTGAACTGCAATGTCAGCAGTTCAAACTCACCAGCTGCTCCTTGGAAACCTTATACAGGGTTGCTATGGTTCAGAATTGACTCAACGGCACTTGACAACAACAACAAAGACGCTGCCACCCAGTGACCTCGAAGTCAATGTTTCTCCCCTATCTCTTCTTGGGAAGATTTGCAAAGATGTTTTTAATTATAATCGTAGAGGAAATGCAGAGTTGCCTGGGTATGGAAGGTATTCTATTGTGTCCTTTGCAGCATCTTCTTTTCTCTTTCTTTCTGATCATCTTACTTCCTCACTTCCCACTGGAAGAGACACATGCAGTTTACGATGAAACAGTGGTTTGGGGCAGAAGAGTGTTTTCTTTTGGCTTTGTTTACAAAGGTTCTACATGTCTTCTAGTTAGGGTCATTCTGTAAGTCATGATACTAACTATAGCTGGTAAAGCCAGAGAGGCTTGAGGGCAGAACCAGGAAGCTCTGTCCTTTTCGGGCAAGATTATCAGGAAGAGTTTTGCAACACAATGTCAATTGCTCAGCAAGTTTGAAAGAATAAGAACCTAGACCAGGCTCTACTGCTGACAAGTTCGGTCAACCCAGACCAGTTGTTTCATCTTTCTGACCTCTGTCTTCTCAGCTATGAAAGTTTGCGATTGTTATAAGGATCGTTTTCCCTACCTCTATGAACCAATAACAGCTCTGAGGATGGAAACTGATCTATCTATATTAGTGGTATCACCAGAGTTGGTACCACTGGGTGGGGTAGCTCACTCCACCCCCACCTTACCCCCACACAGGGACTTCTTCCTGTTTATCATCAATTTTAATCCTAGAACAATATGTCATAAACATACTTATTGTTGTTGTTGTTGTTAAGTACCATGGAGTCGATTCCGACTCATAGTGACTCTGCACAGGGTTTCCAAGGCTGTAAATCTTTATGGGAGCAGAACACCTCATCTTTCTCCCGCGGAACTGCTGGTAGTTTCTAGCTGAACTGTGGATTTTGAGGTTGGCAGCACGACTCGTAACCTCTACATTACCAGAGTCACTTAAATGTAATTTTGCTTTTTGACTATATTAATACTAAAAACAAAATTGTTTGATAAAATTTTCTCTATTGAATTACAATATTATTAGTAACTGAACTGAAGTTTTGATTTTTCTCCTTAATTTACCATTTCATTCTCAAAAAAAAATGACTGATACAGGCTCACCATTGCTATGTACCACAATATGTAGCTCAAACACCAGGACATTTAACAAAAATCAGCAACTAGAAAAACACTGGCATCACTGAAAACAAGTGCGTGCTTGTAGTGCGTGCAGGCAGAACCACGTGATCCCAAGCGTCATTGTAGCTGGTTAATAATGACAGCTCTGACTGAGCACATTACAAGATTCAGAAAATTAGCATAGAGTTTTAGCTGTGCACGTATACTGATATATGTAAGCTGGGCTTATGAAAAATGTGTTTCTTGTTATAACTACTAGGATATTCTTATAAAAAATAATAAAAGTTTTGCTGAAACACTGCACAAATATTTTATAGACAGTCATTCTGGTGTTACGTCTCTGACAGTGTCACTTGGTAAGGAACGCATCCCTGAGCCCCCAAGTGACACTGTTGAACAGCACTGTAACATGAATGAAAAGATGCCTTGTCCAGGGTTTTGCTGAGAATAGCCCAGTTTCCTGAAGTGAAAAATCAACCCCACAAATCCAACAGGGGAGGCCGTGGTGGTGGTAGAAATGAAGAATGATACCACCACTTTGTGTTTTTACCTTTCATGATAAAACAGTAGTTTTAAAAATCGTAAAAATGTACTAGTTTGACAAATGGCACATTTAAAACCCGATTTAGCAAAGGATTTTTACCTTTGTAATTTTAAAACTGTCACTTGAACTAAAAATATAGGCAAGCAAGTTGGCCTTTCATATTTAATGTTTTCTTTTTTCCCATTTTATTTGCAATTCATTCTGTTCAGCTTTGATTAAAGAAGGGGAAGAAATGGAAGGGAGAATGACCAGTCTTTGGCTAATTCATTATTGATAAGAAGGCTGGCCTGGCTCGCCCACAAGTTTGGATTTGCTCACCTGTGAAAGTTGTTGACACCAGCTTTTGTTGGCTTTGGCACATGGTCATATATTCTACCCTTCAATGTGAACACAGACCCACTAAGACTTGCATGTTTGTCAGAATATGCCAAATACAAAAACCACTTGCCACCAAGTTAACTCTGACACCCGAGTGTATAAAAACAGAACTGTGTTCCGTAGAGTTTCAGTGGCTGATAGTTTGAAAGTAAATTTGCTTCCAAGGCTCCTCTGAGTGGACTTAAACCACCAAGCTTTTAGTTAGCATCTGAGCAAGTTATCCATTTGTACTACCCAGAGCCTCGTACATTATTGTTCCAGATTAACTGATAAACAGGTCAGAAAAGAATCTGCAACAAAAACAGAAATGCTCTGTGGCCTGGAGTGTGGAATACTAAGTGCTACGACTCAGACAAGTCACTGTACTTTTCAGAGGATTAGTGGGCTGACATGTAAAATACAGGAGGTGGCATCCAAACTAAAGCACCAGACAGCTAACCAAAAGTTTGGCGGTTCAAGCCCACCAGCCACTCCTTAGAAACCTTATACAAGTTTGCCATGAGTCAGAACTGACCCAACCGCACTTAACAACAACAGCGTCCAAACCAAATCAAACCCAACCCACTGGCATTGACTCAATTCCAACTTCTAGCAGCCTTATAGAACAGAGTAGAACTGCTTCTTAGGGTTTCTGAAATTGTAAATCTGTAGAGGTGAAAACTGCTTCATCCTTTCCCTCAAAGCAGCTGGTAGGTTTGAACCACTGACCATGCAGTTAGCAGCTTGATGCCTAACCCAGAACACCACCAGGGCTCCTTGGAGCTAACATACATACAAGCAAATGCTCTTATAAGTTCTAAAATTTATATGTGTCTTTTTTTTTTTTTGAAGGACTGTATTCACAAAGGACATTTAATAATTATTACCCTCCACCTGGTTAGTAACTTGTTAAAGAGGCTGCAGAACAAAGGAGAGAACTCAGGATTGGATGCTGAGGCTGGTCTTGGGCCTCATTGGTGTAGTATCTTTGTACAATTCACAAAAACAGCTTCTCTGGTTATAAAACGGGGATTATGATTGTCACTCCTAGGATTTTTTGTTTTTTTTTAAGTCTCAAAGATACTATAACTAAACACTCTCAGAAGACTTAAAAGGCTGTATAAGTGGAAGGTATTAGTATAAAAGGCCCTTTCTAAAGAATATTGATGGAAACATCTTATGCACACATGCACTTCATTATTGAACTGTTTATTCAGTTATTAGCTTTCATTAGCTTCTGATTCCAGACTGTTGATCTATCATCTGAGCACAATAAATATGTTCACACCAAGAACAAACCTGAATGACACTGATGCATTCCAGAAATGACTGCACTGCATTGTGGAATCTCAGGGTCACCAATGCCCTGAACTTGAACTTAGAGTTCTGTTTATTTTTTCCTTCCCTGGTGTCAGAATTCTGCTGGCCCATCCCCAGGGATGAAGGTGGTTGTTGAGATAAGGGAAAGTAGAGTTATGTACATTAAGCCATTGACTTTGTGCAGGGTCCATGATGTTGTTTTATTGTTAAATGTAGTCGAGTAGGTTCTGATTCATAGAGACCCTGTATAGGTCTGGTGAGCTTGAACCGCCGACCTCATGGTTCAAACTGACCTTGTGATCCTGTACTTATCCTACAGCACCACATGAGGTCCATGATGTTGTTGTTGTTGTTGTTAGGTGCCATCGAGTCAGTACCAACTCATAGGGACCTTATGCACAGCAGAACAAAACACTGCCTGATCCTGGGCCAACCTCACTATTGTTGCCAAACTTGAGCCCACTGACTCTGTCACTTATCTATATCACTGGAGGTCTTCCTCTTTTTCTCTGACCCTCCACCTTACCAAACATGATATCCTCCAGAGACTGGTCCTTCCTGACAAGATGTCCGAAGTGTGAGAGATGAAGTTTGGTCATCCTGGCCTCCAAGGACAACTCTGGCTACACTTCTTCCAACACAGATCTGTTGGTTCTTTTGGCAGCCAATGGCACTTTTAATATTCTCCTTCAACACTCTAACTCGAAAGCATCAATTCTTCTACGCTCTTCCTTATTCACTGTACTTCTTTCACATGCATATGAGGTTATTGAAAATACCATGGCTTGGGTCAGGCACACCTTAGTCCTCAAGCTGATGTCTTCGCTCTTCAACTCTTTAAAGAGGTCTTGTACAGCAGATTTGCCTAATGCAATATGTCATTTGATTTCTTGACTGCTGCTTCCATGAGTATTGATAGTTGATCCAAGAAGAATGAAGTCCTTGGCAACTTCAATCTTTTCTCAGTTGATAAGAATGTTGTTTATTGGTCCAGTGGTGAGGATTTTTGTTTTCTTTACATTGAGATGATTGGCCCTCATTGTATTTTTATCACCATGCCTGAAAGTTGGTTTGTATCATTCCCTTTTTACAGATGAGGCAACTGAGTCTAAAGAGAAGCTAAAGCCATGAAGGTTGGAGCAGGGATAAAACTGAATACCTTATTCTGCCCACATATGATGTTTACCATTTCTTAAGAGAAGTCTTACTTCTTTCGACTTACTTGTTCCATTTATGAGGGGAGGGGTGACATGGTGGCAGTAGTGGTGCTGGTGGAGCGCTCTGATAGTTATAGCAAACCAAACCAAACCAAAATGGAACCAATATATCTGTCAAAAGACGTAAGACATTTCTTAGTTTATAATTCAGGGCTGGCTGCTAAAACCATGGTCCTTGGACCAATGGCCTGGATATCACCTGTAGCTTTCTTGAAATGCAGAAACTTGGTTGCTTCCCAAACCTATTGAAGCAGTATCTCCATTTCAGCAAGCTCCCCAGTGATCCAATGATCCAATGCACATTAACGTTTTCAGGCTGCTAACCTCATAGTCAGCAGTTCGAAACTACCAGCGGTTCTGCGGGAGAAAGATGAGGCTTTCTGTTCCCATAAAGAGTTACAGCCTTGGAAACCCTGTGCAGGGTCACTATGAGTTGGAACTGACTCCACGGCACATAACCTCTACTATCTGTTGTTGTTCTTAAGTGCCATTGAGCCGATTCCGACCTAGAGTGACCCTGTATAGGGTTTCCAAGGAGCAACTGGTGAGCTTGAACCATTGACCTTGAAGTTCAAATGACTTTGCAGTCTGACACATTAGCCCACAGCTCCACACCAGGACTCCTACCACAACCTAGAGCACACCAAAACAACCACATCTAGTCTATTCTGACTAACAGCGTAGAACTGTTCTTAAGATTGCTGAGACCATAAATCTTTACAGGACCACACAGCCCCATCTTTCTCTCAACAAGCATCTGTTGAGTTTAGAATGCTGCCCTTGTGTTTAGTAGTCCAACACTTAACCTACTACAAGAGTACACAGAGGCCGTCAAATTCCACCTTTTTGTGATGCCTCAGTAAATCTCTCTCTCAACTGCCTCAGAACTTTGACCCCAAATGCCACCATAAGTCTGGGACACCTCTAACTCTTCACCTTTCAAACACTTCACAGAATCCTGAAAGCTTCTATGGAGTTTCCTTGATTAACTGGAAAGAGATGATCTTTGCCCTCACCCCAAATTTACCTTTCATAACCTTTGCTGCTCTCTATACTGTGAAAAACGCCCATGCATTTGTGATTCTGTGAATTGTAGGTTTGTTCTGTACAATTGACTATCAGTCAATCAAAAGTCAGGTGGGTTAGGTTTTTAAGCAGAAGAGTGACATTCAGAAAATGGTGAAATAAGCTGAAATTGGGTGATTTATCTTGTACTCTGCAGTGTGGTTAAAAAGGGTAAGAGAATGAAGGTTCTGAAAGCCATCACAAATTATAAAACAGAGAGCTTGTTGAAAGCTTTCATTTGCTACCATTTGATGCATAGACTCATAGGTTTCATGTGATATATGAGTCTACTCATATTAGATTCTCTTTGCACATGAGCTAAATTTTATCAAAATTTGTCAATTCATTTGAAAGATATTGTGAAATAAACACCCAGACATAAGCAATTTTCTCAACAATTAAATTAAAACAGTGTCTTCATTTTGTCCAGAGAATCAGGGTATCTCCCATAGGATCATAGCTATTACGTCCATTGTTTAGCCACCTGTTGTTGTTAAGTGCCGTCTAGTCAAGTACTACCTATAGCGACCCTGTATAGATACGGTTTCCAATGAGCAGCTGGTGAGCTTGAACCACTTATTTAATCACTCTTTTTTTTTTTAAGCTATAAGTATAATTGATAAAGTAGACATTTGTGGTTCAAGGGTAGAATTCTCACCTTCCATGATGTAAGAGACCCTGCCTGGTTGAATTCCTAGTCATTATGTCTCCTGTGCAACCTGCCCCATCTCTCCCTGGAAGCTTGTGTGTTGCTATGATACTAAACAGGTTACACCAGAGCTTCCAGACTAAGATGCACTAGCAAGGAAGGTCTGGCAATCTACTTCTAAAAACCAGCCAGTGAGACCCTTGTTGATCACAACAGTCTGATCCACAGCTGGTGATGGAGACGACAGAATAAAATTGATCACGTCTGAATCGAACCATGGACTAAGAAACACTTTCCTCCAGAGAGCTACTAGGTCCGTTTAACCAAGGAATCCTGACTAGATACCAACAGAGAGACAGAGGAAGGAGGCTCTTCTAGATGAGAAGGGTGTTGGCTTTTCATCCCAGGCCTGACCTCCTTTCTGTTTTCTGACCTATAATTTTGCATCGTGTTGTCTCCTCCGTCTTTTAACTCAGCCAATAGGAGATTTTTCTGTATCTGCCTCCCTCCACTGTGTATCTCTTCCGGTTCATGGTGTGGTAACGGAGACATGACCATCTCACACCTTACAGAAGCGGTACAAAGAGGATCATGGAAATAAAATTCAGAACCTCTGGATTCGTGATATTAGTTTGAATATCTCCAAGTTCATATAGATTCAGCAACTTTCATTGGTTATATTTCCAGAAATGGAAATGCTGAAACCTGGCTGATTATAGGATATTTTTAACCAAAGAATCATTGATTAAATGTAGACATAGATAACCTGGTTTTTCACTTGGTAAGGGCATGGTGGTGGTGGTTATGTGCTGTGGAATCGGTTCTGACTCACAGTGACCCTGAATATGGTTTCTGAGGCTGTAAATCTTTATGGGAGAAGTAAGTCTCATCTTTCTACCATGGAACAGCTGGCTGGTAGTTTCGAACTGCTGACCTTATGGTTTGCAGCCCAATTCATAACCACTACGCTACCAGAACTCCTTGGTAAGGGACTAGATTACCGGAAAGTACTACCACTGCGGTGTTCCTTTTGAATGGTTCCGACTCACAACGACCCTGCCTAAGGTTTCCAAGGCTGTAAACATTTGCCGGAGCAGAAAGTGTCATGTTTCTTCCTCAGAGTGGCTGGTGGATTTGAACTGCTGACCTTGTAGTTAGCAGCCCAATGCATAACCCGCTATGCTACCAGAGTTCTTTCCAGAAGCACAAGAGAATTTGAACTCAAGTAAAAGAACGAATTTTAATAAGGCCTCTCTCTGTTCTTTATAGAATTTGAAATAAAATCTTCCAACCAACTAAATGGGTCAATGGCTGTGGGGAAGAGTTTTGTCAAGGAAGGACTACCATCACTTAATGTTATGCCTTTTGATGTGACTTGTAGTTAGTCAGTAAGCCTCTCACTTGTTAGATGGGAAAGGAGGAGGGAGGGTAGGCATTTTAGTTAACATTCACTATTCGGGTAGGGACAGAAATTTCTTGAGAGTAGAGCTTGCCTTCAGAGTTGCCAAGTTTGAGGGTAAAGCACCTCATCAGAAGACCCCTGGGGTCTCTGGTTCACATCGTGGCTGCACTTTTGGAGTCCAGATGGGCAACAGTTTTGGATAAAGATGTGAGGAGCTTTGTTTGTCTTTTTATCAGCCAACTGAGTGCTCATGGCAGGTCAGACTCAAGGTAAGGTGAGGGGAGTGGTGCTGGGCAGTGAGGTGCCACTGGGCCAGCCAGCCTGACATCCAACTTATTAACATTGCAGCTTTGAGCAGGATGTTTGGCTATTAACCGCCATTGAGTCTACCCCTGATTTATGATGACCCTTTGCACAATGGAACTAGTCACTGTCCAACCCCCAGGTTTGACAGCAGACTGACTTGTTGTGATCCATAGGGTTTTTATTGGCTGATTTTCAGAAATAAAAACACGTCTTCAGACCTTTCCTCCTAGTTTGTCTTACTCTGGAAGTTCCATTGAAGCCTGCTTAACAACACACAGCCTCCAGTGATGGGATGTCCATGCCAAGAATCAAACCTGGGTCTCCCACAGGAAAGGTGGAAGTTCTACCAGGGACCACCATTGCCCCTGAGCAGAGTATAGTGTGTTGCTTAGCATCCTTTCTTAGCATCCTTTTTGTTTGTTTGTTTTTCACCTATAAAATTAGGTGGGGAAGAGTGTTGTCAAGAGAGGGCTATAATTTCCTACAATTGCTTGTTTTGAAGATTCCGTGAGATTATGCTATTTACAGTACCGATTGTAGTCCTGGTGTGGTGCTGTAGGATAAGCACTGGACAGCTAGCCACAAGGTCAGTTGTTCAAATCAACCAGTCTCTCATTGGAAATCCTATACAGGGTCACTGTGAGTGAGAACTGACTTCATGACGCATAACAAGTGGTGGCACAAGCATTCAAGCACTTGGCTGCTAATCAAAAGGTCAGCAGTTTGAACCTACTAACTGCTCCACAGGAGAAAGATCTAGCAGTCGGCTTTCATAAAGATTCTGTGGGGAAGGTTTACTCTGTCTCTGGTAGCGTAGTTGTTATGAATCGGGCTGCAAACCTTAAGGTCAGCAGTTCAAAATGACCAGCTGTTCCACAGGAGAATGATAAGGCTTTCTGCTCCCATAAAGATTTACAGCCTCAGAAATCCTGTACAGGGTCACTATGAGTCAGAACCGACCACCTGGCACATAACAACAACATAGAGAAATTATGAGTCAAGATGGGCTCAACAAGGGGCTTTTGGTTTTAGGAAAGAAAGACATGTGCAACTAGCTAAAATAATACACAATGTATATATATGTTGTTTTCGTTAAGTGCCATCGAGTCAGTTCCAATTCACAGCTAGCCTGTGGAGGGTTTCCGGGAAGTAGCAGGTGAGTTTGAACTGCCGACCTTGTTGCTCACTGTCCAATGCTGACCCTATAGCACCACACCAGGAGTCCATGTGTGAATATTATAACTTAGTAAGTGTGTTAATAAGATAGAAGTATGAAGGATATAGCAAAAGGACCATGATTAGCTCTAGGAATATGGACTGGGAAGGTTCTTGGAGTCAGGAAACCTGAGCGCTTGTCTGCAAGGATTCTAGGCAGTAGTTTCTGATATTGCTGATGAGAAACACTTGGGAGTGTGTAGTCAGAGGGACCTACTTGAAGACGGGTAAGTGAATGTGGAAGAATTGTGGCTAAATATTAAGAAGCTGATATGTAGATACTCAGGAAGAAATGAAGGAAGGAAACTGTGTCAGGGTAGCTCTCCAGGGTAGGCCAAAGTCTAATTACCCAAATTGAAATCTGGCCTCTGCAGCAGACCTCAGACTTCTCTTGAACCCACGAAGACCTGCTGGAGCAGCAAAGGCAGGCCTGAAATAATTAGTTTTATATTTCAGCTCTTGTTTGGGAATTCTTGGTTTGTATCAGCCTTTTCCCGGGAAGCAGGAGAGGTGTTTTGAGAGTGTGGAGAAAATTGCCTAGACAGTAGCAGCACAGGAAAATGGAAAATCAATAAATAATCAGACTGAATTTTAATTGAATATATTACTAAGGCCACACTTACATGTAAATGTAAAAAGGACTCACTAGAGAGGAAAGTCAGGGGTTTTCCTCTTGTGGTATGGGTGCTTTTACTTCAGGATATGGCTTTTGTTTTCCACTTTTTGCAGATCTCACTCCTGTTTTCTTTCTGGTTTTAAACTGTTTTTCTATCTTCCTCTTTTTTGGTTAAGAGAATTACTGTTTATTTCAAGGGGGGTGGGAAGTCTTATTAAATTCATGTCAAATGAAGACCTGAGCAAACAAGGAAGACTCCATTCCATTGGGGCAGAGATGTAGCTACTTATCAGAAGGGGATTTAGGGCCAATAACAACATGATGCTCTTTACGGGAGTCCCTGGATGGTACAAATGGCTAACAAACTTGGCTGCTAACTATTTGGAGGTTTGAATTCACTCAGAGGCACCTTGGGAGAAAGGTATGGCAATCTACTTACTAAAAATTAGCCACTGAAAATCCTCTAGAGCACAGTTCTACTCTAACATGTTTGGGGTCCCCATGAGTGGGGATTAACTAGATGTCAATGGATTTAAAAAAAAAATGTTATTCGTTTTCACTGTTTTAGGATCTCAGGTCAACAGGATGGTGACATATGACTCCTAGGTATAGGTTTGCTTGTTTATATTTTCTACAACTATATCCTTTGGATCCTATGTAGCATTTCATAAAGTTGTTTCTGGAAGTTTGAGTCAGTTTTGAGAATCTAAATGAGCTGGCTCACCCTAGGGCTGGCCTGCAAAGGGGCAGAGCATGGTGCAGGAATCAGCTCCCAACCCATCAAGGATGGGAATGGGAGCCTTGGAGAGAATCAAAATCAGAAATCCCCAAGACTTTTCCTGCAGATTGTTTTCACGGCATCTCATTTTATAGTTGGTTTCAGAAGACTCTTTTCACCTTAACTTTAGCACAGATATGTTGTTCAGTTGCAAAAAAAGGCTCAATTTGAACAAAGTGTTTCTACATGGGCTTACTAGGTACCTTCCTGGTGTCCAGTTCTGTGTTGATGTTGCCGGAGACATGAAAGAGGTATGAGGCAAAACCTTTGACTTTAGATGGAGTCCTGGTGTGGTGCTATAGGATAACACCGGACTGCTAACCAAAAGGTCGGCAGTTCAAACTCATTAGTCTTCACTCCTTGGAAACCGTACACAAGGTCATTATGAGTTGGAACCAATTTGATGGCATATGATTACCAACAACAACCAGAATGGTATAGAATGTTGGTAAATGAACTTTAATGTATATGAGACTTGTTAAACAGGCATTATGTATGGAGATCCTGATTTTGTATGAGCAGGTCCTTGAATACACATTTTAAAAGGTAAGCCAGGTGAATTTGACAGGTGGCTCATAATTTGGACATCAAAAGGCTGTAATAGAATGGACATAACATCTTTATTAGAGTCAAAAAGGTCTACTTACATGTTACTTACATCCGAATGACTCAGAGAAAGGTACTTACCATTTGCCAACTTTATTTCCTCATTTATAAAATTAAGACAATGGTGTCTATATCATAGGATTACTGTAAGAGCAAAATGAGATAAAAAACTAATACAGTGCATAAAATATTCTAGAAATTCAATAAACATGCTTTCTTTTGCTCCCCTTCAACAATTTAACTGGTAAGATAACTTCAGAATTTAAATTCTTATCAATCAAAAAATATAATAATATTTATAATCTTTGCCACATACCTGACATTTTGCATTGCTTACATTGCATTTTTTAAGGAGCTCTGGTAACCTAGTGGTTACAAATCAGACTGCGGTTGAACCACAAAGTCAGCAGTTCGAAACTACCAGCTGCTCCGCAGGAGAAAGATGAGGCTTTCTGCTCCTGTAAAGATTTACAGCCTTGGAAACCCTGATCAGGGTCACTATGTGTTGGAATTGACTCCACGGTACTTAACAACAACAACAACATTGCATTTTTAGTTTTTGTTTGTTGTTTGTGTGTGTGCGTGCATGCTTTAAACTGACCACCCTGGCAATACCTATGTTACTTACCAAACCCAGGAGCTCTGAGAAATCTCTTCAAGCCATTAGGCAATTATTTGAGGTCTAAAGATAAGATCTGGATTTTGGGTTGAAGAGTCTTAAATAAAATATGGGAGAGAAAAGTTGCCCTCAAATTTCTGAAGAAGGTTCTCTGGAAAGGTCAAGAATGAATCTTGGATGATAAGTGAATTTAGTGGAGAGGCAAAAGCACCACTTACCTATCAGTTTATTGCACTCTGGTGGCTTGCTGTTGCTGTGATGCTGGAAGCTATACCACTAGTATTTTGGATGTCAGCAGAGTCACCCAAATGAGGCACTGGGTTTCCAAATGAAGACGGTCTCAGAAAAAGGAGAGACAGACTACTTCCCAATGTTTAGCCACTGAAAACCTTATGATTAGCAACGAAACATTGTCAGATAGCACCAGAATATTGAATATTGAAACATGATAAATAGCAGCAGAACATTGTCAGATATAGTGCCAGAAGATGAGCCTCTCAGGTTGGAAGGCACTCAAAATACGACTGGGGAAGAGCTGCCTCCTCAAAGTAGACTTGGCCATGATGACACAGATGGAGTAAAGCTTTCAGGACCTTCATTTGCTGATGGGGCACAACTCAAAATAAGAAGAAATAGCTGCAAGCATCAATTAATAATTGGAACATGAAATTGTATGAAGTATGAATCTAGGAAAACTGAAAGCTATCAAAAAGGAAATGGAATGCATAAAAGTCAATATCCTAGGTATTAGTGAGCTGAAATGGATGAGTATTGACTATTTTGAATCTGACAATCCAATGTTTTGCTATGCCAGGAATGACAGATGAAAGAATGTTGTCACATTCATCATCAAAAAGAACATTTCAAGATCTATCATGAAATAAAATGTTGTCTGTGATAGAGTAAGAGCCATATACCTACAAGGAAGACCTAGAATCCTGGTGTTAATGTGCTGGACTGCAAAGTCGGTTTGAACTTCAAGGTCGATGGTTCAAGTTTACTAGCTGCTCCTTGGAAACCTTATAAAGGGTCACTATGGATCTGAACCAATTCAAAGACACTTAACAACAACAATAAGGAAGACCACTATTATTCAAATATATGCACCAACCACTGAAGTCAGTGATGATGAAATTGAAGAATTTTACCAAATTCTTGTCTGAAATCAATCAGACATGCAGTCAAGTTTTTATTGATAAAGCCTGGCAATTGAAATGCAAAGGTTGGAAACAGAGATAAAAGATCAATAGTTGGAAGATATGGCCTTGGTGATAGAAATGGTGGTGGAGATCCCATGATAGAATTTTGCAAGACCAATGACTTATTCATTGCAAATACATTTTTAAAACAACATAAAAGGTGATTATACACACGGACTTCATTGGATGGAATACACAGATATCAAATTAACTACATCTGTGGAAAAATAAATTGGAAATGCTCCATATCAGCCAAAACAAGGCCAGGTCCAGACTGTGGAGCAGACCATCAATTTTTCCTATGCAAATTCAAGCTGAAGTCGAAAGAAGTTAAAACAAGGCCATGGCAGCCTAATATGATCTTGGAACATATCATACTTGAATTTAGAGATAATCTCAAGAACAGATCAGATGCAAAAGACACTAAACAACAAAGACCAGAAAAATTGTGCGATGTCATCAAAAACATCATACAGGAAGAAAGCAAAGGTTCATTAAGAAGGCAAGAAAGAAAGAAAAGATCAAAATGAAATGAATAGGCACAGTGGCAAAAGTAAGGGGCTCAAGCTTAATAATTATTGTGAGGATGGCACAGGATCTGGCAGTGTTTCCTCCTTATGTTATGCATAAGGTGGCTATGAGTTGGAATGGACTCAACAGCACCTAAAAACAAACACACATTCCTTCAATGTTCTTCAGTGAGTCAGCCCTTGACTCCTGGGAACCCCAAGCTACATGAGATCAGAAATTTGTGATCTATAGGGTTTCATTGGCTGATTTTTAGAAACAGGTTGCCAGGCTTTTCTCTCTAGGCAGTCTTAGCCTGACAATTATGTGAAAACATGTTCAGAATCTAGCAAATACACAAGCTCCTACTTACAGATGGGGGCTTTGCTTAAGTCACACTGTGCAAGAACTGAACCAGTATCATCTGCATCAATGCATCAAATGGGAGAAATCAAAGGACATATTGCATTAGGCAAATCTGTTCTACAATACCTTTTTAAAGTGATCAAGAGCAAAGATGTCAGTTTGAGGAAGAAGGTGTGCCTGATCCAAGCCATGGTATTCTCAATTACCTCACATGCATGTGAATGTTAGATAATGAATAAGGAATTCCAACCATGGAGGAATTGATGCATCTGATTTATGGTGTTGGAGGAGAATATTGATAATACTATGGACTGTCAGAATGAACAAATCTGTGTTGGAGGAAGTACAACCAGGATGCTCCTTGGAAGCCAGGAAGGCAAGATCTCATCTCTCAGATTTTGGACACATTATTAGGGGGGACCAGTCCCTGGAGAAGATATAATACTTGGTAAAGTGGAGGGTCAGCACAGGTCCTAATGATCACGTGCTCCAATCACCTTACTTTCCTGATTAGGAAGCAAGAGCAGAAAAATTATACTTCCTTGTCAAGGTCACAGAGCTGTGCCTGAAACCAAGGCCTCCCACGTCACTCACCTGACTAAGTGCTTTCTCAAGATGATTTATATTTGCCTACATTTCCATTTATCTCCTCAGGAGTCTGGGTTGATGTGACTGCTCTGGCTGGGCACACCATTGTTCAGCACTTCGCCTACAACATGTGCTCTTCATTCACATGCGAACCACGGAATACACAAAGGATGCCTCTCACTGCTCAGGCTGATGACAATTTCATTAACTCTGTGTTGTGGGGCTCTGGAAATCCACTCATCTCATAATTGTACTAAGCTCATTCTGGTGAAAAGTACATGAGGATTTTTGAGCAGTTCATAACAAGGAAGTCATTGTTAAAGTTTCAACTAAATGATCATTTGGTACTCATGAATACTTAAGAACACCACTATCTGAGATATCAGCAGAAATAAACGGCCCTGGCCAGTGGTCTCCTGCATTTATAGACCTACTACTTCAAGGGACACCTTGGCCAATGGCTCAGGGCAGTCTTTGAAACTGTCTGACTTTAAAATATAAATGTCCCTTCACTTAGCCAACTGCCATCTTGAAGTGTGGGACGGCAGCAGTACATTTTACCACAGAACCACGGGGACTATGACACACAGAGCTCAATAGAATTCTTTTGGGCTTCCCATTTCCCTTTCCTGCCACACAATAATTATTTTCTACTCAACCATGAAAGTATTCATGTTTAATAATGTGAGAGGGATACATTTGGACACCCTGGCCAACAGATATGGACATGGATTCAGAGTTTCTCTGTGAGAATGGAAATTAAGGCGAATGCAAATCTTGATGCCAATAAGTCTGTGTTGAATGTCACCTATGCCTCAACCATTCAGGTGACTAAAGCTATTTTCCTCCTGTTTTATTTTTTAAAGTCTCACAGAAAGGAGGTCCAGATACCAATCTCATTTTGAATAGATCAAACAGCCCTGATATGTGTGGAGTAATTTCTTTCTGTCCCTCCACAGTGTCTGCCCCAGCTGTAGTGTTAATTGATCTGCCAATAGGCAGTCAGATCTCTCACCTGAAAGAAGATGTGAGATGAAGGCTCTCACTTAAGGTGAATCTTTTACTTCCAGTTTTTGTTTGGGTTTATTATCTAGCCTCCAATTTTAAGGAAAAGAATAATAAAAGTATCTTGCGTGTAAATGTTTGTTTGTTTTTTCCTAGCTCATTCGTTGTGTATCTGTACTTGTCAGGATCTTAGTTGCTTAAACCAACAAAGTGTATTTCTTTCTGACACATCATGGATTGTCTGGGGTACGTGGTTTGTTGTCCTTACTCTGCACTGACTTCTAGAGTGTGACCAGTTTGTGTGGCAGAGGGAATGGAAACAAACAAAAACAAAAAAACTACTGCTGTCAACTCAATTCTGGCTCTTGGCAGTCTCCTATGTTGCATAGTACAAATGTGCTCCTTAGAGCTTTCTTCGAAACAGATCACCCGAACTTTATTCCACAGCTAGGTTTCAAACTACCAAATGTTCAGTGAGTAGTTGAGCACAAGCTGCTCATCGTAAACTCATGCTACACCTCTTAGAGCTTCAAAAAAGAATTTACATATATGTCTTCTACTAATAGAAGGAGCTCTGGTTATCAGTCTGATTTGTTAGCACTACGCTACGATGAGGTTTTCTGCTCCCATAAAGATTTTTTTTTTAAGGTTTTCATTGTGGACTGAGTGAAAGTTTACAGGGCAGATCATCAGTTTTACATTCAACAAATCATATATCTTGTTTCATTACAATGATTATAATCCCCTCCATGTATTAACAGTATTTCTCTCTACCCACTTTAGCTTTAAACAAAACAAAACAAAACAAAAACAAACAAACAACAACAACAACAAAAAAACACCACTCAGGCATATATAATAATTTACATCTGCAAAGGGCACATTCTGCGAGTCTGCCTCTTGGCCACCAGCTTAACTTAGTCCCTCTCTTCCCATGAATCTAGAGTCCTCAGCCACTCCGCAGCTCCATACCCTCATCTCTGCATCCGTCTCTGGCGTCTCTGCTTCTCTGGATATGGTCCCGCATTCTGCTTGTGCTCTTCTTCATTGATGGTCCTCTGTTTCTGGATTGTAAAATTAGCAACTCCCCTGTTTTTGTTACAAAACTCCTACATTTACAATTGTGACAGTTGCAATTAGTCATAATAACAATTATTCACTATTGAATCATATGAATCTTAGCTCCAACTCTTTTCACCAGACCCATCTAGACAAGATTAAAACTATTCAGTGGGGACTCTTTCTTTGCCCCCATACTCTTAAACTAAACTCCCTCTTGAAAACTTGTAAGCTAGTCACTTTGTGCCTTTATCACCCCCTCATTTTAGGTTGTTGTTATGAAGTGTCATCAAGTCCATATTGACTCATAGCCACCTTATGCACAGCAGAATGAAACACTGCCCGATCCTGGTCCAATCTCACTACTGTTGCCACAATTGAGTCCATCGATGCTGCCACTTGGCCAATCCATCTCATTGGGGGTCTTTCTCTCTTTCTCTGTCACTCTACCTTACCAAACATGATATTCTTCTCCAGTGACTGGTCCCTACTCAAAATATATCTGAAGTATGAGAGACGAAGTTTGGCCTTCTTGGCCTCCAAGGAGCACTCAGGCTGCACTTCTTCCAAAATGGAACTACTGGTTCTTTTGGCAGCCCATGGCACTTTCAATATTCTCCTCCAACAACATAACTTAAAAGCATCAATTCTTCTACAGTCTTCCTTATTCACTGTCCAACTTTCGCATGCATATGAGGTTATTGAAAATACCATGGCTTGGGTCAGGTTCACCTTAGTCCTCAAGCTGATATCTTTGCTCTTCAACACTTTAAAAAGGTCTTGTGCAGCAGATTTGCCTAATGTAATACATCATTTGATTTCTTGACTACTGCTTCCTTGAGTGTTGACAGTTGATACAAGAAGAATGAAGTCCTTGACAACTTCAATATTTTCTCCATTAATTAGAATGCTGTTTATTGGACCAGTAGTGAGGATTTTTGTTTTCTTTACATTGAGGTGTAATCCATACGAAGGCTGTGCTCTTTAGTCTTTATCAGTAAATGTTTTAAGTCCTCTTCACTTTCAGCAGGCAAGGTTGTATCATCTGCATATCGCAGGTTTTTAATGAGTCTTCCTCCAATACTGATGCCACGTTTTTCTACATATGACTCAGCTTCTCTGTGACTATGTCCTTGTCCATGGGCTAAAGCGTCCCAGGTCTCACCACACTTTGGACCAACCAGCCCTTCCTCTTCTCACTCTCATCTCCAGGTCAATGGAGAGTCAATGGACTGTGGTTGAACTCAGGCCATTTCTTTATTGATGCCTTTCTGTCTCTTCCACTCATCAGTAGACCAATGCTGTCGCCAGCAAGCTTATTGCTTGCTTGTGTGTTCCCTTTGAGTTTCAGTCTTAGAGGGGCGTTTGTCCTGAACAAACTTGATTGCTAGCCTTGATGTCTTCCTGGTGAACAGCTTGCGTATTCTTATAGTAGCCAGTCATGATGACATTTTTGTTTTGGGTTTTTCCTGATGATCTTTCTTGAAGATATATCTTCTGTCACAGTAGCTGTTCCAGGCTGGTCTGCTTGTCCTTTCTAGTGGGGATGTCCCACCTCATAAGGTTCTGGATGGGACTCTACCTAAGGTCCTATACTCTGTAAAGGCTTTGCACAAGGTCTATTTCACTGGCCAAGTTCTAGAACCCTTTTTAGGTATTCCAATCAGTTATAGGCTGAAGACTATCTTACAAGTTTTCTTTAATCATGTTTCCCAACATTCCTTTCTATCCCACTCAAATATCTATTTTACAATAGGAGGCAAGGGAAACTAATATTCCTAAGACACTTAAACATTTTAGTATTATTTCCCCTCTTCAAGCTATAACTAGATCCCTGTATCCCAGAGCCCTGTTGTTCCAAGGTTGAGCATGCATCACTATTTACTCCTGTGCCACTTAGGACATGCAAACCTGTCTCAGTGTTCCCCTATTTATCTTGTTCTTCTGCCTCCTCCCCACTTCTTGTATTCCCCTCCCCAACACCCAAACTTAATCCCCACCCTAACCCCATTGTTGTGGTTACCTTATATTCCATTAAGTCTTCCATCCATTTAAAACAGTCTATTTTATCCTGTAATCTACCTGATCTTCCTGCCACCTGCGTTTACCTTCTTTCACATTGTAATTGTTTTGATCATAGACTGACCTCCCAGATCCTCTGTTCTTATTATTTTATTCTGTTCTTGACTCTTCCATTTGTCGATAGAGTTCAGGGTGATGCTGCCACGTACATCATTCAGTAGTTGTTGTCTGTTCTTGTTGGTTCTCAGTCCACAGAACTTCCTTTAGGATGTTTTTCATTGCAGGGTTGGCTTTGGCAAAATCCCTTAGCTTCTGTTTATCTTGGAATGTTTTATTACACCATCATATTTGATTGACAGTTTTGTTGGGTAGAAGATTCTTGGGTGGCAGTTTTTTTCTTTCAGAGTTTTATATATGTCTCCCCATTGCCTTCTTGCCTGCATGGTTTCTGTTGAGATATCCCATCTTAATCTGAATTGCTTGTCTTTGTATGTTACACTTCTCTTTTCCCTAGCTGCTTTCAGGAGTTTGTCCTTATCTTTGATTTTGGACAGCTTGATTATTATATATCTTGGTGATTTTCTTTTAGGGTCTAGCCTTCCTGGGGTTGCTTGGGTTTCTTGAATGCTTATGTTTTCACTTTTCAGGATGTTAGGGAATTTTTCTTCCAGCAGTTCTTCAACTATTTCTTCTGTGGTCTTGTGTGATTCTTCGCATTCCAGAATGCTGATTATTCTTAAGTTATTCCTCTTCATGTTTTCCATCATGAATCTTAGGCCTTCTTCAGACTTTTTTATCCTTTTTTTGTGCTTGCTTTTCTGTCTTAGTACTGTTGAGATATTTATCTTCTGGCTCACTAGTTCTGGCTTCTATCTCTTCAGTTCTACTCCTTTGCCCTTTAAGTGTATTGTCCATTTCTGATACTCTATTATTAATCATTTGGACCTCTTTCTGTAGGTTTTGAATTGTTCCCAATGCTGTATCTATCGTATTTGATTGCTCCTGTAACACTTTCCTGACTTCTTCTTTATTTTTCTCAACTTCATTGTTTAGTGTTTTGATACATTTTATAATCATTTTTCTGAATTCCTTCTCAGGCATTTATAAAGCCTGCCCATCTTCCAGTATGGAGTGTAGGTCTACTTCCAGCTCATTTGTCTCAGTCACTTTATCTCATTTCTGGATATGTGCTGATATGGTTATCTGTTTCTGTTTTTTTGGGCATATTCAGGAGTTATCTGTGTCCTTAATACTTATATGGGTGTGTATTTTGATATTTTTTTATGCTTTCTGATTGCCTCCAGGTAGAATGGCTTCCCTTCTTCCTGAGATATTTCAAGATCCCAATGTTGGTTGTTGTGATGTAACTCAGGATTTAATTTTTGGCCTATTTCCTTTTCAGTCTGCCTGTCCCACTCCACAATCTCCGTTCAGCCTTTTTTCTAGTTATAAACAGTTCAGGGCCAGCTCTGGCCAGTTGGTTTTAAGTGGAAACTGTCTCTTTAAATTTTGAGGAGATTTGTGTGCTTGCATAGTAGAAACCTCCATGGGCAGGGGTGGGGTGTTCACTCACCAGGCACCCCCTTTAGTCACCAGAATGGAGGTGCACAGACAGCGAGAGACCAATGAACATATAAAAAAAATAAAGAATGTCTATACCTTTATCTCCGTGGTTCTGTCAGGTGTCCGTGGCTGCTCTGATCCTTTCCCCATTTTGTCTCGCCCAAGATGGTGGCTCTGGGAGCTGCTGAGCATTTTGAATTAGAAAGCACTGGATTTCTTGCTTCTGCTACAAATTCCCTTACCTGTAAGCCTTACAACCTTCTAAATATTCCTTTATATGTGGTTCAGAGTTCTGGGGCCATTCCCTAAGCCTGCTTAGTCCAGTATTCTGTGTTGTTCCTGACGGAGCTCCTCACTGCACTTCCACCCTCTCTGCCATCTTGTTTGTTCTTCCTCTGCTCCCATAAAGATTTACAGCCTTGGAAACCCTGTACAGGATAGCTATGAGTCGGAACTGACTCCACTGCACATAACTACCTATTAATGCTTTATTATTCTATTAATGTTTTATTGTTCAAAGAAAACCACATGTATGCAGCTAATTTGAAGGTTAAGGAAATACAATCTTATAATGCTCAAAAAAGAAGAGTAAGCAACAATTGTTGAACAGCAATTATGACTACTAACTTTCTTAAACTGTTTAATTATATTTCTGAATGGTCTTAGTGGCTCTCTTCTGGGCATAGCCCAAAGAGAATAATAGATTTATTCTAGATACTTCAAGACAACAAATAACTCCTAAATGTTAAGATGTCAAAAACAAACTTTTTTTTTTTTAATGGAAGAAGGGAGAAGATGGTGGTCTACAAGTTTGTAACTCTTCATTTTTATTTTTTGGCAACTGGCATCACCACCCATTTATTTAAAAAAAAAAAAAAAGTTTTTCAGCTACATTTAGTTTTATGAAAAACTCTCAACACTATCCTTAATGTTTTTATTTCTACAAGATAACTTTTGTGGTGTAGTTGAGATCATCAGCTTTGCAAAGTTACAATGGCAAACTGGCAAATAACATGGACCATATAACAGATCATATATGCCATGGTTGAACTATTAAATGGACAAAAGAGATAAGGTTTTACTAATGACCCAAATAGAAGGTTAATTAACATGTTGAGAGATACAAATTAATTACTGTGGTCACAATGCTGGTTTGGAGAAGTACTGGCTGAAAGGGTGAAGTTCTAATCCAGAAGAAAAGGAAGGATGAGCAGCCACCTGAGCATGCTGTTGTCAAGGCCATGGAGGCAGGACCTTGGATCTTGGACTTTTCAAAGCTGTGTGTGGAGCAGACAGTAGTGAGGTGAGATGTTGGAGGGGTGGGTAGAACATGCCTAGAATTGGAAGATCAGTAGTAGGCAAAGCCTTAGGACAAGCTACAGAAGCTTGAAGTCAGAGTCTACTCAGTGACAATGGGTTTGGTTTTGGTTGAGTGAACCTTCTAGAAGCCTGTGGTCCCTTGAAGCACTTGCATCTCTAAGGATTTACTTTCAGACTATGGTATCTATGGGGGGAGCAGGAGAAGAAGAGATGATTGGGTTCATAGGGGCCCTCTCAGATCCTGATCATTCTACTTAGAAGACTTCCTCTTCTAATTAGAAAGGGGGCTAGAGAAAGAAACACTTGTGGAGGAATATTCAAAGAAGCACAATCTTTTGTCTCTTGAATACATGCCAAAACTGGCATTTAAACATGGTGTAGATTGAAATGCAGAATTATTTGTGGAAGGGTTGTTGTTGTTGTTGTTGTTATGTGCCACGGAGTCAGTTCCGACTCATAGCAACCCTTGTACAGGGTTTCTGAGGCTGTAAATCTTTACGGGAGTAAAAAGCCTCATCTTTCTCCCACGGAACAGCTGGTAGTTTCAAACTGCTGACTTTAAGGTTCGCAGCCCGATTCGTAACCACTATGCTACCAGAGCTTGGAAACATTACCCTCAGAAGTGTATAGACCAAGATAGCGGATATGCTCAGAACATTAGAAAGGAACATCATTTGAGCCTTTCATGGATGGCCAGACTGAAAGGTAGGAAGTTTCAATTCACTCAGAAGTGACTTAGAAAAAAGACATGGTGATCTACTTCTGATAAATGAACTATTGAAAACCCTATTAGCGCAGTTCTATGCTGACACACATGGGGTTGCCATCAGTTGAGATCAACTTAATGGCAAATAGGGGGGAAAAAGATTCAGCACAGAACATATGGAGAAAACAGATGTGAACACATCTTTGCCTTAAAAAAAAAAAAAATACAATGATAACAATACATTAAGTTGTTTCTAGTTAGTGTGGATATTATTAGCCCTTCTGTTAAGTTACCAGTGTGGTCCAGGAGTTTCAGAATTCAGGTTGAATAGTTTGTACATCCAGGAAGTGTTATGTTCGATTTCTGCTGTGCATTGGCTTCTGACTCCTGGTGACCACATGTAAGCAGAGTAGAATTGTGCTTTGCAGGGTTTTCAAGGCTATTATCTCTAGAAACAGATTGCCAGGCTTGAGGTCTGTGGTGCTCCTGGGTAGGTTCGAACTGCTAACCTTTTAGCCAGCATTCATGTGGCTTAACCATTTGGACCACCCAGGGACTCTTTCAGGGAAAGTGGGAGGTTACAAATACTACTGTAATGGCTCAGTAGGAGCCTTGGGCTTTGGTCTGGTTCTGTTCATTTTGGGGTTTTGTGGGAAACACTTAACTTTTCTGGGTCTCTACTTTCCCATGAATAAAATAAGAGAGTTAGATTGGATGACCTCTAAGTTCTGTTGTGGTTCTACGATTTTATTAGTTTGCAATTCCCGGAATAGAAATATAAAATGGCTCCTAGCAAAATTATATGAATGTCCAGAATGTTCAAGCAAACAACAAAGGTTGAACTCTGTACCAATCCTGAATCCTTGCAGAATGGAATGTACCTTTTTTAGCTTTTCTTATTTCTATTAGATTACCCAGAATTTTTTGATGTAAATAATAAAAAAAAAAATCCCCTTATTTATTTTATTATTTTTTCTTTTTAAATTAAGTCTTTGCCTGTGGTCTGATTCATTCAGTGATGTTGCAACCCACAGCTTGAGAAATGACATTTCCTTTCTTTCTGGTGAAATTGTGATGTTACAAAACTTGAATTGATGCATCCAAGTGAATTAAACAGAAGGAGCAGGATAATTACAAATGAGAATCTACATGCCTGTATCTAGGCAATCAGCAAAATTGGAAAAAGGAAATACAGGCATGGTACTTGGTAAAAGTTGCCAGACTGCCTCTCGGCTAATATAATTTTAAACACTGCATACTACCTAAGATTGTAGCAAATGCTTGAATATAACTCAAGAAAGAAGTTATTCAGTATTATCTGTAAGTAACTGATCACCACCATCCAAATCTTATAGCTTCCACTTTGGACCCAGATCCCCACATTAGTTAACATTAGAGGTGGTGATGCTTCCACTTGTCATTGAATTGGCTCTGACTCATGGTGACTTTCTATATAACATAATGAAGTGTTGCCCAGTGCTGAGCCATCTTCATGATCATTGTCAAGCTGGAGTCCACTCTTGTGGCTATGGCATCACTCAATCTCATTGAGGGTCTCTTCTGTTCACGAGTCCTCCACTCTACCATTCATGATACTCTGTTAGGTAGTAGTCTTTCCTGGTGACATGCCCAAAATAAACTACTTGAAGTCTCCCCATCTGCACTTCTAAGGAGCATACTGATTGTATTTCTTCTCAGATTGATTTGTTCTTCTTCTGACAGTCCATAGTCTACTCAATATTCTTAATCATCACCACAGTTTGAATGCATCAATCAATTCTCCTTTTTCCTTTTTCGTTGTCCAGCTTTTACTGTGAGGTACTTAAAAAGACTATGATTTATGTCAGACACATGTTTCTCAAAATGATACCTTGGCTTTTGAAGACTTTAAAGAAGTATTTCATAGCAAATTTGTCAATTTAGAACGTCATTTGACTTCTTGACTGCTGCTTCCATGGATGCTGATTGTTAATCCAAGTAGAACAGAATCCTTGCAGGTTCAATTTCATCTCCATTCATTATAATGTTAGCGTAGTGGTTACGACTCGGGCTGTGAACCGCAAGGTCAGCAGTTCGAAACTACCAGCTGCTCCGCGGGAGAAAGATGAGGCTTTCTACTCCCGTAAAGATTTACACCCTCGGAAACCCTGTACAGGGTCGCTATGAGTCGGTTCCGACTCCAAGGCACATAACAACAACAACAACAACAACATCAGTCCAACAGAGGTGTCGATATTCCTTTAATTTGGGATTTTCCCAGGTGTAAACAAAGACAATTGTCCTTACTTTGAGGAAAATCATAAATACTGATTGATCATTTGTCTCCAGAACGCTGGGATTCTGACCAGGGAATTCTATTCTGGTTTATGGAACATGAGTTTGTACCTCATAAGTGAAAGGAGTCCACATATATTCATCTAGATTTTTGTGAGTTTGATTTTTTCACAATAGTCACAGAGTGACATTGATTGAGAAATGCATACCATTCTAGGACCAACCCAGAAAATGCTTCAAGGCATTGCAGTCTCATGGTAAAGGAGCAAAAAGTGGCATTGATGTTTCCTGTTTTGGGTTTTGATATGAAGTGTTGTTGACAATGCTGAGCATCCAATATCTACACGAAACCATGAACGATCTGACACATTGATAGAGAGCACTTCAGTCGTTACCTTCGCTTAAAGGGATTACCTCTTCAGTTGATTGCTTGATGTGGCAAGATTTAGAGAGTTTTTGATCAAGATAATCAATCCAAAGTTAGGATAGAAATGTGAAAATTTAAATTATACTGAATTTTGCAGTTTACGGGATGCATTCGGAGTCTCACCTTGGGTAGGAATATAGGACATTGCTATTGACATGTGAAATTAGCTTTACACTCAGCTCAAACTGAAGAGTCAGTTCTGACTCACAGTGATCTTATAAGACCAAGTAGAACTGTTCTCTAGGGTTTTCAAGACAGTAATCTCTATGGAAGCAAATGGCCACATCTTTCTCCTATGGAGTGGCTGGGTGCATTTGAACGAATGACCTCTTGGTTAGTAGCTGAGTGCTTACCTATTATGCTACCAGGGCTCCTTAGAGTTCTAAATGCCCATCTATTATTGTTACCCAGAATTCAATTATTCCTCCTGACTTCACCAAAAGAATACAACTTTTCCCTTGTACTTTTGAAGCATAAAGCGTTGAATTGATTTTTAATATTACCAGATCCTCTTTTATCCTTTAGTCTTTACCTCTGATCATTTGACAGTTCTTAGTAATTAGAATTTCAAAATCATATGTGTACCTGGTCTTTCCATTTCCTTAGCCAGCAACCAAGATCAGGCCATACTGACGTCACACACAGGCTATGGCCACGACCACTTCAGTCATCTTGCTGCCTCCAAAATTTTCCTGATGGAGTCCATTTTGCACAGTGTTGATAGATTAATTTTAATAATGAATTACTGGATAGTAGTCTTCTGCTCAAATTTTATTAATGGTTTCCAATTTCAAATAGTTGAACCTTGCATTGGAAGGTCTCTAAAATTTCTGTGTCAAGTCTCAATCTTTCAAAATTCATCATAAACTGTCACATATGTTCCTTATGCTCTGGGTAATCTGGAAACTAGAATCTACAAGTTTCCAAAATATATGTTTCTATTTGTCATCCTGAGAACTTTTTCTTATTCTTAAAAATTTTCATCTGTAACATCTACAAATTCAAAGGGAAAAGTGGTAAAAACAAACAAAAAGAAATCTCAATCCCCTAAAAATATGATGTGGTATATTCTAGGATTCTAGAATACTTAAAAAAGTGAACATAAGATAAAAACTGAAAGAATTCAAAAGAACTATGTTTTGTTTATAAAGTGCTGTTAAGTCAGTTCCTACTAATTGTAACCCTGTATAGGGTTTTCTGAGGAGTAGCTAATGAGTTTGAACCACTGCCTTTATGGTTAGCAGTCCAATACTTAACCTACAGTACCACACCAGGACTCCAAGAGAATGTTTGTTGTTTTTGTTGTTGCTAAGTGTCATTGAGTCAGTTCTGATGAACCTTAGAAGATAATTCGGTATTTATAATGATTCACTGTAGCGTAGTGGTTACGACTCGGGCTGTGAACCGCAAGTTCAGCAGTTCGAAACTACCAGCTGCTCCGCGGGAGAAAGATGAGGCTTTCTACTCCCGTAAGGATTTACACCCTCGGAAACCCTGTACAGGGTCGCTATGGGTCAGAACCTACTCGACGGCACTTAACAACAACAATGATTCACTAGTAGGACAAATGCATCCTGGTAATGTAACATAGAAGAAATTGGGGGCAGAAGGGGGTAATATGAGAATTTTCTGTACTATCTCTACAACTTTTCTGTAAACTTAAACCTATCATAAAAGTTCTTAAATTTTTATTTAAAAGATAAAGAGTGAGGTAAGGTAGGGAAACCAGGATGTGAAATGAACAGTTATAAATGAAGAATAAGCAGGGAGAGAAAGAGGAGAAATAGATTGTCTAATTGTTGCATGTCAGAAAAATGAATACAAGACTTCCAGTAAGATGTCAGACTAGGCAGATGCACTACATGGATCCTCTACAACAAAGAAATGAGAAACCAAATAAAACAGACACAGATGAAAATACTGGAACCTTAAACTTCTGGAAAAAGGTTAGAAAAGTGGATTGAGTGCTTGTTGGTAGGATAAGCTTTGTAGAGAAGGTGAGAAAGGGAGACTGACTGGGGAATGGCTGGTCTGCCAGGGTACAACCCTCTTAAACCTCTGTGAACAGCTTTGACAACAGAAGGTGCCCTGGGAGAAGAGAGTCACAGGTGACTGAACATATCTGATCCTTTCTTTTTCCCTTGATGAACAGAGGTGTGGCCAGCTCCCACTAGGATAAGAGCCAATACTAGCTCCTGTATTAATACTAGCTCCTGAGCAATGAGAGACAGCATCTGATAGGTGTTAAACCCACTGTAAACCGAGGTACACAAATGGACAAAGAGAAGCATGTATATGCTTCCATTCTGTAGCTTCACACACAGGAGACAGTTGGTGATAGCCTAAGAACACATCAGCATACCATCATCAACTAAATACAAATACTACAACCACACAATACTCCAAATGCAACAGACAATTTTTGTACACTCAAAAAAACAATAAAAAAAATTAGAAGAAAGCCTAAGGGTTAGGTGGGACACCTTGAAGAGGTACAACTGATGGGTGGTCAGAATTCCAGAGCAGGAAGAGACAATAGAAAGCACAGAGAAAATTGTCAAAGAGTTGATGGTAGAAAACTTTGTAACATCATGAAAGACAAGAAGATAGGCATCCCATTAGCTGAACAAACCCCAAACAGGATAGATTCCAATAGAAACTCACGAAGATTTATCAGAATAAAACTTTCTAAAACTAAAGACAAAAGAAAGAATCTTGAGAGCAGTTCAGAAAAAATGAAAAGTAACTTACAAAGGAGAACCAATAGAACTAAGTTCTGATTTCTCAGTATAAATCATGCAGGCAAAAATGCAATGAGATTACATATACAAAATTCAGAAAGAAAATAATTGTCAACTAAGAATCATAAGGAGCTCTGGTAGCGTAGTGGTTATGAATCGGGCTGCGAACCTTAAGGTCAGCAATTCGAAACTAGAGAAAGATGAGGCTTTCTGCTCCTGTAAAGATTTACAGCCTCGGAAAACCTGTACAGGGTCATTATGGGTTAGAACCAACTCAACGGCACTTAACAACAGCAAAAAGACTCATATACCCAGAAAAGCTGACCCTCAAATATGTTGATGAAATTGAAACATTTTCTGATGAACAGAAATTAAATTAATTTGTAATGACCAGACTGTCTTTACAAAAGATTCTAAAGGGTGTTCTTTGGACTGAGAAACAACTGCAACAGACAATAATTAGAGATTATCATACATAACAACACCACTCAGAACTCAATTTAAATATAGAAGCATATATAGTAAAACAAACTTACAAGACTGAAAATGGGGAACCAGAGATATTGATTTATAATGAAGTCAACTAAAAAGCAAAAAGAGGGAACAGTGTAGATACAGAACTTCCAAATGGCAAGAAAGTCAAGCAGATTTCAAGATCAAACAGATCATTTTAAACAGGGAAATGTTTATAAACTGTAGGATAATCTCAAGAAAATTTATATACCGTACATCAAAATAAAGGAACTCTGGTGGCATAGTGGTTATGAGTCGGGTTACTAACCTCAAGGTCAGCAGTTCAAGACTACCAGCCATTCCAAAGGGAAAGATGAAGTTTTCTGCTCCTATAAAGATGTTAAGATGCCTTGGAAACCTATATAGGGTCGCTATGAATTGGAACCAAATCCATGGCACATTACTACCACCACCACATCAAAATAAAAACAGAGGAAATTTGAAAGATTTACTAAACATTGTTGTTGTTGTCAGGTGCCATCGAGTCGGAACCAACTCATAGCGACCCCATGTCACAGCACAATGAAACAATGTCCGATCCCGGGCCAACCCCACCACCGCTGCCACACTTGACACCATCAATGATGCCACCTGGCTGATTCATCTCGTTGGGGGTCTTCCTCTTTTTCTCTGACCCTCCATCTCACCCAGCATGACATCCTTCTCCAGCCACTGTTCTCTCCTGATAATATGTCCAAAGTATGAGAGACGAAGCTTAACCATCCTGGCCTTTAAGGAGTACTCTGGCTGCACTTCTTCCAAAATAGATCTATTGGTTCTTTTGGCAGTCCATGGCGCTTTTAGTATTCTCCTCCAACACCACAACTCAAAGGCATCAATTCTTCTATGATCTTCCTTATCCACTATCCAGCTTTCACATCCATATGAGGTTATTGAAAATACTGTGGCTTGGGTCAGGCACACCTTAGTTCTCAAGCTGACATCTCTGCTCTTCAACACTTTAAAAAGTTCCTGTGCAGCAGATTTGCCCAATGCAATACGTCGTCTGATCTCTTGACTGCTGCTTCCACGAGTGTTGATAGTTGATCCAAGAAGAATGAAGTCCTTGACAACTTCAATCTTTTCTCCGTTGATAAGAATGTTGTTTATTGGTCCAGTGGTGAGGATTTTTGTTTTTCTGACATTGAGATGCAACCCATACCGAAGGCTGTGCTCTTTGATCTTCATCAGTAAATGTTTCAAGTCCTCTTCAGTTTCAGCAAGCAAGGTTGTACCATCTGCATATCACAGGTTTTTAATGTCTTTCTCCAATCCTGACCCCACGTTTTTCTTCATAGAACCCAGCTTCTCGTATTATTTGCTCAGCATACAGGTTGAATAAGTATGGTGAAAGAACACAACCTTGTCGCACACCTTTCCCAATTTTAAAACATTCAGTGTTCTCATGCTCTGTTCAACAACTGCTTTTTGGTCCAGGTACAGATTCCTCATGAGTACAATTAAGTGTTCTGGAATACTGATACTTCTCAATGTTGTCCATAGCTTGTCATGATCCACACAATCGAAAGCCTTTGCGTAGTCAATAAAGCATTAATACAACAGAAATGGAGATGAAAAGAAAACCCACAAACAAAATGAAGTCAGCATAGCAAATGATGTGTAATAGAGGAACAAACAACACCACATAGGAACACAGCAGAAGAATAGCAATCAATTCATACCTATATATGATTACACTGAAAGTAAGTGAACTAAATGCACCAGTCAAAATATAGGGAGAGCGCAATGAAGAAGAAATCAGGATCCTTCAATATGCTGTCTACAATAGACATGGCAAAAACAAAGAGGCAGTCTAAGTGCTTATCAACATAAGAATGATTAAACAAACTTTGGTACTTAAACACAATGGTTAAAGAATAACAATGAATTTGCAAAACTCCTCACAACTGGATAAACCTGGAGAACAAATTGTTAAGTGCCATTGAGTAGGTTCTGACTCATAGAAACCCTGTATAGAGTTTCTAAGGAACAACTGGTGGATTTGAACTGCCGACCTTGTGGTTTGCAGTTCAATGTTTATCCTATAGTGTCACACCAGGAGTGAAATTACTCAGTCACAAAAGGACAAATATTGTATGAGACCAATGTTGTAAAAAACTGAAGAAAAAGTTTTCTTGATAAAGGAAACACTATATTATGATTAGTGGGGGAGAGGGAAGGGAAAATTGTTCACAGGCTAAAGGGTAGACACATGCTAACATGGGTGACAGGGCAGGCAATATACCACAAGAGGGATGTTAGAAGAATAAGGATGAAGGTAACAAGACAGGGAGAAGGGCCAGAGTTAGTGAATAGAGGTAAATCCTATTAACCATTGGTACATGGAGGAAATTGCAACCATTATAATGAATGAAGCAAAGTGTATGATTTGTTGAATGTAAAATTAATGATCTTTCTGTAAACCTTCACCCAATTCACAATAAAAGAATTTTAAAAGACAAAAATGAATACAGGAACTTCTTTAATATTATTTAAGCCAGGTTTTGATTGAACTGGGACTATGGATTCCCTACTCTGATTGCATTGTTTCTTTGATCGAGTTGAAGATTTTCTAAGGTGTTCAGACTTCGGCATTTACAATGGATACAGTTCAGTAGAATGAGGATGGAGATGAGGGACTAAACACCCAATATCCGTTGCTGTTAAGCAGTTTTTGACTCATAGAAACCCATTTGTTACAGAATAGAACTTTGCCATACAACTTTCTTTACAGAAGCAGGTTGCTCTTATATGTCACTGATGAGAGGGAAGGAACCATCAACATTTAGGCTTGTACTCAAGTAGCAACCTTTTGTTCTACCCAGGGGCTCTGTATTCTGATGGGATACTTATGTTTCAAATAAAGGACACCTGAGTTTGGGATCTGTTTTGGGGTAGGGAGACTACTGACAGGTTCTGAGGCTTCCTGGTAATTTTCTGAGTATCCAGAGGAAGATCGTGAATGAAGTTAACAGAACGTGGCATAGTATGGCCCCCTCAGGGAAGTGGTGAGCAGAGCTGAGGACAGGGCTTTAGAGGTTGGGATTATATCTGTAGACTTTATCGAAACGTACAAAAACTCATTTAAGATACTGAGAGACTGTAGAATTTTGTTGTCTTGTTGGAGAATACATAATGTTGATTTTAAAAAATATCTCTCTTCTCTAACACATTTGTGATCAGCATGCTCTGCTCTCCTACTGAGATTTCTGATGAGATTTCTCTTGGATTCTGAATGGAGGTTCAAATGAAAAGACTCAGGACACTAACATGTAATCTGGGACTTCCAATTCACAGGCAATTCTGACATCTCATTTCTGAACTTTGTAATTTAGGGACCACACATCCATACTTCAATATGGCGGGAGAAACATATATCCCTTTAAATTTAAGTCAGAGGTTGTCAAGCTAAGACCTTTGGACCAAATCTCATCTATTTTTGTAAAGAACATGTTATAGGCACTTGTCAATGTTAATTCATATGCATATTGTCTGCATTTTATCAGTGCAGAGTTGAGTAGTTGTAACCAAGACTGTACAACCACAAAGCTTAAACTATTAACGACCTGGTTCTTTATAAAAATGCTGGCAACTCTTGGCTGATATATGCAGACTGCATTGATGCAATGGTTTATTTCCAAAGGAGCAAACACATGTACTCACTTAATGTGTTTGTTGTTGTTGTTAAGTGCTGTTGAATCACTTCTGACTCATAGTGACCCTGTATAGGGTTTCTGAGGAGCGTCTGCTGAGTCTGAACCATTGACCTTGCAGCTCAAACTGACCTTGCGGTCCAAAGCATTATCCTGCAGTGCCATACCAGGAGCGATTCAATTAATTTTTGTCTCATAGAAACCCCATATGAGAGAGTAGAACTTCCCCTTAGGGTTTCTTAGCTTCTAATCTTTATGGGTGTAGAT
>NW_006408540.1:12524320-12551350 GCF_000296735.1 Chrysochloris asiatica | reverse complement strand
CAGGAGTGACCAGTCCCTGAAGAAGGACATCTTGCTTGGTAAAGTGGAGGGTCAGCAAAAAAGAGGAAGCCACGAATGAGATGGATTGATACAGTGGCAGCCACAATGGGCTCAAATAGAGCAATTGTGAGGATGGCATCTGACCAGGCGATGTTTCGTCCTGTTGTGCATAGGGTCAGTTATGAGTCAGAACCAACTTAGCGGCACCTAGCAACAACAACGTGTTGATAATAATTTATGATACTGTGTTTGTGGAAAGAGCTTCAATATTCCAAGGAATGCATTATTAATGGTAGAATTTCATGTATGATGGTGTCATTGGGAAAGATATAAATATTCCCTGTTTTCCCTCCCCAATCACAGTGCATTTTTAAAACTTACATTTCTGTTCAAGCTGATTTGGTGGTATACTCAACTATCACCTAGTCTTTTGGTGAATGCCTTGAATTCACAAAAGAGGCACTTCCGTTACCTCAGCTGCAGAATCGGAGAAAGCTGCCGGGCCTATCTGAGAGAAGTGTTATTAGCATCAATTATGACTAACACCCTGATTTTCCCACAGATCACAGGCTCTCTTGTGGCATTCTGGACTTCTGGTGCAGTGCCCTAGGATCAACACAGGGCTGTGAACCACAAGGTTGGCAGTTCAATCCCATCAGTTGCTCCTTAGAAACCCTATACAGGGTCACTGTGAGTCGGAAGCGACTCAACGACACACAACAACAACAGCAACTCCTCTGATCTCAGTGTCTGCCCCCTCCCTCTTGCTTATTCGATACCAGTCACAATACTTGCTTGTTGCTATTCGACATGCCAGCTGTGTTTCAGCCTCAGAGACGTTTCACTTTCTGCCCTTTCTACCTGCAGTGCTCCTCTTAACACGCTTGCGTCTTTCAGGGCTCTGTTTAATTTTCAATTCTTCAGAAAGGCCTTCCTGGAACATCCTATTTAAATGAGCACTGTTGATCATTTTGGAAGGAACCCTCAGGTAGGTCAAATCGTCTACACATTCAACTGCTTACCAAAAAGCTGTTGGTTCAAGTCTATCTAGAAGTGTCTCAGAATGAAGGCTTGGCAATTTGCTTCCAAAAACCCAGCCATTGGAGCAAAGTCCTGCTCTGACACACATGGGGTCACCATGAGTGGGAATTGACTGGCCTCATTTTAAAACCTCTTACCCTGCTTTGCCTTTCAGCTCTGTGCTTGTCAATACCGATCATTTATGTTTATTTTTGCCTGTCTCCCTTCTAGAAGTTAAGCACCTTGAGGAAAAGGTTTTGTCCATTTTATTTACAGCTGTATTCCCAGCATTAGGACCTACCTTTTGCACTCAGTAGGTACTCAGCGTGAACTTTGTTGAATAAATGATGAACATGAGGATTTGCATATTGATTTGCTTTGAAATCACCATGTTTGAAGGCAATTTAAGACATGAGGTGGAATAGCTTTTGCTTTTTCTGTGTCTAGCCCCTGAAGCTGCTAAGACTTTCCTTCTCTCTCTCCTGAGCAATCTCATTCCTGCTGTACCCACTTCCCTGGCCCCTGGCTTCCCTTCATCACTTTTCTCTCACCAGCTTTTCATCTGCTTCCCAATCTCATCTTCTGTCTCACTGTTTCCCTCTTACTACTTAATCTCAGTTCCTGCTTGGCACTTTGTAACTCTATCAATGTGAACACATCAATGCATCCGAGAGTCGAGCTAACTCTTCTGGAGGGAGGAGACAGTGACATAATTAAGTAATGAATAAAGATTTAAAAAGTCACAGCATCTTGTAGAAAATACTGATTTAGAAACTATCACATAAACCAGGACTGGATGAATTCTGTAACGACTTTGGAGCTAAAAATATCTGGAAAACACTAGGAAATATTGTACATACTTTGAATTGGGGCATTTTCTTTGGCTAATTCTTCCAGTCACTTCCTACAAAAACATATTTCAGGATAAGGTTGACTAGGAAACCCTAGTGGGAAGAGATTCACACCCTCAGCTGTCCTGACTCTCTCTGATTCCTGGTTCTGCCCTCTTTCCTCCTGCTTCAGTTTTCTTATTTTGGAACAGTGGTTAACTTCTATTCCTGACTCTGATCTCAGCACATACGTTGATGTCCCTAATTTAAATTCTTTTGATTCCTTGATTTTTTATAAGAATTCCTTAATAGGAACTCAGTTAAACAAAGAGAAGCAACAACAGAGCACCAAAAAGAAGCACATGGATAAACTAGATCTAGAGAAGGGGTGGGGAACCTTTTTTCCTGCCAAAGTTTATAACATCATTCCTGGGCCATACAAAGTTATCAACTTAAAAAATTAGCCTGTTAGATTTGGTCAAACATTTAATTGTTATTGTTGTTAAGTACTGTGGAGTCGGTTCCGACTCATAGCGACCCTGAACAGGGTTTCCGAGTAGAACGCCTTATCTTTCTCCCGTGGAACCGCTGGTAGTTTTGAACTGCTGACCTTGAGGTTGGCAGCCAGACTTGTAACCACTATGCTACCAGAGCTCCTTAAACATTTAATTTGTTGTTGTTGTTAAGTGCCATCGAGTCGGTTCCGTCCCATAGCGACCCTGTACAGGGTTTCCGAGGGTGTAAATCTTTACAGGAGTAGAAAGCCTCATCTTTCTCCTGCGGAGTGGCTGGTAATTTCGAACCGCTGACCTTAAGGTTCGCAGCCCGACTAGTAACCACTGTGCTACCAGAGCTCCTTAAACATTTAATTACCTCACTCCAAATATGATGGCTGGAGTCCTGGTGTGGCAATGTGGGATAAAGCACTGGATCACAAGGTCTGTTTGGTCCACAAGGTCAGTTATTCAAGCTCACCAGTAGCTCCTTGAAAACCCGATACAGGGTAAATATGAGTTAGAACCAACTCTACGGCACTTAACAGCAACAAAAATGCATTAGCTGGAATTGCAGCTGTCTTGGCATGGCTAGAGCAAACGATTTTGTGGGGTAGCGCTGTGGGTTAATGTTCCAGACTGCAAGGTCAGTATGAACTGCAAGGTTGGCAGTTCAAGCTCATTAGCTGCTCCTCAGCAACTCCATACAGGGTCGCTATGAGTCAGAACTGACTAAGGCAATACTTAACAACAACAGCAGTACAGCCTGAGGGCTTGACGTTCCCCATCCATGATCTAGAGGATGGGGCAAAACGATAGTTCAGGGGTAGAATTCTCACCTTCCATTAGGAGCTCTGGTAGCATAGTGGTTACAAAGTTGGCTGTGAACCTTAAAGGTCAGCAGTTCAAAATAGAGCTGTGAACCTAAAGGTCAGCAGTTCGAAACTACCGGCTGTTCCGTGGTAGAAAGATGAGGCTTTCTGCTCCCGTAAAGATTTATAGCCTCAGAAACCTTGTACAGGGTCCCTCGCTATGGGTCGGAATCTACTCGAAGGCACTTAACAACAACAAAATTATGTGTTCCAGGTTCAATGCACATTATGCATGGCTACCACCTATCCATCACTGGAGGCTTGTGTTATGATGTTGAACAACTTTGTTGTTGTTAAGTGCTATCAAATCCATTCTGACCCATAGCAACCCTGTATAGGGTTTACAATGAGTAGCTGGTGAGCTTGAACCACTGACCTTACAGTTCAAACGACTTCACTGTCTGATGCATTAGCCCACAGCGCCACACCAGGAACAAGTTTAGGAAGAGTTTATAGGCTAAAATGGATTAGGAATAAAGGCTTGGAGATCTGTTTCTGACAATCAACCAAATAAATTCTAATGGTTCACAACAGTTGAATCCCCAACTAATTATGGAGATGGTGTAGGACAAAGCAAAAATCTCACTTCATGGTGCGGGGTCAACCTGAACCAGGAAATGAGTCAACAGCATGTAACTTCAGTGACATAGGTGGATACATCAACTGATATCTTTGTTTGGGAGAGTCTCATGAGAAGAATAAGTAAGGCTGATATCTTACTTTTCAGGACTATGATTTCTAAGTATTTAGGAAACAAATGCCACCTTATAACTTCCCAGGGAGATTAAATGAGGGAAAACAAATTAAAAGGAGAGAGAATCAAGGAAAATGAGATTGGCCTATGGTCCAAGAGTGGTTGATTTTTGAGTATATTAGCTTTCTCCAGTCCTTGCTCCTTAGAAACTTATTCCGGACTATGAAGGAAAAAGGTAGTAATCAGAGTGAGTCAGCCTAGAAGGCCTGGAAAAACCAGTGTCCCCATTTCCTTTACACTAGAACTTTCTAGTACAAAATTACACAGCTTCTGGCCCTAGAGCCATTGGAATGCAGGTGGAACTATGAGGTATATATTATACTTCAACAAAGTGGATGTTGGGGGAGCAATTAGGATAAGGCCAACACTGGGATTCTCATAAAGGGTTCCTTGGTGGTACGAATGGTTAAGATCCTCAGCTACCAATAGAAAGACTGAAGTTCAGGTCTGCCCAAAGGTGCTTCAAAAGAAATGCTTGGAGATCTACTTCCAAAAAACCAGCCATTGAAAATCCTACCGAATATAGTTCTACTCTTACACGCATGACTCTGTGACAACTGTTAGTGTTAGGAAATGTCAGAAAATGTCACTGCTGTAACTTAAGAGCCCTGTGGTCACGCTGGAGGGAAGAGGCTACCACAAGGCTCCTTAGACCACAGAGTCTCAGAACCTGGTGGGAAAGGTTTACAGGGGCTGGATACCACCTCTAATCCCTTCTAGTCCTCCCCACCTTCGCTCAGTGTTCTATTGCTTACTTTTATTCTTGGGGATCATTTGCATCTCCAGACTTGTGTTGGGGAAATGAGGGTTGACAGAGAAGTAAGTGGGTCTGCAGAGCCCAAGATGTTCTGTCAGCATACAGCCTCAGACAAGCCTAAGTCCAATCTTGATTTCTTGATTTGTTCTGTACTTTATCCACTTACACTTTGTTTCCTGCCAAAGGAGCATCCCTAAAACCACCAGATATTGTTTAAGAACTTGTTACTATGCCAAGCACCATGCTACCTATATTCCTAATTCACTTAATCTTCACAAATTTCAGGAAGTTGAAATGTCTGAAGGATTTTATGGGTAAAATATTGAATGATGTTGAAAGCATCAAAAGAAGATGTAAGGCACAAAAAGAGTCACAGATGTTGATGTTCTACCATTTCAAGAGTACCAAATAATCAAGTGTTTATTGTATTGAAGTATGGAGTCCAGGTTGCATTGAAGGCATTATCCAAGAACAAAGCTTCAGGAATTGACAAAATTGGAACATTCCAACAAATGGATACAGCACTGGAGGTCTTCATTCATCTGTGTCAGTAAATGTGGAAGACTGATACCTGGACAATCAACTAGAAGAGATCCATATTTATGCCCATTATAAGGAAAGGTGATCCAACAGAATAAGAAAGTATCATTAATATCACATGCAAGAAAAATTTTGCTGAAGATAATTCAAAAGTGGTTGCAGCAGTACATCAACAGGGAATTGCTAGAAATTCAAGCTAGAATCACAAGAGGGTATCATGACTAATATGAATCAAATGGATCTTGGTTGAAAGCACAGAATACCGGAAAGATGTCGATCTGTGTTTTATTGATTATGCCAAGGCAATTGATTGTGTTGCTCATAGAATATTATGGATAACATTGTGAAAACTGGCAATTCCAGAACACGTTGTTGTGCTCATATAGAACCTGTACATAGACCAGGAGGCAATACATGGGACAGAACAAGGTGGATACTGTGTGTTTTAAAATCAGGAAAGATATGCATCAAGGTTACATCCTTCCACCCTACTTACTCATTCTGTATGCTGAACAAATAATCTGAGAAGCTCAGCTATATGAAAAAGAATATGGCAACAGGATTAGAGGAAGATTTATAAATAATCTGGACTATGCATGTCATACAACCTTGCTTGCTGAAAGTGATGAGAACTTGAAGAATTTCCCATGAAGATCAGACACTACAGTCTTTCTCATGGATTATACTTCAATGTACAGAAATAAACATGCCTAGATTCTGAAAAACAGGTTTTCTTCAGCTTTCTGGAAATAATGACAAATATAGGCATAGAAAAAAAAATGTTTTAGAACAAACAGATACTGGTGTGGTCTGAATACAGTTTGTAAAATTAAAAGTAGCAGATTCTCTCCTAAATCAGGAAGTCTAGAAACCAGAGACAATGCTAGAATCAGCAGTGTGGGGATGCTTTTTTCTTTTTTTTCTTAAATGTTTTATTGTGAATTCTGTGATAGTTTACATGGGAGAACATTAGTTTTACATTCATTCTATCATATATCGTCTCATCCCCTCCATGCAATCCTTCCCCTGTACCCCCCAGGTCTTCAGCACACATTCGTTCTCCCTCTCTGGATCTAAAGTCTCCAGCTGCTCCATCTCTCCATGTCATCATCGATTTCAGGCATCACTGCTTCTCTGGGTAGAGTCCCTCTCTCTGCTCTTCTCCCTTGATGGTCCTAGGGACCTCTGCTCCTAGACTAAAAAGTTAATCACTCCCCTCCTTGCTATAAAACGTCTACCTTTGCATTTCCGACCCTCACAATCAGTCCTGATAACAATTATTCACTATTGTATCACAAGAGACCTGTCTGCATTTCATTGCATCAGCCCCTCCTAGTCAGAGATTGAATACTACTCACTGGAGAGTCTACCTTCCTCCAGGCCCTCTGGATCTAGGTTCCCTCTTGAAAGCTTGTAAGTCAGTCACTTCTTGCCTTTGTAGCCCCCCGGCCCCCATTTTGGATAGCCAATGTCCAAGTTGCTCATGCCTGTCTACTCTGTGTGTGGAGGGGGTGGGAATGATTCTTGCTGTAAGGACTTGTTCCCTCTTTTGAGCTACTGCTTCCATAAGTGTAGGTCAAGTTCATCAAATTGTATGAGAATTTTTTTTTTTTTTTTCCTCTTCTTTTTACTTCTGGTTGAGCTCTGATCATCCAGTCACTGAAGCCAGGATAAGTGGGTATTATCTGCAAGTGTGGGTGTTCTTATGCATATACCCTCTCTTCTTATCAGCTGGACGCTTCCCTCTCCACTCTAGTCCTCTGTGGCCATGTCACTGACTCTGGGCCCAAGAGTCCCTAGGTCTTGCCACACTGCTGGCCAACCAGGTCTTCACCTGGGTTCACAGAAGTCTATTGAACATTGTAGGGCTTAGCTTACTGTTTCATTGCTGTTTTTCCCTCACTTCCCCTTATCGGTGTTGAGCATGGTCACCAATCACAGCGTGTATTCCCATTGAATCTTAGTCTTGGAAGGGGGTTTGCTCTGAGGGGACCCGACCACTTGCCTTGATGTTTCCTGGGCAAGCAAGTTGCTTGTTCTTGTAGTAACAGTCGGTCTGCCTATGTTTTATATTTTTCCTGTAGGTCTTTCTTTCAAGAAGTATCTTCTGTTCTTCTAGCCACTCCAGGTTGCTCTGCTTGTCCTTTCAAGTGGGAATTTCCCATCTCTGGAGATCTGGATGTGGTTCAGGCTTCCACCTATAGTCTTATGTATTGCAGAGGCTCCGCAGGAAGCCTCCTTCACTGGGCACGTTGTAGCCCCATTTTAGGTATTCCAAACAGTTATAGGCAGCTTTCTGTGGTGATGCTCTTCACTATTCCTTTCTCTCCCCCTCCAGTGTCTATTTTATAATATAATGCAAGGAAAACCAAGATTCAAAAGACAGTCAAGCATCTTAATATTATTCCCCCCTTTTCCACATTCCAACCATGACTTGATCTCTGTATCCCAGAACCCTGTTGTTCCCAGGTTGTGCATGTATCATTATTTACCTCTGTCTCACTTAGGTGGGGATGCTTTTGAATTTAGTTCTTGACCACAAGCCCAAGTCAGAGGAGTCACACTTCAGCCCTTATCTTTTGGGTACTTTTGCTATCAGTTGTCTCCTTTTCTGTAAAAAAAAGTTTCAAGATTATATCAGACTTGCTTGACTTTTAGAATCTGAATCCACTTAGCCTTCTTCCCAAGAGAGATAAATGGAGGGGGTTGCAAATGCACTATATTCTACCTCAACCTCAGGACTGCTCAAAAGTCAATTAGAGCTAGCAAAGGAAATTACCTCCTCCAGTTCCTTGAGTTTGCTGGGGAGCAGCTAGGGAGGGAGGGCAGGTATGCAGCTTGGTCCCTCTTTAGTCACCTGTCCCACCTGGAGGCTTGGTTTGAATAAGCAAGGGATTACTGATTTCTCTTCCCTTTGGCAGGGCTAGCAATCTCCCAGTCCCTCCCATTTTAGATTCCCTTGATGTGCACAGAGCAATTATAAGTAAAGCAAACATCAGTACTCCTGCACTAATAAATTACACAGTGTTCACCTAATTAATAGGCAACAGTGCCCTGCCAAATTAAAATCATAAGGTACCAACCACTCAAACAATCCTTCCCAAAGGAATCACAGTGGAACTAAGCTCAGTGAGTGCAGGACCGAGGCAGCTCATAGGACCCCTGGCTGGTGCCAGTACTGACAGGAGTGATGGAGTGCAGAGACAAATGATTCCAGCAATGGCCTGAAATTAATGATCCTGGGCCTTTCTAAGGATCACAATGTTTTGGATGATCTCGGACTGATCACTTAGGCAGGCTAAGTCAGGAAGACTCTGTGTCACCATTCCTGAAATGTCCTATTAAATGTTGATAATGTTCCTTTTGACAGTGCTGGGAAAGACTCATGGCGTGTCATGACATATAGAGTAGAACAGTCATCAGTAATTATGGGGAATCAATAATTATGAGGAGATCTCCTGAAAATGTTCTCCTGACAGATCCTAGTGCTTTGACAAGGTAACATTCAAGAATCCTGTAGAAACTGTGTTTTGCTTTGAAGCCCTTTCATTGATGCGTTGTGGAAATGGCAAGGTCATGGGATTTCTCTTTTCTTAAACCTCCCAGTGCTTGTCCTCTTGTCCAAGGGAAAGGAAGCTGTGAAGATTATTGTCTGATTTTAACAGCTCTGTGTGGAGATTCTAGAATTGCAAATTCTACTCAAGCTGCTTGTCCTGGAAGATATTCATGCATTCAGAAGTCAGATTCCATTTTAGATCTGTACAAAGGAAGGGAATGGGAGGTTTCACTGGTTTTACGAAGAATGAATACAATTGTTAAACAACTTTGTGAAGGGGGAAGGTGATACATACATGATAACATGACAGTCCTAAGTCCTCGTAGGCTACTTTCTTCTCCACAAAATATTTTACTACTTTAATGACTAAGGTGCACCTGCCACAAGTTGTGATCTTTTCATTCACCTCATTCATGTAGAAAATGGAAAAGGAAGATAGAAGAATTTGATCATCAATATTGTAGTGTTGACTAAGAAGCATATTGAGTATACTACAGGCTCTCAGTGGAACAGACAAACTTGTCTTAGAAAAAATGCAGTCAGATGCTCCTTAGAAGATGAGAGGAGGGTAAGGCTTTGTCTCACTTACTTGGACACATCCTTACAGGGGACATGTTTAATAAACAGCATCATCACTAAGGGAGGGACGGCTATGGACTTCTCAAGGTGACATTGTCAGAAGAGGGTGACAGCAAAATGACTGTCTATAAACTTTTTGAGTCATGTTTCAGTAGAAACATATTCTTTTCCAAAATAAAGAATATCCTTGTAATTAGTTATAACAACAACAAAACATTTTTTCATGAACCCAGCTTGAATGCATCGATATACATATAAAGCTAAAATTCTATATGAATTTATTGTTTTGAATTTTCTAATGTGCTCCAGTTAAAGTTGATGTTATTACCAATCACAACGATGCTGGAGCCGTCTGCACTATAAACAGGTACAGCAGGTTTTGTTGTTGCTAGCATTTCTATAGTTGTGAATTTTGTTAAAGTTTTCAGTGTGAAAACAAAGACGCTCAATGAGATGGATTGACACAATGCCTACAACAATGGGCTCAAGCATAGCTACAATTGTGAGGCTGGAGCAGGACTGGGTAGGGTTTCATTTGGTTGTACTTAGGGTTATTAAGAGTTGAAACCTACCTGAGGTCACCTAACAGCAACAATTTTGTGGAAAGTAGTTTTTCTGAATCCTTTTCAGCAACTGTGTTGATAATGAAGTAGTAAATAAAGAAAACGAGGAAAAATTAACCAAAGACATCTAGCTGGTTACTAAGAAAGTTATAACGAATAATGTTATAATTCAGGGTAGAAAGATTTTACACATATTATAAAATCTAAGATTACAACTGCATTTATTACAAATTATTCTATGATTAAAACTGACAAAAAGACTCATGAATGAATCTGAATGGTTTATGTAGGAGGAAGTCTATTAGAGGCCAGGGATAACATCATGTGTTACCTCACTGGGTGATACCACCCCTAGTGACATCACTGTTGGTCAAGTAGAGGGTCATTGAGAATAAGGGATACCACCAATGAGACGGAGTGACACAATATGCTTGAACATATCAAATATCAGGTATGATGCATGACTAGACAGAGTTTCATTCTGTTATAAATAAGGTCACCCTGAATCAGCACTGTTCTGAAGGCAACTAACAATAACATTCCCCTGCCGTTCCACATTAGCTTTCATATCTTCTACTTTTGTGTGTGATGTTTTGTAGTTTATATTGCAACTCCAGGAACTCTGGGTTATGTTATTATCACAAGGCACCCAAAGGACTTTCTCTATTTTTAAGGAGACCTCCCATGAATGATCTGGATTATCACCACTGGGGATAATGCATGAGAAAGTTGACCTTTGCTATAAATGAGACTCCCAGAATCTTTGACTTGATACATACCTCTCTACCAGTTTATGGATGGTGGAGGTGGTGGCTGGGTGCTATGGAGTCAGTTCTGAGTCACAGAGACACTGTATAGGGTTTATGTTGCTGTAAATCTTTATGGGACCAGAAAGTCTCATCTTTCTCCCATTGAGAGGCTGGAAGATTTGAACTACCATTTTTTCTGTTGGCAGCTCAACTTGCAACCTACTACACTACCAGGGCACTATTTAGTAGATAGTCTCCTGATTATGTAAGCTGACTCGTTGGAAGCCACGGGACTCGGTTCACCTGGCATGGGTAAGTCTATAGTGTAGGAGGCAAGCACTATTCCCCTGGAGGACCAGTGGCTGTTTAGTTGAGCCTGACTCATGTGTCAGAGTAGAGCTGTGTTCTGCAGGGCTCTCAACAGCTGTGTTTTGGTTTCTTTGCAGAAGTAGATCATTATACCTTTCTTTTGAGACTGCTGTGGGTGGACCTCCATCCCCTTTCTGATAGCTCTGTTCATTAAACAGTGGCACCACCCATTTGCAGGACCTCTGGAATACATCCTCAAAAATAAGCAAAGGCAACCACAAGGAAAACATTAGGAAAGTGAAAGAAAAGCCAAAGGATGGTTAAGAAAAAGGGGTCAGGGAATGATTGTCCCACTGCTTGGAACAGAGTTTGCGTAAGGTGCCCACGCCAAAGCTTCTACAAAGCTTAGGCCATAAAGGACCCTACCCCAGAGATTTTTTTGTGTGGGTAAGTGATAAAGTCTATATCAAATACTTAGTACAGTTCATGACACACATTTGAAGCTGAATACATTTTGGCTATTGTGATTACATTATTATTCTATCTCTCATTCTATCTGTTTGAAGATCCCCCCAGTTCCCCCTTCTGTGATTTTCAACACAGTTAGGATATTAAATTCTGAAGTTGGTTGGAAGCTAACTCCCTCAACTGTGTAGAATGATTCATTGGTTTATAAACCTAAGTTTTAATTTCAGAAGGGAGCTCAGGAAACCCAAGCCTGTCTTTGTGCGGGTGTTAGAATGGCAGGGATAGAACGCAATGTAATACATATCCACAGGGAGATGGCGTGAGAGTCGCCTCCCCATAACTTAATCTTTAAAGCTACTTATAGAAGGCTTTTGTTGAAACAGACAGGGTTTCTGCAATTAAATTACCATACGTTAAAAAGGTTTCATTATGGCATGATTCTATTATTAAAATCGGCAGCAAATAAGCAGTGTGGGCTGCCTGGCTGCAAGCCCACATTACTGAGACCAGAATTCTTTTTAATAGGTGAAAGAATATTAACCTTCAGGAAGCGCTAAAATAGCACGTTCTCAAGAATATGCCAATAGTAAGTTGTGCTCCCCAGCTTGTGAAAAGTGAAGGGTATCCACTGAGAAGAGTGATCTTAATAATTTTATGGCAGGCTGTGAGAAACTTCTCTGTTGAGGGAGAAAGGCAGACACTGGACAGCTCCAAAACTATGGGCATTAATAAGGCTTTGGTGCTGTACTAACACAGGAATGATGTCTGGTTCAGATTTGTCCTCTCTGTTAACTCTGTTAACAAGAAGTTTCGGTGGCATTGTTGTTGTTGTTGTTATGTGCCGTGGAGTCGGAACCGACTTGTAGCGATCCTGTACAGGGTTTCCGAGGGTGTAAATCTTTACGGGAGTAGAAAGCCTCATCTTTCTCCCGCGGAGCAGCTGGTAGTTTCGAACTGCTGACCTTGCGGTTCACAGCCCGAGTCGTAACCACTACGCTACCAGAGCGTAGTGGGTTAAAAATTGGACTGCTAAGCACAAGGTCTGAGGTTCTAACCCCAGCACTGCTCCAAGGTAGAATGATGTGGCTGCTCCCATAAAGCTTTACAGTTTCAGAAACCCTAAGATATTCTACTCTGTTCTACAGAGATGTTATGAGTTGGGATTGATCCAATGGCAAGTGGTTTTTTGGGTATCAGTTCTAGCAAATAAGAGATTTATCTTTCAAAAGATTCCTTGGACCCCAGAGAAACTTCATGGACCCAGACAAATGGGATGTCTTTGCAGGGTCTTGTAAGTCTCTAATTGTAATCCTTTAAATCCTGATGTGGTGCTGGGATAAAACAGAGGACTGCAAGGTCAGTTTGAACCACAAGGTTGGTGGTTCAAACTCACCAGTCACTTCTTAGAAACCCTATGCAGGGTCCCAATGAGTTGGAACTGATTCAATGGCACTAAACAACAACAACCCTTTAATGATTGGTGGTGGTTATGTGCCATGGAGTTGGTTCTGATTCATAGTGACCCTGCACAGGGTTTCCAAGGCTGTAAATCTTTACAGGAGCAGAAAGCGTCATCTTTCTTCTGCAGAACAGCTGGTAGTTTCGAACTGCTAATTTTGAGGTTAGCAGCCCAGTTTGTAACCAGAGCTTAAATGATTAGCAGGCTGTTTTTGTGGACTTTGGGTTGCCATTGAGGGAGGGGCTCGGAGAGGTCTTAAATACTGACCTAAACTGAAATATGGTTTCACTGCCATCAGTGACCTTCCATGACCAAATTGGTCTTTCTTTATGTGTTTCTATTTTGAGCTTATCTCGATTACCACCAACTGGAAAGAACCTTCCAAACCTGATTTTATTTCACACTTCCTATTTGAAAAAGTAGCTGTTGGGAATAATAACAAAAAATAAAATTATATCAGACAAATGGTTGTTTCTAACCAATGTGCCGCAGGAGATAATCAATAGCTCCAGTGTTGGAAAATCAAGTATGTTGACATTAATATTACTATTGTTTTCCTCTTCCCACTAACATTTTAGAATGTGACTCTAAAACATGTTGATGTTCAAGGTTTGCTCTGATTTCAGAAGTGTTTTAGTAAATTGCATTTATATTTTATAATTTGCTAATTATTGTCTTCTGCATATGTTATATAATATCACTGGAGTCTGTTCTGTTTGCATTTGTATATATTTTTCTTCCGTGTATTATAATTATTTATCTGTTTCTATTTACAGATGGATATTCGTCTCTGCTTATTAATAGGCATCCACTGTGTATGTTTATGCATTTTGTTTTATGTTTGCGTGCATTGTATTTTTTAAACACGATAGGTTTACTGTATAAAAAACAATTGTTCAGCAAGTAAACAACCATAAAACACTAGCAAATGTTCAACTGAACTGCCTGGGATACTAGCTCATAACCTTTGACAACACAAGTTTCCATGGTAAGAATTCTTGTTTTTAGAAGACTTGGTTATGTTGATTGACCTTTGCCACGGACTTAGCCCTTCCTTTAGTCATGGCAATATTGCAACATACCCTTCTGATGGTGGTTGGCACAGCCTATGTCAAATATGCTCGCCGATTTGAAAAAGTAGGAGTCTTGGTGTGGCTCTGTAGAATAAGGTACTGGACTGCAAGGTCAGTTTGAACCATAAGGCCCTACTAGAGAGTAAAATGTGAGCTTAGACATCTTTTACAAATTGTTGTTATTGTTAAGTGCTATTGAGCTGATTCTGACTCATTGTTGTTAACTGCCATTGACTTGGTTCCGACCCATAGCGACCCTGTATAGGGTTTCCAAGGAGCAGTTGGTGAGCTTGAACTGCCAACCTTGTGGTTCAAATCAAGTTTGCAGTCCAGTGCATTAGCCCACAGCACCACACCAGGACTCCTTCCAAGTCATAGCGACCCTGTACAGGGTTTCCAAAGAGCAACTGGTGGGTTTGAGCCACTGACCTTGGGGCTAGCAGTTCAGAGCTTATCCTACAGCACCACACCAGAAATAATCTTCCAACTTAAATAAAACATAGCTATTACATTTCGTACACATAAAATCTGTTTATAAAATATACCCTTCCTCACTTTCACCGTACCCTGGGTTTATTCTTAGTGAGTAGTGTCAATGTTTAACACACTTGGCTGATAATCAAAAGGTTGGAGATTAGAGTACCCAGAGGCAACGCAAAAGAAATTTCAAGTTGTACAGAAAGCTACCTGAGCAACCATAAACATTCAAGAAGTCTATTAATAAAAGCAGAAGCAGTTGGAAGCAGTTAAAATCAATTGCTATCAAGTCAATTGTGACTCCTGGGGTCACCACATGCGTCAGGGTAGAACTGTGCTCCATAGGAATTTCAATGGCTGAGTTTTTTTTTGGAAGTAGATCACCAGGAAAGGAAAAATCAAATATTTCCCACTAAAAAGAGTGATAGAAAACTGGTGAACTCTGTCAAAGTTAGAAAATTTACAAGACCCTGGGAAACAAGGGGGCCACATTACTGCATATAAGTAAAGAGAGAGCTTCAAAGAGAGTGAGAGATTTATTTTAAGGGACTGAGCCATGTGATTGTGGAGACTGACATCAAACCATGCCTGTCATCATCAAGGAGAGTCGGACTTACAATGACCCCGTGGTGGTGGTGGTGACCATCCAATCAATTCCAGCTCACAGCAACCCTATCAGTCTTCACAGGAGCAGAAAGCCTTATCTTTTGACCTTGTGGTTAGCAGCTCAATCCATAAGCAGTAAGCTACCAGGGGTCCTTATAGTGCTGTGTAGAAGAGAGTCATCTTTACAAAAACAGCTGCCACATAGTTCTCCACCAGATGATGCATTTGAACCACCAACCTTTGGGTTAGCAGCTGGGTATTTAACTACTGAACCACAAAGGATTCCTTACCATAGGTGAGGCATCTGTAGGTGAGGAAGCAGACTGGGAACACGAGCAGGTCTTCTATGTGACGGCCTTCAGACAGAATTCTTTTAGCTCTGGAAAATCAGTTTTTATTCTTAATGCTTTCAATTGATTGGATGTGACCCACCCACATTATTGAGTACAGTCTCCATTAGAGTCTTCAAGTCAACTGAACATAAATATTAATCAAACCTACAAAATGCCTTCACAGTAACACCTAGACTCATATTTGACAAACCACTGGGTGCTGGAAACTAGTCAGGCTGACACACAAGATTAACCATCACGTTGGTCTAGAAAGAAATTCTATCTATAAATAAAGAAATCCCAATGACACGTGTAGTGTCGCATGCGTCCCCATGCTCTCATCTTCTGTAGCTTTGACTATCTATATGAATAACTCCTACATAGCTCTCTTTCTGGCTCAGATTTGTTACCCATATTGCAGGCCTGTCTTTTCATCTACCTGTTGGAAGCACTTAAGACAGTAACTAGTACCTAATAGGTACTCAAGTATTGATCTTGACTGAGTATTAGACATTTCCAAGTAGATGTTATATCAGAATTTTAAATTCATATTAGCCTTAAAGTCAGCTGTTCCTGATTCTGTGGGTTGCTAATGGCACCACTGGTTTGCAGGTTAAGTAGGTGCAAACTGGAGATTCCTCTCTGTCCTTCATAGGTCCCAGCCAATCATCCACCAAGGTCTGCATCTTATTCCTTTGCATTTTTTTTCTCAAATACAGATTTTAATTCCACAGCTAATACCTTAGTCCATTGTCTCATTAGCTCCTGGTTGTGTGAGTGCAATACTGTCTGACTCGTTTCCTTGCTCCAATTTCCTTACCTACACTCCATCCTAAGATCGAGTCTCTAAAAATGCACTTTCCTTTTTACTCTCCTCTCCCACTCCAGACCAAAAACCAGCAGTGATTCTTTATTGCCTAGAAAATGAAGTCCACATGCCTTTTCCTGACCACACTGCACACTCAATGTTTCTTTCCCCCATTACCTTCAGCCCACTTATTTCAACCTACACACTTTACTTATTTGTTATCTTCCTTAGTTCCTGTCACCTCCACTAAAAAGAAACCCCATAGGGCAAGGATCATTGCTATAGCTAACACAATACGCACGTGGGTTGTTGTTGTTGTTAGCTGCCATCCAATTGGTTCCAACTTATGGTGACCTTATGATTGACAGAATGAAACACTACCTGAGCGTGTGCATCTTCATGATTGTTAGTATGCTTGGCTTCATTATTTGGATTATTGTGTCAAACCATCTCATTGAATACATTGTTTTCACTGACCCCCTAGTTTACTAAACATGATGCCCTCTTCTAGCAATCAGGGTTTTCTGATGATGTGTCCAAAATAATCAAGCCAGTCTCATCATCCTCACTACTATAGTGAGATTGATTTGTCCCTTCTTCTGGTAGTCCACCGTATATTCAATATTCTTTACCAACACCGTGTAACACAAGGCTTGCAGGAGGCACCCAATAAAAATACACTGAAGGAACAGATGAATGTTCTTCATTTCTCATTCATATTGATTATTGTTGTTGTTAAGTGCCGTCGAGTCGGTTCCGACCCATAGCGACCCTGTACAGGGTTTCCGAGGGTGTAAATCTTTACAGGAGTAGAAAGCCTCATCTTTCTCCTGTGGAGCGGCTGGTAGTTTCGAACTGCTGACCTTAAGGTTCGCAGCCCGATTCGTAACCACTACGCTACCAGAGCTCCTATACTGAACCAATTTGAATTATCTATTATTTCTTCAATTACAAAATAGCATTTCTGATCTCTTCATTTTGGCTTCTGTTTTCCACTCTTTTAATACTATTCCCATTCTCCCACATGTACCCTCAAGACCCACGTCAAAGTCCATATTCTGTATATTTCCTAATATTACCTTTTAAGGTTCCCTGGTATTTCCTTATGGCAGTATTAGGGCATATATTACATCCTGCCTTTAACTATAGTTAATTATGCATCTATTTTAAGATCTTACCAGAAAGTGTAAATGTCTAGAAAGTGGGATGCATATATCTCATATTTTGGAGCCAAGATTTCCCTTATTTTGTATCTTCCTTAACTGTGATACCCATTAGGAATCTATGAATCACTGACACACGTGCTCACCAGTAAATGAGAAGTCGAGATCTATAAATATTTCACTCTTTTCTTCCTTCCTTACTCTCCAAATCCCAAATATGTTCTTTATAATGTCAATCTTTGCCTGGCCATTGGGTTTTCTTCACTTTCCTGTGCATTATATATTTACGATACGATGAAGCTCATCACTGGTATTGGGATTAGCTGACCCAACACGAGGTGTTTTTAGGCTCAAACTCCTATAATTGACTCTTGGGTTTCTCCTCCCGCATTGTTAATCTGGATACGTACACAGGCCTGAAATCCAGCTCTGAGAAAAAAACACCACGTGGAACAGATTCTGCATTACGTGTCCTGAATTCAAGGTGGGATTAGTCTCTCTAAGGTATAAAACATGGGAGCTAAGGAAGCAGCCTTGCCCTTTGTCAGCACTGCCACCTGTTTTTGTTTGGCTTTGCCTTGATAAGTGTCATCTAGTCAGTTCCTACTCATAGCGACCCTTCATAAGATTTCTGAGGCAGTCAATCTTTGCAGGAGCAGAAAGCCTCATCTTTCTCCTATGGAGTGGCTGGTGGGTTCAAACCTTTTAGTACTCGGTCCAGTGCTTATTCTATAGAGCCACCACACTCCCTACTGCCATCTTAGTGAAGGTACTCTTTCTGCCTCAGCTTTCTCCCCTACAAGTGATGGCTAATAAGAGGGCCTGATTTACAAGTTTGTTGTGAGGATTTGGTGAGATAATATACATAAAATAAGGAGGCTAGTGGCTGGCAGGCTGGAAACAAGCAGTTAGCTAATGCTACCTGCTATTATTGAGAGAAAGCCACTGGAAATAAGCTTATTTCTGGACCATGTATAGTTCCAGGCAAGGACTTTAGATCCCAGAGTTAGATGCGGCAGTAACCATGATGATTTTCTTCTTTCCCCTAATTAGAAACTTTCTTCTTTCAACAGCTGGGGAAAAAGTTTAAACTTGTTAACATGCCCTAGAAGAACCTATAAAAACCTCTGGGTAGTGCAAACAGCTGATGTATTTCCCTGGGAATTGAAATGCTAGGTCGAGTGCATTCAGAGGTAACTTAAAACAAAGACCTGGCATTCTACGGCTGAAAAATCAACCACAGAGAACTTTGGAGCACGTTTCTATTCTGACACACATAGGGTCACCAAAAGTGGGAGTTGATTCTATGGCATTTTCATTCTTTTTTTTTTAGGAGCACCCCTATAATTGGGGCTCCTGGCCAGTCATGTTGAATTTTTTCACTTCCTCTAAAGTGCTATAATTTCTCTCATCTCAAGGCTTTCTTGCATACAGTTTCCTCTGTGTAGAACACTTCTTTAGCTTTGGTGTTGATTCTTTAGGAATATGTTTCCTGATGAGTACTTTAGCCAATAACGATACTAAAAATATTTAATGATCAGTATTGAAAGGGCTTGATAAATAAGATCATACAGTCTTAAGACCTCATGGCATGAGGTCTTGGAAGTCCCTGTCATCTTTCCTTTAGTCACTTGGCTATTAGAACATTTTGTGGTTCTGGTAGATGTGACTAAAACAAATGTGGCAAGACCCTCTGAGGACTCAAATCAGCAGTTATATACCACGTAGTACAGAAATCTTTTAACACTTGGGTCTTCATGCTAGTTCTTCCCAGCTGAATATCAGCCCTGCCTATGACTCACCATGCTGATTTTTTATGGTCTAATACACTGAGTCAGAACTGACTCAACCACACTTAACAACAACAATATATTCACAATTTTCTGCTAAAATTGAGTTCCAGTCAATATACCTTTTTAATGGTATGGTGATGGATTGGTGATTCAGTGGTAGAATCCTTGCCTCCCACACAGGAGACATGGGTTGCATTCCTGACCATCCATCAGTGTAGGTTTGCATGCTGCTATGATGTTGAACAGGTTTCAGGAAAACTTCTAAACTAAGACAGACTATGTACAAATGTCTAGTGGTTACTACTGAAAATCAGCCAATGAAAATCTTACAGATCATAATGGTCTGATCCATAACCTTTGTGGAAATGACACAAGACCAAGCAGCATTGTATTCTGCTGTTCCTAGGGTTGCTATGAGTCAGGGGGGACTTGGTGGTAGCTAACAATGACAGTGGCACTTATTACCATTGGCTGGAATTCCCTGAAAGTGGAACCTGAGGAACAGATCTGGAGCAGATAGTTTCTTTCAAAATTGATCCCAAGAAATATGAGTGAAGGACCAGAAATTGTGAGAGGGAAAAGAAGAAAAACCCATATACAAGTGTGTTTCCCAAGCCACTGCAATAGACAATAGTTGTTTCATTCTACCTCCTCTCCTTGGTTGCAAATAAAATTCCTCCAAATTGTCTCCTCCAAGGAGGAAGTCTGGGGTAACTCCCCTGAAGCCTGGATTGCATTTGTGTGTTCACAGCCCTGTGGCAGAAAGTAGAAATGCACCCAGTGCATGTTGGAGGTAGGTGTGGGATTAGTCTATGTTTGTCCAATGCTGTGCTGCTGCAATCGAGGTGATAGGAGGGAATCCGACATGTGACATGAGAAGTACCTGCTACAATGTTATAATGACACCAAAAGTCCTAAATTTCATTATAATTTTCAAATGTATTGCTAAATTCCATTGTTTTGCCTTTCTTCTCCAACTCTTTATAGTTTCTTTTCTACATATGCAAGATTTAACTAATAACTATTGTGTACCCAGTACTTGTGAGGTTGTATTGACAGATCCTGTGATATCACAGTGAATAAGATCTAGCCTAAGCCCTTCACGGAGCTCCAAAATCTTCAGGATCTGCAAGTGTCTTAAAAGCATTGCATATTATGTTTAAAGTTTAAAACTGTGGATAGGGGTGGCATGAAATTAACGGTTCTCATTCTAACTCTGTCCCTTATCATTCCATACCTAAGTTTCCTCACATCTTGAATAGAAATTATGCTACTTTGGTGGTGGTGGTTATGAGCCGTGGAGTTGGTTCCGACTCATAGCGACCCTGTGTAGAGTTCCCAAGGCTATAAATCTTTACGGGAACAGAAAGCCTCATCTTTCTACCATGGAACAGCTAGTAGTTTCAAATTGCTGACCTTGAGGTTAGCAGTCCTACTCAGAACCACTACGCTACCAGAGATACCATACTACTTTAAGAAAAAAAATAAAAAATCACACTATGTTGGTAGGAGAGAAGGATGTAATGCCCATGTAAGTAACATGCTAAACAAGCTCAAAATGGCTCTGAAAGCATACAATTTTTTGAAATGCAAAATAATCAGACAAAATTAAAACATGAAACATACCACAGTATATGAAATCGTATCTCCATTCATCATCAAGTAGCAACAACAAATGTACACTATGAAACAGGGAACTCCAGCTGATGTTTATTAAGAGCTACATCAGTCTCCTGGGCCTGACCCTTCTCCAGAAGAAGTTAAGAGAGTGTGAGGACTGTTTATTGCACATCTGCTTCATGCGAGTACTGGACTAGATGCTGCCCCAGAGTGATCTCCAGGCAAAGCTACATGTAGATGCCTCTTGTCTTTGATCCACCTTCCCTTTATGAAGATCCACCTTCCCTTGAGTGATGACCCTCCAAAAGGTATGGCCATGTTGCTATACCTACATCCTGTGGATGTTGCCTATATGGAAAAAGGATCTTGGCAGATGTCATTACGTTAAAGAACTTGAGATGAGATCATCTGGATAACTGGCATGGTCCCTAAAATCCAATTACAAGCATCCTTAGAAAAGGTAGAAGAGGAGAAGACCCAGACACCTGAAGAAAAGAAGGCAATGTGATCACGGAGGCAGAGACTAGAATGATGTAGCTAGAGAAGCCAAGGACTGCTGACAGTCACAAGAAGATAGACAAGGAAGGAGTCTTCTCAGAGCCTCCAGAGACCATGAAGCTCTGCTAACTTTTGGCCTCCAGAACTGTGTGCAGTTTGTATAATTTGTTATAGTAGCCACAGGAAACTGATGCACTTTTGGAGCCTTCTTTTCCTTTGTCCTCTCTCTCCTCTCACAGTGTTGCATCATGGGGACTTTTCATGGGCAGCAATTCCTGATACCCTTCTTATCCCAACGTCTTCTGGTGTACATGCCTTCCCATTAATGAAGGACACTATTAGGATGAGGACTTGTATTTAACTCAGATAGTAATTCCAAGGCCAAGGATTTAAGGAAATAGAGTTTTCAGAAGAGAAATCTGGGAGACAAAGTGAATATTTAGCCACTTCTGAAGTGAGAACATTAGTTACCCTTCTACAGGGCTTACCCTGACTAGATCATAAAGCCAAGCAACCTGTAGCATAGTTTAGCTCTATGTTGTTGTTGTTAAGTGCCGTCGAGTAGATTATGACCCATAGCGACGCTGTATAGGGTTTCCAAGGCTGTAAATTTTTACGGGAGCAGAAAGTCTCATCTTTCTCCCGTGGACCAGCTGGTAGTTTTGAACTGCTGACTTTGAGGTTTGCAGCCCAATTCATAGCCACTACGCTACAAGAGCTCCTTTATGGAGAGGGGAAAATTTCAATCGTCATAATTAATTCTCATGAGTCTGATTACTTATGGAACACTAGCAAAAACAGGGAGAGTACAGGAGAGAAAAAAAAATGGTCAGCCTGAAACAACAACATTTTACTTACGATGGTGGTGCTATGATGTAATACGATTCCAACTCATAGCGATCTGAGGCTGTAAACTTTATGGGAGTTGAAAGCCTCATCTTTCTCCCGCTGAGTGGCTGGTTGATCGGAACTGGCTTTGTGGCTAGCAGCTCATCTCGTAATCCACTAAGACATCAGAGCTCCTTACTGTTGCTGTTAAGTGCCATGAAATTGATTCTGACTCATAGCTACACTGTATAGGGTTACTGAGGAGCGGCTGATGAGTTTGAACCAATGACCTTGTGGTTTAAACCAACCTTGTAGTCTAGTGTTTATCCTACAGCACCACATCTGGACTCCTATTATAATATTAGTTCTGGTACCGTAATGGTTAGAGTCGGGCTGCTAACCTCAAGGTCAGCAGTTTGAAACTACCAGCCATCAGCAGGAGAAAGATGAGACTTTCTGCTCCAGTAAAGATTTACAGAAACCCTGTGCAGGGCCGACTCTGAGTTGGATCCGACTGCACAGCACACTAACGCTGCCACCGCCATGATAATATTATCTTCATCTCTATAATAGTATCTTTGTTTGTTTGTTTGTTTTTTTTTACTGTGCTATTGGCTATGGCTTCTCCTGCCTAACTGAGGCAGTCTTTAAATATGAATAATGAATGATAATTCTGATCTTAATTATTATCAGTGCTATTCCTGTCTCTGAAGTCCGGGTGTGGCGCTGTGGGTTAATGTGCTGGACTGCCACGTCGGTTTGAAACACAAGGTCCATGGTTCAAGCTCACCAGCCACTCCTCGGAAACACTATACAGGGTCGCTTTTGGGTCAGACCAACTCGACAGCACTTAACAAAGTTGACAGATCTATTCCCTCTAGTGTGATATACAATTAATTGCAGTAGTGATCTTTACTTATGTTCATTTTGAATGCTTGCAGAATTGAAGTTTCCACCTTTATTTGCACACCATTGTGGATAGTGTGAGATAACCACACTATCTTTCTTACAAGTTTAAATTCTGGTTTAAACATTTTTCTGTAGGAAAGGTTCATCTTCATCACCTGAAAATATATTCAAGTAAATTGTCTTGGATTTCAACAATGTCAAAGTACATCAACAGAATTTATCTGCCTTTGGGTTTTTTTTGTTGTTTGTTTGTTTTTTCCTAAAGCTCTTCTATTGGCTAAGTCTTTGAATTGAATTTCCCAATAAATCTTTTTTCCTAGACAAGGGTACATTTCTTAAAACTGTTTTGTGATTTTTATCACTGAACATTTCTGAAGAGGAACAAAACCTTAGGCAAAGCATCAACAGCTCTTTAGAAACCTTTTGATTTGACATTTGTATTGCAAAACAACTTTAGTATCTGTAAGGGTATAAAATCCAGCACATAAAGGAGCTCTGGTAGCGTAGTGGTTACGAATCAGGCTGTGAACCGCAAGCTCAGCAGTTCGAAACTACCAGCTGCTCCGTGGGAGAAAGATGATGCTTTCTCCTCCCATAAAGATTTACAGCCTCGGAAATCCTGTTCAGGGTCGCTGTGGATTGGAACCGACTCGATGGCACTTAACAACAACAACAACTAAGTACAGAAGTCCAGGTGTGACACTGTAGGATAAGAAGTTGACTACAAGGTCAGTTTGAACTATAAGTTTGGTGGTTCAAATTCACCAATTACTCCTTGGAAACCCTATACAGGGTAGCTATGGATCAGAACCTACTTGATGGCATTTAACAACAACAACGACAAAACTAGGTACAAAGTTGTTGTTGTTATGTGCCGCGGAGTCGGTTCCGACTCATAGAGACCCTGCACAGGGTTTCTGAGGCTGTAAGTCTTTACAGGAGCAGAAAGCCTCACCTTTCTCCCGCTGAACAGCTGATGTTGTTGAGTGCCTTCGAGTCAGTTCTGACCCATAGCGACCCTGAACAGGGTTTCCAAGGCTGTAAATCTTTACAGGAGCAGAAAGCCTCATTTTTCTCCTGTGTAGCAGCTGGTAGTTTTAAACTGCTGACCTTGCGGTTCACAGCCCTACGCTACCAGAGCTCCTGATAGTTCACTACAAATGTGATTGATCCAAATGATTAGAGAAGCAACTACAATCAAGTTAGTTGAAATTCACATAAGCCCTGTGGGTTTGTACAGAATGCTATTGTATGTAAAATGGGAGGATTGATCTCTTTACCATGGAAATTTATTTAAATAAACTCTAATACAAGCAGGTACTTCAATTTTTTTTTTTTTTTTTACTCCTCTTATAACTAGATTTTATTTTGGTTGAGTTTTGCAGATCTCAGTAGAGAATAATGATTAAGTAACTATCTTTCTTTTCTTCCTGCCCCTACCTCCAACACATTCAGGTCCTAAGCCCAACCATTAATTTCAGTTTGAAGAGGTTCACCACTTGGTCTCAAAAGAAAAACTCAATTTTAATCTGGTAATGAATCCACAAAATTCTACTTTAAAAACATATTTTAATGTGAGTTGGGTGAAGGTTTTACAGAAAAATCAGTTTTCCATTCAGCAAGTCATACACATTTTGTTCAGTCTCATTGACTGCAATTCTGCAATGAAACATCTCTTATTCCATTTCCTCCTTCTGCTCCCTGTTTTCATCCTTAGTACTTCTCTCTTAGCCTTTTTCAACTTTGTCCTTGAGTAAATGCTGTCCTTTTGATCTCAAATGGTTGATTATTCTAAGGTAAGCCTACCTCACTAGTTGCTATTATTCTCCCTAGAGACCTGGCTTGTGTTTGGCTGAAAATTGAGCCATGTTGACTTCATTTTCAGACCTGAGGTGTGACTAAGTCTTAGGGGTTTCATCAGACTCTATCGAATCAATATACAAAAGTGTTCTCTTATGCATTTAAACACTTAAAGGTAGAGCAATGAAACAGATTTTGAAAACAAAGCAATATTTTTCAACATATGTTTCTTTGAACACTAGTCTCATTACATGACTTGAAAAAACAATTTGTGATAATATAAGTAATGCTTTTGTTGCAAAGTGCCATTGAGTCACTGCTGACTCATAGTGACCCTACATAGGGTTCTCAAGGAGAGGCTGATGGATTTGAACTGCTGACTTTGCAATTAGCAGTCTAGAGCTGATCCTACAGCACCACACTTGGTAAGTGCTCTATCCGGTGCCACTCAAAATGGTCTGGGAACTGATGCTGGACTACAAATGGCTTCTTGTTTGTGATGTGGTTTTAAGATTGAAAATAAGGGTTAGAGACTTGTATAGAAATTTGACATAACGTTTCCAATGTCAAATAGAATAATAAAAATTGGGGAATTACATTTATTTTTTCCATTTCATTTTTCTAGTGCATGATTTCCATTGTATTTTACTAAAGTGTTGGATTTTATTATATTGGAGAAGAAAAACTGATTCTTCACTGCAGATGGTTTATAAAACTGACATGCTCTATTGCTTCCTTTTTTAGACCATGTTTTCAACACTGAAAATGCTATAGCCAAATCCAGAACCATGGAGAATACCCAAGAACTGCCACCCTGTTGAGGTGATCTGGGTAACTACCCCATCGTTCCTGGACAGGATCTCCTCACTTTGATATCCTTGTGCATCTCCTTTACTTCGGAGATTGAACATAGGAAGAAATTAGCTGTATCACCTTCATTGAAGTTTCAAATGAGCTGTGTTCAGATATTTAGTCACTTGAGGGAGAAAGTACACGCTCTTATAGCTGCTACATCATATCCAACACCAGTTTTGACATTCTTGAGGCTCTGTCCTTTTTAAATGTTCTCTGAGTTTGGGAAACAAAACAAAGTCTGAAAAGAAAACATCAGAGCTATGGGTTGGATGGGATAAAATTTTCCAAGGAAATTCTTGTAGGATATCCTTTGGTATACTCCAAGAATGAGCAGGTGCATTGTCATGATGAAACAATTCCTCTATCCAACTTTCCTGATCTTTTTCTCACCAATGCAGTTTTCCATTTTGTTAAAACTTCATAAAAAGTGTCCTGTATTCCTTGAGAAAATCTGTGAATATTTCTCCTTTGGAATTCCCCCCATAAAACCAGTCACCATAACTGTCTGAACTAAACTCTCTACCTTGAGTTTACGTGTGCCAGCAGATCTCCCCAGAAGCCATTGTTTTCATAGGACCATTGCTTTGAAAGTACCCCAAAGAGACTAAGACAAGTGTATGCTGAGAGTTTGTCTGAAGACATTCACTGATTGCAGACATGTTTAAACACATTTTTTTTTTTTAAATAAACCTGTGAATGTATGAATTGAGGCCCTAGCAGCAATACTTTTATCCTTACCCTTGCATATTGAAAATCCTTAAAGAATTCAATCCCTGGTGAAAGACATTGTACTTGGCAAAGTAGAGGGTCAGTAAAAAAGAGGAAGACCCTCAATTAGATGAACTGACAATTTGGCTGCAACAATGAGCCAGAACATAGCTACAGTAGTGAGGATGGCACAGGACCTGACAATGTTCCCTCAAAAGGGTGCCAGTTCTTAGGAATTCTCCATTGTCTTGGACTTGGTGATAGCCTTTTCAGGCTTGAAAATATAGTCTAAAGTAAAAACAAAAGCCAAAGTTACTTCTGAGTTGACTTGAATCCATGGTGACCACACAGACTGTGCCTTCTGAAATAGATTGTCAAGCCTTTCTTACGACGTACCTCAGGGTAGGCCTTTTGATTAGCAGGTGGAAGTATTAACTGTGTGCACTACTTAGGGACTATGATCTTATAAAATAATAGAACAAAACAATATGACCTTAGCTCTGGTAGCGTAGTGGTTACGAATCAGGCTACGAACCGCAAGGTCGACAGTTTGAAACTACTAGCTGCTCCGCGGGAGAAAGATGAGGCATTCTGCTCCCGTAAAGATTAA